>NC_090921.1:795967995-796278531 GCF_040938575.1 Ambystoma mexicanum | reverse complement strand
CATGGAGGGCATGATAAATCGGACTCTTCTAGCGGTCTTGGCACATAACCATAATGTTGGCCGTCAACAAAGTAGGACGACCGGAACTTTAGGGACTCTTCGCTACAATAAGGCCTTCACAAAAAGAAGTAAACAATGGGTTATCAAACCAGTGTTTGAGGATATGCAATATGACTTTATTGAGAGACTTATTGTTTATGTCCTAGATAGGCACATACATGGAGTTGTGAACGAACCTGTGCAGGGGACAACTGCATTGCCACCCAACATTGCCTCTGTTCCATGTCCACCTAAAGCAGAGCTCATTGAGAAATACACATCGCGGTTTAAATGATTGTAATTTGATTGTCTGTTCTCTCGAGTCTCCTCATGTTGCAGGCCCATTGAATATGTGTATCTATGTAATGTGTAAATAAAAGTGATTGCTCAGTGTACATGCAATGTGTCTCTCCACCGTTGCCCCTCCCTTCACCGTGCAGTAGTGCGAACCACCCGGGTGTCACCTGTGACTTTGCTCTCGAGTCTCCTCATGTCGCAGGCCCATTGAATATGTGTAGCTATGTATTGTGTAAATAAAAGTGATTGCTCAGTGTACATGCAATGTGTCTCTCCAACCTTGTTCATTTGCGCATTGAATTAAACCAAACAGTAATATAAATCATTTTTCAAAATATATAGAATGTCTCCGTATTTATGGTTCTCTGGGGCTGCAAATACACGCACACAAAATGCAAAGATGGAGTGTAAATTTCAAGTCCTGTGAGATGGCCTTACACTGAATGTAGCTAACTAGGAATGTGTGCTCGTTCAAAGTGAAGGTCAGCTGCTTTGATTTTTTGCTCGGGTGCCGGAATGGCCCACGACTCAGTATAAGGTTCTATTGTTATTTGACCTTGACAGGCCGGGACCATCCCGAAAGACTTCTTTTTGGGGGTGTGGTGCAATAACGTAAACGATAATGAATATAATTTCAGAAACGAAAGCCATTTAATGTTCGTTCATTAGAAGAAATAACGTCGGCATAGAAGGAGTGGTATTTCGGGGCTGCCCTACGCACAGACACAATGGAAAATGCAAATATAATGTAAGTAACTCTTTAGATGAGTTTATACCGCAATTTAATTACTATACAGTAGCTTTAAAGACGGGTTAAGTTGTACTTGTTCGTTCTATGTGGCATATTGTTTTGTACCGCGCACTATCTTGAGGAGAACCATCTCCTTTTACGGAAGCACCTCAAAACCTTCCTCTTTGCTTCTGCTTTCTTTCTCCCTCTCCCCTGCTACAATCCTACAGCACCCCCTTCCCAGCACTTGTTCTTCACTTACCTTGCACTCGCCACCAGCTGGCCCTATGTATTTATTATTTTATGCTACTTACCTTGTACTCCACTTTCCCTTCCCCTTGCACTTCCCCTTGCACTTTTACCTTCCCCCTACCCCTGCACTTGCGCGATCTGAATTACACCTGGCCTAGTAGAGTCGTTGTCTGTCTTCTCCTTGTCCCCCCCCTCCCTGCCTCGCCACGCCTTGAAACACTTGTGTATAGGCGCGTTGCAAATGCCATATTATATCATATCAGTGACGAAGTGGTCCACTGGCGCTCAGACGGCTCTGAAAAAGGCGGAGGAGAGGGGGTGGGTTACTGGAAATGACGTATAATACCCAGTTGCACTGTCCTAGCTATGAAATAATTTCCCGACCTAATATATAAAATGAATAATTTTAATAAAGATCTGATGGTGAGACTAATTTCATTTTTTATGTTTTTAAAACAGGTACATTATACATTATTGTCTGTGTCATGAGTACCAGACACCGGCGGATGGCTTTTACAGCCGCCAGTTGCTTCTCCGCGTGAACAACGTTACCACCCTGACCATTTTATGGGACGATCGCCAAGTACAAGTATGCCCTTACGCGGTACTAACGGCTAGATGCAACATACAGACCGTTGTGGTGGCCTAGTGCCTCGTTGTTGGAACAGCCATGCGATTATCAGTGCGACCGAAGAGCTTATTTTATCGTAAACCAACACCCTGTGTACTGCACACGAACACCGCTTGCCTCAAGACGAACTATTTTGGATCGAGAGCAAATAAAAATGCAAATCGCTGAATATTCTCTAAACATTTGATGTCAAATAAATGTACTTCACCAAATTTACAATCTTGCGGTTTGATTTGAAAGTACAGTTTCATATTCCGAATTGTGGCGCGCTGTGTTGTGAGCTGATCTGTGTTGGTTTCCGGGTTCTGTGTGGAGTCGCGTAGAAGACGCCTGGGCGCGTGTGCATACGCAGCACAGTCACGTCACGGAGAGAGGCGGGGAATATGAATGTTTTGATAAAGTCTGTTTCAGGGGCGGGGGATTTGATTTAGTGCCGCAAAAGCAGGTCAGCCAGGGCGATGCGGAAAGTGATAGGATTATCACAAAATGGCAGCTGATTTCGAGTGCGTTAATGGACGAAAAGTCGGGTAAGGTCCATAGGAAAGTTTTATACGATCTACCGATTTATGCTTAAAAACACATGGCCGAACCGTAGGGACAATAAAAAAAACGTCCCCGAACTATCCTTTAAGCCTCAGGGTCATTTGGTGCGCATTATAAATATATTAAAGCAAAGTAAAGTAAACATCATACAATTTGGAGTTACTTTGTTAGGATTGGCTTGCAAGACTTTTGAGCCCCGCGCCAGCAGTGACATACAACTACTGGCATGGGAGATTGCCTTCCTTGTGACAGCTACCTCTGCCAGATGAATGGGTCAGTTACACTATTTTTCATTTGGTGATGTTTATACTGTGTCTGAATTGTCCGCTTTCTTTTTTTTTTACATATTTGTATTGGTTTTTAGCAAACCTCTTAACACATTAATTATACACAACAGTCTTGACAAAGATTCTAACATTAACTTGAGATCTGAGAAACCACCAGGAACTACCACTAACCATAATGATCACAATCCTCTCAGAATGTTACAGAATAGCGCTCATCGATGTATTTGACTAACCCGCGCTTGGTCCTAATTACACACATAATAAATGTACGACGTGTAGGTTCTTATAGAATTTTAGATCATTCATAGTCGTCACTTCCCCTCTTTGCTTGCTTCCCTTAAACCTGCCTAGTATAATACTTTGCACCACCACAAACAATGATTACGCCTCTCTCTCTACATTCAAGATACACTACATAATGTGCTAAACAAAATTACACAATTGAAATGATAAAACCCATCCAGGAGTGTTTTCCCAGACTTTTACAGTATTTTCTTCCCAAACCCTACATCAGAGGGAGAAATGCTCCATCATAATCTCAATTTAATAGGGATCTTAAAGTCTATCTGGTTTAAACAAAAGTCTTCCGACCCTATAACATCATCATTAGCTCCTTAGTAGGTATCTGCTTCATAAATGCATGTAAGTTTGAAAAATATAAGTTTGAATAATAAAGTGAGAAAACAAAGTTTTAAATATTACATTTTCAACAGCACAACCTTCCAATACTTCAAACAATCTACCTTAAAAAGAAAAAAAAACATCTGGGCTTGAGTGTCCTCTTCTTTCATATATTGTAAAATATTTTATAGCGTAAACTTTATTTTTCACATGTGTCTTATATGCTTGCTAATTGACATTTACATACATTGCAATACCTCGGTTGTTAAACTCTGGGAGTATTTTAATCGATTGAGCTTTCACTCATAAATTGAATCTTATTGTTTTGCTTTTTCTAGTGCAAATCATGACTGAAGTTTGTTTTGATGTTCATAGGCAAATTGTTTGTTTGTTTGTTTATTTATTTATATTGCACGCCAGACCCGAGGGTATCTGGGCGCAGTGGTTACAAGAAGGCTCACTGCTTGGGTTACAATAGGTTACACATGGCAGACAAGAGGATCGAAAAAAATAAGGCAATGAAGTAGCAGTTACAGGTTATCACATATAGAGAATAAAGGTACACACAAAAACTATGCAAGTAACTTAGTAGCAAGAACTTAAGGCTATGTACAATGTAATAAGGATGACAGGCCTTAGTGGTCAGTTGTCTTGAGCCAATTGATGCAGTTATGTCTAAAATTCAAATATGGTTGATCTGCTCGAAGGGATGGTGGCAGGGAATTCCATAGTTGAGCAGTCCTGACAGGAAAGCTGCCACCCCGACCTTAGATAATTTAAATCCAGGAATAGTAAGGCAGTTGGTGTTAATCAAACGAGTGGGCCTAGTTGAAGTTCTTCCATGGAATCTCTTGGTAAGATAGCTAGGCGCGGCATTGTTCAGGGCTTTGTGAGTAAGCAAGGCCGTTTTTAGCCGGATTTTGTCGTTGGTAGAAAGCCAGTTATTTTGTCGCCTGATCTCAGAGATGTGCTCTCTCCTTGCTATGCCGAGGGCTGCTCTGAGGGCGTTATTTTGGAGAGTTCGGATGATTCTAGTAATATACTTATTGGAGCCAATGTTGAGGACGTTACAGTAGTCCAGTTTGGACAGGATGAGGGTTCTAGCCAGGAAAATCCAACTGTTATTGGAAAGAAATGGTTTGCCAGCTCTGATGAGTTTGCATGTGTATGCGGTGGCAGATGCCATGGAGTTAACTTGTTTGGTGAAAGTGAGAGTGGAATCGAGGTGAAAACCTAAAGTTTCTAACTCGTTAGCAACTTTGATGGGGTTAACATCGATTATGAAGGAGGTATATTCATGGCCTAGATTTTTGAGGTTAGTAGGTGGTCCCCATGATGATGAGGTCAGTTTTGTCATCATTCAGGCATAGACCATGAGTAGCCATCCATGCCTGGATGATGAGTTAGATTCTATTCACCAAGGCCAAATCCTTGCCGTAATCCCCAGAAAGTGGAAGGAGAATCTTGGTATCATCTGCATAGTTAGTGTAGGTGATACCAAGATGGCCCAGATCATCGAAAAGGGGCTTGGTGAATATGTTGTATAGGGTAGGTGAGACACAAGATTCCTGGGGTACTCCGTGAGTGATATGATGATATGATAGTTTATTTATATAGCGCCTATACACAATGTGTTTCAAAGCGCTTCAAGGCAAGGGAGGGAACAAGGGAAAATACAATGACATTCTTACAGGCCATGAACAATAAGGATGTGAAATTAACTATCGTACTCGGCCTGATGACATTTCTGATAGTGCAAGAGCTAAGACATAGATAAGGAAGCGAGGGGGAGAGTGGGAAGGAAATGGAAACAGACAGGCGACTACCGTACTAGGCCTGACGACATTTCTGGTAGAGCTGGAGAGAAACAAGAGGTGAGAGAGAGGGGTGCTGAAAGGTAGGGGAGGAACAAAACAAGCAACTATCATATTAGGTCTGATGACATTTCAGATAGTGCTGGAGGTGGGCAGGGAGGGAAAAAACAGTAAGGGGATGGGGGAAGGAGACAGACGAGGTTGCTATCATACTACGTCCTGGGACAATTCTGATAGAGTAAGTGCATAGAAGAAATTAAGGAGAGGAGAATGGGGTCTGCAGCTGCTGAGGGAGAGAAGACCCTCATAGTCCTATTACTTAAGAAAGATTTGATCCAGACTATGGCCTCCTTAGAAAAGTAAGACATTAACACAAAAGTAAAATTAAGACAATTAAAGTATCTATGGGCTTGCTTTAGTGAATGTAAAAGACTTAAGGCGTTCAATAAAAAAGCTGTCTCATCCGCAAAAGACTAATAAGCGAGGTGGGTTTCTCCTGGTTGTCGTGGATTATTCTTTATACCGACTAACATTTTGGCTAGATAAGAAGTATATAAATGAGACAATAGGGGTGACAAAAGGCAAGCATGTGAAACCGTTTTTAGTTTGAATTTCCAAAGACAGTCCTCCCTTAGCAGTGTATGGGATCATAGTCCAGTAATTGGTGTGGAGTTCAATCATCAGGGACTATAGTGTCCCGGGGATGCCTTTAGTAGATAGTTATTTCCAAAGGATGTGTCTCTCCATTTTATGGAGGGCATTAGAAATATGTACAAAGCCACATTTTGTGGAATTCTCTACCTCATTATGTAGCTGAGATGGTATACGAGCTAGTAGTGTGTTCAACTTGGTTGCCCTCTTCACAGGGCCAGCTTGATTAAATGAGATTAGTTTTTTGGTAGCCACTCATTCCAGGAATAACTGAAAAAGAAGTCTTGTACAAATTTTCGCAAGGTGCCGTGGACAGCTATCATCTGGTAATTGCAAGGTTGCTACCTACTTCCCAATTTTTGAGAAGGGATAAGAATACCCCCTTTTCAGGAATCTGGTAATAATCTTATAAGGTACTCAATGATTCATATCAGAGTCAGTGTTGAGGCTCAAAGGTTTGGATTTCTGTTCATTAAATCTCCCGGAATTTAATTTGGACCAGCCGCCATAGATGCTTTGGTCTCACTTTTTTTTTTACAGTTTGGTTGTCTTGCACGCTGATATTACTGATGGATATAAGAAAGGAAAGGTAAGGGGCTTGTCATCCTCTGGCCATAGTTAAGTTTAACAATTACACAGATCCACTGAGAGTCCTTTGAGGCAAGTTGCTTGTTGTAAACATGAAACACTATTTCTGCATTGTCCTGGACAATGTGATGTGTCCATTATGTCCTCCAGGACAGGAGGCATTTGTTTGGAATGTTCAAATGAAGTCTTCATCACATCACTCTGGTTCATGCTCCATTGAAGGAACTGAACGACCCTGTGAAGAGGTGCATGATATTAAAGGTGTGTCCGACATCTACCAACCGCCAGTTGATATTCCTGAAAGCAATTTACAGGAGCTAGATAAGTATGATTAAAAACACCCATAACATGACAAACTCTGCGACAGCCCCAACAGCAGAGTCTGAGCTTCATCTACTGCACATAATGGGTGAAAGAGATCTGCCGGTCCTTTCATATAGCATTAGCTTTCCAGAAAAGGAAAAACCAGAGGGGCACAGCCATTTCAGGTTTTTGCCATCTTCACAATGTGTCTAAAGACAAATTTGTGGTTTTCCGACCGATGCTCCTGTCTCTGAAACTGCGGGTGAGGCAAGCAGGCCTCAAAAGTGAGGTCTAACTCGCTTTTGCCATATGACATAGGAGTGCAATGCATTTTTTTACTGTCATCAATATGGCCTCTGCTTTCCCTTCGTGATTCGCATAATACAAGCCTTCTGCTTTTATCATTAAAGTGTGGCATTTATTTGCAGAGATTGTTGGCAGATTAGAGTAGGCAACAAAAAATAGTCTGTGAACCATCTTTTTTGGTTACGGGGGGCCTGGCTCATGAGGGTATAACAGAGATATAGGAAAAAGTATGAGTCAAAGCTACCTCACCCTTAAAGCGCTATGTTAAGCGTTGACACACAACAACAAAAAAACAAATGTAGAATGATTAGACTACACTAGTGTAAGCACGCATGTAGTTAAAACAAAGTTTATTCTAAAACAGAAAGTAAAAAATGGTGACAGCAAGCAAAATACCAAAATAGTATTGTATGCTCAAGCATCACAATTCATATTTTTGTCACAGTATTTAATACACAACATAGTTTATGAGCCATGGATTAGTAACATAGCCCATCTCAAAAGAGGACAGTCCTCTAATCATGCCACATTAGTTTTTCGTTGTTGTGTGTCAACACTTACCATAGCGCTTTAAGGGTGAGGTAGCTTGGACTCATACTTTTTCCTATAATCCAGATTAGAGTAGGGACATTTTTCTACCTGCAACCCTTCATTATAACTAAATGTTATGATATGCTATGGCCTAAAGCTTTAATATTGTGTTTTACAGTGCTGTTTCCTTTTCTAAGAAAATGGTGTGTAGTGTCCCCGCCCGGGCAAAAAAGACCTTAGTATGGGGTGGCAGAAGAATGGAAAACAGGCAAAAAAGGGTAGTGATAGTCAGAGAACTAACTAAATGGAAAGATACAATGGGATTGAAGTTGAGGGAATATCATTGTATAAGACTGTGTGCATATTTAATGGTAGCCTGTGGATCAGATGGAATGCTGAGGGAGAAATGGTAAAAATAAAATGATATACAAATAATATATATTCAATGGTGATTCGCTTTATATCATTACATGCTGCTGTTACAGTGGGCCTCATTACGAGTTGGCTGGTAAAAAAAATAAAATTACAGGCATGCTGGTGCAACCGTGTCCTTGTTGCACTGCTGTCGGAATCAACGGTTGATTCTGAGTCAGCGTGCACGTGCATACCGGCATGCCGGTAACGGCTGCACCGGCATGCCGGTAAGGCCCTCCAAACCCCTGATAGAGGCATCATCAATGCCGCAGACACAGGCACTGGCATCTTAGATGCCGTAATGAATGGTACCGTCGATACCGGTATCGTAAATACCGGTACCGGAAGTGCCAGTACCGGAAGCAACGGCATCGCGCTGGAATGGGAAATGCACTGGTGGCCATCTTTAAAAACACAATCCATTGCAATCCTCTGCCTACAGCACCTGTATTGGCAAACTGTGGACTGTGTCAGCAAGGAGATGGCCAAGGCAACACGAAAAGGCACAGTGTGGCTGCAGAAGCCACGTTTTTAGTGATGAAGAATTCAACATGCTCGGCGACACACTGGTCTAGCATGGAGATGTCGTGTTCTGCGCAGACCTGCGCCGTGTGGCACAAATAAGAAATAAAAACATCTGGAAGAAGGTGGCGCAGAAGTTCTCTGTGGTGGGGACAACCCCACGCACCGTTAAAGACTGCAGGAAAGGCTGGGAAGATCTGCGGCTGCGTGTCCGCAACATCCTCTCAGCAAACTGCAGCCAGGTCCAACAGGTGGCAGAGCATCATCCCCTATAAAGCTGGCACGTTGGGAGGAAACCTGCAGCTCTGTCATATACATGGAGGCCATCGAGGGTGTTGGCCATTCCGAGATGGGAGTCCCATCATCGGCCGATGATGGTGAGTGACCCTTACTGTAATGCAAAAATCACCACACACACCCAATACCCCAAGTACAATGGTGGAGTCCAAATGGCAAGAAGATGAGCGCAAATACATGGCCCATCACCACCGACCTAAAGTCAGACCCTACAAAACCATAAAACCCCTGCCATGACAACACATAACAAACCCCACTGACACAGACCACATGAGTCCCCAATGGCAGACACATGCACCATCTGTATGTACACACGCACATATACATCACAGTACAGATGCAGGCCTGACCACTGTGCCATCTCATAGCATGGTGCACACATCACCACTACCGATTGCACACTTGACACACCCACCATGACCATGCACAAAGTGTAAACACCAATGCAACAATGCACATTGTGCAAGCACGTCGGACCCACATCTAGACACCACATGGCACACAACCCCTGAGGCACAGCCACAACACACAAGCCATGATATACATGTCAGCCACCCAACAGAAACCATGCTCATCATGGCTGCAGCAGAAGGATGCCCAAACACTGCACCCCCCCGCCCCAACTCCTGTAAGCACCATTGCTGCCCCTCCAACATGTACACGAGAATGCACAGGACTCAAAAATAAAGTCGCATCGATGTATGTAGGATGTACGTTGACCCATGACTGATGCCCTGCCTCTCTACCCCCCACAGGCACAGGATCAGACAGCGAGGCGGAAGACACCACAACACCAACAAAAACACCTGCACGCCTGAGCCAAGGCCACAACAACAGCTCCAAGCCCTCCACATCAAGGGCTGGCCATAAGCAAACCACCGCTCCCAAGCCACAGCACTCTAGCCAACACGGCGCACAGGCTGGAGAACCTTGCGAATAGCTACCACCAACACCACGGAAGGAGCACCTGCAAGGACACACTGCTGCCATGAAGGCATCCATGCCAAAAGGCACACCTGCCACAAATCTCCCCTCCAAAAAAACATCAGCCCCACAGAAAACACTACAGGTGGAAGAGGAGGGATCACCTGTGGCCAGTGATGTGGAGGGGCCACAGTCGCCGGCCACCAGTAACCTTGGAGAGGCAGCGTAATCTGCTCAACATAGCGCAGAGGAGGTGGAGGAAGTGGAGGAAGAAGACACTGCAGTCTATAGCTTGCCAGAGGACATGCCGGACACCCCCACCATGCTGGACACAACTCCATGGATGACATGCCCGTAGTAACACACAGCCCCGCAACCACGAACACACCACCACCTCCTGTGCAACCACTGGCTGCGCAATCCATCTGGGACTTGGAGGGGCGTTTGACCCGCATGGAGGAGTGCCAGCAGGCCATGCATGATATGGTCAAGCAATACGTAGCGGAAGGGCAAGCCATATGCTTGGCCATGCAAGAGAACACCAGGACAATAAGCCGTGCTGTCTCACCCAGTTGGTGGCCACCATGGCCCAACATCGTGCTGCAGAGGCCGATCCACAACCCCCTCCCATCGACCAGCTCAACACCAGCAAGTTCTACCCAGACGAGCCCGGTGCAGAGGTCACTGCGCAGTCTGCGCCGGCCAGATGAGCAACCCCCTCCACCTAAAAGGGGGCATCAGTAGCCTGACACACACTGACATGTCAGGAGGGGGTCGTGTTGCACTTGGAGTGGGTGCAGGGAGGGGTGTGTGGGGGGCGGGGATGTTGGGGGGTGAGGGGTAGGGATGTGGGGGTATGTGGGTGTGGGGGTGTTGGGGGGTGGGGGAGAGGGGCGTGGGGGTGTTGGGATGGTGTGGGGTGGGGGCTAGGGGGTGGAGGGCAGGTGGTAGTTTGTTGCTTATTGAGGGGTAGAGGTTCACGTTGGTTCCTGTTCACTGTACATAGTTTTGATACATTTAATACACCTGGGGTGCATAAGAAAAACACCTGACTGGACATTGCTTTTTGAGTGTGTGTCAATTTATTTTTTAACACTACCCAGTACTCAGTGTCCCCCATTCCAAGTGCCTTGTATAACCCAGTCCATCAAAAGTAATGTGCAATCAAAGTTTGGCGTACTACACGTCACATTCACATTGTGCCGTTGTCGATATGAATCTTCTCCACCATCATCCTCCTCATCTTCTGATGGAATCTGGTCTGTGTCAGGGGGGACATGTTGTGCAGCATGGCACATGCCAACACTATCTTGCCCACCTTCTCAGGCCTGTATATGAGTGTCGCACCCGACTTGCTGAGGCAGCAAAACGGGCCTTCAACAGGCAAAAAGTCTGCTCAATCATGACACGAGTGCATGCATGTGCAGGGTTGTTGTCCTCTTCGTGCCTGTTGACTGGATGCCTGATGGGGGTCAGAAGCCACGGCTTCAGGGGATACCCGGCATCACCTGCACGGGAGCAATGGAAAGTGTATATGTGATTATTGTTATCATTCCTTGTGTGCAATGCCTGTACAGTGTCAATGGTCACATGCCACAGATTCATCATGACTGCACTTGACATTTCCTTTTAGTAAGACCCAGGTAAGTGTACTTAGGGATGGTCCATGCTTGGGGGGTATGTGTGCCGTTCACGTCTTAGGGACCTTTCCATCAGGTACAGCACTTACGCAAATCAGTTGATAAAGACCATGTGATGGGTATGTTGCATTTGAAATTTGTACTATACATGTGGAGTGCATCATGACATATATGCCTGATGTGCTTCATGATACACAGTGGTTTGCTAATCGTGTTTCCAACTACTTGATGTCACCATGTACTTGTCCATCACTGCCTTCCCCCATGTGACCAAGGCCCAATGGCAATGGTGGTATGGTCCGCCAGTGACGGCACACATTTCTGTGACGGGGCTGGGTGTGTACTGGCATGGTGGAGCAGAGGTACTGTGGATGGGTCCCGCGCCACTTGCTCATATGTTAGTGGTGATAACTGATCAGTGATTACATTAGTTTCCTTGCTTGCACCATTTCAAATGTAAGTGTCCCTTGAGGTGCCTGGGCCAGTATACTGGTCTGCGGTGTACCTGTGGGGTGGGTGCAGTGACAGATTTCCATGTGTGGTGTTGGATTTGCCCCAGGCATGGCTTCATGTCCAGTGATGGACTTTGCTCCGCTCATGTATTTCAGGCATTGTGCCTGCAGGGTGGTGCATCGTGGTACCTGTGGTTCATGTCTGATGGTGTTCAAGGTGCATGTGCTGGGGTGGGTGCTGTGTATGTTGCTTACATTAACACACAGCTATGTAGGCATGCCACATCTGCATCTTTTGGCTGTGTCGAACATTCTGTCGAGGTGATTGGGGTCACAGTTTTGCCACCCAGGTCGTTGTGTCCCCCCCAGGCAATACCCGTCATACCCCAGCCAGCAGGCAGGTTGCCTATGCATGTGTTCCCCCCCAGGCAACACCCCTCATACCGCAGCCAGCAGGCAGGTTGCCTATGCTTGTGTTCCCCCCCAAGGCAACACCCCTCATACCCCAGCCAGCAGGCAGGTTGCCTATGCTTGTGTTCCCCCCCAAGGCAACACCCCTCATACCCCAGCCAGCAGGCAGGTTGCCTATGATTGTGTCCCTCCCCCCACAGGCAACACCCCTCATTGCCCTGTTGTTGGACTTACCCAGCAGCCAGGTATGTTATGCAGCGCATCGTGCCATGTAGCGGGGAAGCATGGAGTTGGCCAAAACACCATGGCATCATGTGTGGATCCCGGGAATCTTGCACAGCAATGCATAATTAATTGGCTTGCATTGCACACCATCTGGACATTCAGGGAATGGTAGAGCTTCCTGTTGTGGTACACTACCTCCTCGCCATGCCGGACTACCAGCTCCACATGAGTGCAGTCGATGGCACTGATTACGTTTGGCATGCCTGCCAGTGCATAGAATGTGATCTAGGATGCATTCACCTCCTCCACAGTCTGTGGTAAATATATGTGGTCCCTTCCATGTTTCAGGAGGGCAACTAGCACCTGGTTGAGCACACGGGAGAAACATGGTTGTGAGATGCCATGCAGATGCCCCACTGTGTGCTGGTAGGTGCCTGTGGCAAGGAAATGCAGCACAGACACTACCTTCAGCAACGGGGGGATGCCTGTCCGGATGTTGATGAGGCTTGAAAGGTCGTCATGGATGAGGTCCACTATTGTGCATATGGCGTCCCTGTCCAGGCGGTACAGGGTGTGGATCTGTGCAGAGGTTAGGTCAAATGGATTGGTCCTTAGGCGAGGGATTGTTGGCTGCCTGCGGGGTACAACTGTCTGTCCTGGTGGTATGTGCTAGCCTTGTCTCACACTCCTTCTCCTCCTGCACCTCCGCTGCATTCCCTGGTTCAATGCCTGCTTGAGTAGTAGCAGTGCAGGCATGTCCTCCAGCCCCAGTATTGCAACTGCTAATGGCAGAATTTTGGGTTTGGAAGGGGTGTGGTGTATGGTTGTGCTCCTTTTGTGTTGTGCCAGTCTCCATTGCCTCCACCTGTACTGATTGTGTGCACCTGTGGCAGGTTTGAACACAGCAGATTGCTATTAACGGATGCCCCATGATGCTGGTGTTAATGGCATCATGGTACCCTTTCTTACCGGCATCTCGATGCCGGTAAGTGCATGTCCATGAACCTCGTAATATGCACTTCCTTACAGCAAGCCGGTGTTACTGGCACGGCTGCTGTGTGCCCGCGCCCATTCCAGGAAGGTGCTACCTGGTCACAACGGCTCCCTTCAGATGCCGGTAGCACCGGCATCGCGGGTCATAATGCACCGGTCCGGTAAACGATGCCGGTATTCCCTAACCGGTATCGTTATTACCGGACCAGCAACCTTGTAATGAGGCCCAGTATGTAGCAATTAATAACCGGTGTTACTTGTACCCACCTACCCAGCTCAATAGTACTCTTTTGGTGGACTTTGGCAGGGTTTAGGCTGAGGGGGTGCTTCTGGGATGCAAGCCGGTGTCCTACATGTTGCACACACATATCTGCTGTGGGCAGTTAACTCACTGAGATACCTTATCAGGTTACAAGATGAATAAGGTGATGTCATGGCTGTGTTTCTTATTTTTACAATCACCTGAACTATATCTAAGGAAAGTAGTTCCCAAAACAGCGGCACCCAAAAAGCAAATAAAGTTTCTTTAACTGGGCTGACTAGGTCTCAGAATAGTGTGAGTGGAAAACTGAAGCTAGACAAGAACAGGAAATGAAAACATTTTACAAAGCAGAAGCAAAATCCCCTCCGTGAGCGAAGAAAATATTCAAAAAGCACCAACAGCTCACAAATGAAATGGAAAAAACCTTTATGGGTCCTATTTTTTTCTATATATTTCTACTTATCTTGACTACAAAAAGAAAACGGTCGGCCAAACTACCTGGGAGCCATTTGTTTCTTTGATGTCATGCTGCTGTTGTAAACAAAGTTCCTCATGGTGATTTCGGTGTGTGCAGTCCTCGTGCTGCAGCGTTCCCAATGAGTTGGGCATAGCCTGACGTCTCTGCGGGCAGGGTTAGAGAAGTATCCCAGGATATGCAAGCAGCATGTGCTAATTAACTTTCGTGATTTTTAGAATGCTGTGATGCTCAGAAGGCAATCGCAAGGCATGGCCAAAAGAACCTCAAAATGAGCCACCGCAAATGGTGTGTTTGCTGCAGGCACCAGTCACTGGTGCGTCCATGTGTGTCGCTGATGCAATATGTGGAGGTTGCCCTTTGGAAAGAAAGCAGAAACGACCCTGCTATCCCGAGGTTAACCTGCAGCACTGCCCTAAAGATACGGTACGCAAATTAGAAAATGTCTCCCTGTAGCAGAGGGAAGATCTGAGTGGTGTATTGATCAGGAATGGTTGATTGGCTGCACACTAGCTTGGCTGTAAATCTTAATTCTGGAGATTGCTAGAGTGCCAAATGTCTCGGCAAAGTGGGGCTACTTGGAGCACCAACTAGAGACAAGAATGGGGAAGTATTCTAAACCATGACCATACGTCCTAAGGCCACCATATGAATGGTAATAGCCAATATTTCTTCAATGTCGCCCAGGGAAGTTTGAAATTGCTGTGACTATAGTAATTGTAATATTATCCAAAGGTTTCTAAGAGCAGACTGGGGATCGAACCTGTGTTGCTCTGCGTCGTCGTGCTTCCAAGGCAAGTGTGTTGCGCCTGAGCTTTCCTCTCGAGTCTTCCATCGCCTACTTCCCAACGTGTTCTGTTATAGATCATGCATAAAGGGCAGTGCCTGCCATTAGGTTCGGATTCGTGGAGGTTAAAGAGAAAGCAATGTTGCATGGGTCTGAGTCGTGTGGTGTAGGGCAGGTTGCTTGTCAAGTAGTAGGTATAGAGCTGGAGGTGGTGCTGTACGTATGGGGCAACTGGGTGGGGGGCGTCCTGCCCACATGCTCATTCATTTTTGGGGATATCACAGCTTTTAATTGACAGCATCCTGTTTGGCAGCCACCGTGGTGTGAATGGGGTGTACCGAGAGTACCGAGAGATGTTTGAGATTGGTGGCATGAAGTTGACCTTCACTGGACTGCACTGGTTGCCCTCTCCAATTAGCATGTGTCACTTTGTGTAGTTGCTTTAATGTACTAACATTATTCTGTTCGCTGAGGGAGTTGGGTGTACTTGTCTTGTGTGCTGTGTGAAGCATTGTCCTTGTCTGTTTGTGGAGTACAGAATAGAGAGGGGTTTGGGAAATATATGTCTTGTGGTGTGTGAGATATAGTATTCCTGTCAGGATGTGGGATTTGAAGTGTGCATTGATCTCCACTGGATGTTGTGGCAAAGTCTGCTACCTGATTATGGGGCCTTGTAATGGAGAGACCAAGGGGGCCTGGTATTATCCCAAGCTAGAGGATGATGGGTCCATTGTTGTCATGGGTGGATCCCCGGATCATTCTACTTAGCCCGCTCCATAGGGCAGGGGGCAGTCACAGGAACATTAACAACAATTTTAGAAGCATCCAAAAGAAAGTCTCCCTGGCTCGAAACATTACCAACCCAACCATTTCTTGCAGACCTGTGACACTAGTGACAAGCATTTCCTTCTGCTCACAAAGGCCCAAAGTTGTGACACTGTTCTTTGAAGGAACTGGAACC
This sequence comes from Ambystoma mexicanum, assembly GCF_040938575.1. Taxonomy (NCBI): domain Eukaryota; kingdom Metazoa; phylum Chordata; class Amphibia; order Caudata; family Ambystomatidae; genus Ambystoma; species Ambystoma mexicanum. The sequence continues at coordinate 796,262,575 of NC_090921.1, read as the reverse complement.
TTGAGCAGTTCCAGGGAAGCATAATACATTGTGCAAGAAAATACTAGCCTCGGCCCACACACATGGGGCCCTTCACAATCTCTTGTATGGCCTCTTTCATAGCTTGCGAAGGCATCAGCAGTTCATGGAAATCACTCACACTGCCCAAGAAGTGAGTTTGACTTGGATTGGGGCCCCCCAGATATTGCCAGCATCTCTTGCTTCATAAGCAGAGCCACCAAAATGGTAGCGGGAGAGCTTAAACCACTTACCTGGCATTTACAATCATTTAAAAACACAGGCCTCTGTAACACAGCATTACACAGCTCCCACTGCTCCGAGCAGACCACGACAATGGCATACATGAAATCCAAAATGGCAGACACACCATTTCAAGGCATGGTTCAAACCCCTCGCCCCCAATTATTTAGGAAGCCCAAGTGAACCTATTGATCACAACTAATCCCAGTCTCTCACCGTTTTGCCATTATAGTTGTATATCCTCACAAAGAGTCCATCCCTGCGGGGGGAGCTAGAGGAGTGTATACGCCTGAACTCTCAGGCAGACGGGGTGGGTATTTGAAGAAGGTGCTAATGGTGAGAGTTTAGAAATGCATGGAAATGGAAGGAACTTGGAAGGAGGGAAGATTCCGGAGTGGAGAAAGAGGAGTTTGGAGAGTAGGAGAACGCTGGGACAAAGGAGAAGGTAGGAAAGGAGGTTGGAAGCTAGAAGCGGAGAAGGAGGTGGGAGGAATAATTAAGGAAGAGGTTTGACAACATCAGGAAGTGGAGAAAAGAGGATTTAAGAAGTTTGTTTTCCAACATCAGAAGGCAGTGGAAGGAGTAATTAAGAAGGTGTGGCAACATCAGAAGGAGCTGAAGGAGGAATTAAAGCATAGGGTTGGAAACATCAGAAGGAAGTGGAAGGAGGAAATGAGGAGGAAGAGGTTTTGGAGGGGAGAATTGAGGAGGATTTTGGTCAACATCAGAAGGAGGTGTAAGATGGAATTGAGGACTAGTTTGGTGCACCTCCGGAGGATGTGGTGTGGAAAATGGAGGTAGCTGGAGGAAATCAGGTTGTTATTATTATTATTATTATGGTATTTATTTAGCACGTACCTAGCTTCGATAAGCAACAGAGCTCTTTTCAGTGGTAACAAAGAACAGATATACACTGAGAGACAATGTGGGTTGTTCCAAGGTAGCCTTAATGTGGCTAGTATCCTTTCTCACGGACCACCAAGCGAGAGTGCATTGGGGGAATAATTTTTCTGACCCCTTGGCAATTCTATTTGGAGCCCTCAAGGTACGAGTCTCTCACCTATGTTATTTAACCTCTACATGCGCACTCTATGTGATATTTTGGTGAAAGCTGGAGTGTTTTTCACGAATTATGCAGATGATACGCAGCTGGTCATTGAATTAAAAGGATCATACATTGAGGATAGTGAGGCGGTCGCATCTGTCTATAGTAAAATAAATGAATGGATGCAGAGGAACTGGATGTGCCTCAACGATACCAAAACAGAACTCATGTTATTTGGGCACAGTAGTTCACTCGATAAACTGGGGACTGAGTATGGGACTTTCAGGATCAATGAAGCCAAAATTCAGGTATCAAACCAGGGTAAAACATTGGGAGTGATGGTTAACTCCTCTTTAAATGCAGAATCTCAGGTTAACTACCTGCAAAACAACCTCAGTTTATTACCTACGATTAATGAAGGCTATTGGTCCTTTTCTTGACGAAGGCAATATTGCCTCAATAGGTAGAGCCATCGTGCTGGTAAGACTGGACTATGGCAACGCACTTCTCGTTGGAGCAGTTCTGGAAAATGATGCCGTTAGGAAAGTGAAAACATTTAGAAGAAGTGAACACATCATATTAGCCAGACAATCATTACACTGGCTCAGAGTTGAGGAGAGAATTAAGTTCAAGACTATGACACTCGTCCCCAAGTGTCTTTTCGGAAAAGCCCCCAGCTATTTAAAAAATCGTCTGAAATGGTACTTTCCACAGAGAGTACTTAGGTCAGAAGGCAAAGGACTGCTTACAGTGCCTAAATATAAGCTGAAGAGAGGTTTGGGAAGATCTTTTGTAGAGCTGGCGCCTCAGATGTGGAACAGCCCTCCCCAAGATCTTGAACTGGAAGAAAACCATTTAAAATTCAGGAAAATCCTGAAAACCCATTTGTTTAGGTGATTTAGGGTCCTTCCGTCAGGATAAGCTACCGACAGAGAGCTAGAACCGGTAGATTCTGGTGGCCGCAATGTATTTTTCTTCTGTTTAATTGCGTCGTTTAGTTAAAACGCCCTGATGCCCTCGGGCTGCCGGCGCTATATAAGCAGACATAACATAACAGTGAGGGGAAGGACACAGAGGGGCACAGAGGAGGGGTACAGCTGTACCGGGTAGTCGGGAGGAGAGGGTCGGGTGGCGTCAAGCAAGTCAGGTGGCACGAGGGGAGACATGATGTCCTAGGTGTTAAGGAGGAGAGACTCCTTGAAGTGGTGGGTCTTGAGTTATTTTTTAAATTGTAGGAGCATGGGGGCGAGTCTGATGGGTATTAGCCTATTTGACCGGAAAAAAATTACCTAACGACCAATTTGGTCAAATTTGATATGGGTGATTTGGCCTGTGGGCCAATTTGACCACATATATTGCTAAATAGCAACCCTGGAGAGTGGGGGTTGTGGGGCTTTCCCTTGCTAGCCAGGGATTTGGTTTTTCGCAATTTTGGGAGTGTGGGTGTTTCCCCCATTCCTTATAATTGGAGGCGGGAGACAAAAAAAAACACAAGAAAAACGCATATGCGTTTCAATTCGTTCTCGTGCGCAATTGTTTTGCGGTCAAATTTCCACGGGCAATTTGCGCACAGTGAAACATACCCAAACCGCCTGATGTCGATGGGGAGGAGGTTGCATAGTCTTGGGGCCAAGGCACAGAAGGCTTGTTTTTTGGTCCTTTCCTTTTTGCAAGAGCATCTCTCAAATCTGCATGTGTCCTGGCTTCTGGTGGTGTGCACTGTCAGCCGGAGATGAGTTTCTCCGCGAGGTAGCTGGGTGACTTGAGGCTGACTGTCTTGTAGATTATGCAGCAAGACTTGCAGGTGATTTGTGCGTGCAGTGGGAGCCAGTGAAGGTCGATCAGGGACGGGGTGATGTTGTATCTGAGTAGACCCTTGATGAGGCGTGCAGCCCCATGTAGGACACTTCTCAGGGGCACAAGGGAGGATGAAGGGAGGCCTTCGAGGCGTGCATTACACCCATAAAGGTGGGATAGGACCAGTGCTTGCACGGTGGATCTAAAGCTGTCCAGAGGGAGGAGGGGCTTAGCTTTTTGCAGGATGGAGAGCTGATATCAAGCTGTCTGAGTATTCTTAGCTATGTGTGTCTTGAAGGAGAGGTATTTGTCGATGTGGAACCTGACAGACTTGGCACAGGAGGTGAGATTGGGTGTGAAGCCATCAGAATTCATGGTCAATAGCCAGGTCTGTATGTCTCGGTGGTCGGTGTTGTTTGTGAGGAGTAGGAATTCGGTCTTGGAGGGGTTGACCTACAAGTATGCACTGCACATCCAAGACTGGTGGATGTTGGTCAACATCAGGAGTTGAGGGTTGAAGGAAGTCAGGAAGAGGGCGGCATAGGAAAGTGCAGAGGAGGTTGATGAACATCAGGAGAGGTGTCGGTAGGTGACTGATGGATAGAGACGAACAAAAGGAGCAAGAAGACAGACATCATAGGAAGGCTTGAGGAGACCAGTTGTTCCTGGCCGGATGGTAGAGGAAAGACCCTGCTCTGGACCGAGGGTGGGAGAAGACATGAGGATGGTGCAGCATCGAGAAGGTTCATGACCAGAGTAGAGAAACATACAAGATGGGAGAGTCTTAGACCTTGGCAAATCAGAGAACACTTCTGGGGTCACTAGGAAAGCTGAGGCTAGACCAGGCTCCTTGACTCTGCCTAACACTCCTTATAAATCTCTTACAGATTCCAATGAATTTAATGGCAATGCCCTGATACCTGCAAGATTACTGGAAAGCCAAAGGACCAACCAGGAATGAAAGCAAGAGACTTGGCAAGACAAGAAAGGGTTAAGGAAATGCGGATGTCCAAGAGTGGCAAAGAGAAAAAAAGGATGCATAACACTCTTAAGCCCAAGAGACTGAGTGAAAGAGGAAAGTGGTACAGGAAACCTTAAAGCCCAAAACTGGGAAAAAGAGCAATGAAGTGCTTCAGAAGCTTGAAGTCCGAGACTGGGGAAAAGGAGAAGGATCTGAGAAACCATGAAGCCCAATCTGAGTCAACCAAGAAGGTCTTCTATTGAGAACAAAGGTAACAGCAACCCCCCTTTTATCCCAAGTTCAGGGACACTTCAGGCATTGTTGAAGCTCAAGGTATTAGGTTGGCCATTCCTAACCATGTCCCCCATTTCATTATTTATTTCTATTTCGTGTTAAATCCCTTAATAAAAACTTTATTTCTGAGTGATTTGGTCTTGGTCTTGTTTTAATGAATGCAGTATGTGATGAGAGGGGGCATTTGGAAGGAAGCTATGTGATTCTATTATTTGCTGCATGAATCAATGATCCAATCCTGATTTGTTGTGTGGAGATTGGTGCTGAGGGAAGGATTGGCTTCTTTGCTCTGTTTAAAGAGTGTGAAGGCTAGGTTATCTGTGGAGGAAGATGTGTATGCAAAGTTGTTTGTGGGTTCAATAGGGTGTGAGAATTGAGCGCCAATTTGCAATCGTCTTTTTAATGCCGTGATGTGTGAGGCTCTGAAGAAAGAAAGTGAGATCTTGAGAGAAGACCTTGGAGACACATGTTTTGCTGGTGTGAGTGAGGGAGTGGTCCTATCTGGGTGTGGTATGTAATGTGTGGGAGAGGATGATATGAACTGTGTTTATCATGAGTTTGTAATGGTCAGACCCTCATAAAGTGGGTCATTTCTGAATTGTGTGACCTTCAGTTGGGGTGCCCACAATCAACACACATTTTTCAATTCAACCCATTTAAACGATGACTGCTGCCTACAGCTTCAAGGAATTATAAGGTGAGGTAAGCTGCCTGATAGCAGCATCTGTACTGATGTGTCAATTCATGTTCAAAGTCTCAAGCGACTCCCAGACTCATGGCTAGTGGAATCTAGTGATATTTGGTAATGGGAGGGCACACATTTTTCCCTCGAATTTGCCTTTTGAGTGTGAGTGTGTGTGTGTGTGTGGAGGGGATGGGGGTAGTATCTCCAATGGGTATGGGTTGAAATTGAAGATGGAGGTCCAAGTGTGGCCCTCGTGACCCCTACCCAAATTGCAGCCCGAAGCCAGAGACATATATTCTTTGCCAAAGCGAAAACAGCAAGTTGCCAAGAATACATGTATCCAGCTTGCACATGCTTAATTGTAAACTATGGGAAAGCCATAAGAACAAGAACAGGACAATGCCTATTCACTCAAGGTAGATGGAAAGAAGATGTTTCCTATTGAACCAGAGGTGGAAAGATACAAGTGTTGCTTGAAAGCTAACAACTGAATGTGCTCTCTCAGGCTTAGGTGGACCGAGATGGCAACATGATGGAACACACAGCACCTCTGTGTTTTTTACCATCGCCTTGAAAAGGTCCACCCAGCCTGGTAGATGTCCAAGGTTCTAAGGCTGGGAAGACATGTTCCCCCTAAATCTCAGTTACCTTTCACGTCAAGATATATAATATTCAAGTGGCCAATAGTTTATTTACTTTCCTGCAACTTTGCATTTATTGTAGGTAGAGGTGGTCCTAGGAGGAGCCACAAGATATGGTGATCCAATAATCATACTAACACCTATATATTGCATATGTAACTTCCGTAAACTGACCAATTGACATCCCTCATAGGTTTTGGGGGTAGTAATCTGCTTTTGTGATGTCACTCATGATTAAAATAGTGTGACACATGTTTGGAGGACGAGAGCTCTAGGCACGCTTTGCTATTCTAGTGTGATCCCTGCCATTTTGTTGGATAATAACGACAATACATTTTGCTCTATGGTGGAGTCTTCCGTTCTTGTGGCAATAGTTTTGTTGGGGCCCTAGTATCCTTTTTCTATTAATTGGGGTAACTGCTAGAGAGTAGAGAGCCCTGCCACTCCTTTACAAGTGGTAGCAGGAGAATGGTCACTAAAACCTTTCAGCATTTAGCCTGCCTCATCCTGCCGCATCCCTAAAGGGCTGCACAGTGACCCGTGAGGGCTGACACTCAAGACCACACATGGAAAAAGTGAAGAGGGCGATATGAGCTGCTTTGGAGGGAATTCCTGCCCGCTCCCCATGGGACGCCAAGCAGACCGACCAGACAACAGAGTGGCAGATTGTGGGAGAGTCGGTGTCCGAGGGGTTCAGTGGATCATGGAGTGTAAGTATAGACTCAACTATATGGCAAATATGGGGTGTGAGAAACCAAAGGGTGCCTCACCCGCTAGTCCTCAGTAATCTCTCTCTCAGGTGGCCAGGGCACGGCCATCACCTTTGGATCCAAACCCTGGGAGTTGACCAGTGGGGGAGGATCACCTGGGTGAGGGGTCTTCGGGGAGTGTGGGTTAGGCGACTGATGGTGAGACACAGTATTTCCCCTTTCCCATAAAAAAGACGCATCCTATTTCATAGGATTCTCCAACATCCCAACTCCCCCCACCCTTTTCCACACAAACACTGGGCTGAGGAAGAGGGCGACTGAGAGTAAAGAGGCTAACCCTTATATATCGCTAATCAGGTCAGGCAAAGTCAGGCACTTGACTTAACACAGAGACACACTCTGAGCAAGGTGGAACACAAGCAAGAGCAGAACATCAGGGGGGAAGGCGAACCTACTGGAGCAGAGCGACAGACAGAGGGACAAGAGCAAAGGGGAGAGAACCCCAAGACTTCTCTGCAGGAGGTCGGTGCCTCCAAATGGCAGTGAAAGACATGTGGAGAAAGCCAAATCCCAGACTAGAAGACTGCATTGTGTTCCAAGGACGCCAGCGCCCCTCCCGCGTGAATGGCAGACTTGGGAGGTGAGGCCAAGCCTGTGGTATTAACCTTGACTCGTGAATTAGAACTGCAAAGACAAGAAAGGAATGCACAAAGGCGGTGAGTTGTGGAGCGACATGAAAGACTGGTGTGTGTTAAGAAAAGATTGAAGTCGCACAATTGAAGGCTACACGAGTGAATGAAACATAAGAAGCAAAGTGATCAAAATTAACCCCGGGAAAAGGGGGGAATTAAAAGGTGAATGTTGAACTTTTGTGCAACAGTATATCACACAATTGAAGGCTGCACGTGTGTGGATGAAACATGAAGGAAGGCAGACCTGTGGTGAACTTTGAATTACTGATAGCTGTGAAACCATTGATAGTGAGTAGCGGAGTGGGCCGGCAACAGCAAGTAGCCCATTCGAAAGCCTCTGTGAAAGGTGAAATATTTTTTATATGAAGCATTAAAGTGAATGAACTATAAGAAGCGAAGTGATCAAAATTAACCAGAGAAAAGGGGGGAAGTAAAAGAGGAATGTTGAACTTTTGTGCTTATGACATCGAACTACCCAGACCAAGAGACAATGGGGCAAATAAGCTGAAGGGAAAGTCGAAGTGGTCCTGCGGAGGTCTATAGCAAATGCCATGGACATTCGAAAGTCTTCGACACCAGGAAAAAGTTTGAACCCGACTGAGGGATACCAAAGTGTAATAAGTTAGGGGAAGGGAACCCCTAAAGGATGTTAATTAAACTTGGGGAAGAGAGCCCCTGCAAGTGTTGTGTTTGAAAGGTCCGAGCCCGACAGAGGTAGAGCAACATGAACTTGCTGATTTGAGCAGTGGCAGCGCAACATTTATTCTTTATATTCTAACATTGATTTTCCTTTGCATACATATTCTGCTTTACACACTTTGTGTACAAGAGATAGGGCAGGCATTAGGTTTGTTAGTATAGGCCATTTTGATTTGACAGACTCAGGAAGGACTGTTTTATTTACTATTTGATGGTAGAGACTACTCCCATTCTAGCTATAGAGCAAAGTAGGAGTTTTTCAAAACCCCGAAATTCGAATAAAGGTTTTACAAATTGTACCTTTTGTGTCAGTGTCATACTTGTGATACCATGCATCCCTTAAAGGGGGAAGGGAAAAGGTTCTGCTTAGTGTTGTGATTCTATGGTTTTGTGTTTTTATGTGAAGGTTACCCGTTCTTTAGGGGTTAATTGAGGCGGGTATCTTAGACGGTCAGCTTGGTTTACGGATGAAGAAAGAAACAATATCATAAAAGGGTTACGTATGCTCTAGGCGTCAGCCTATAGATGAAGAAATACAAAAGAAAACAAAAGTATTCCTTTTGAGTTAGGCAGTTTAGCTTGGTTCATGGATGATTATGTATGGTCACATGTATATAGGTATTAACGGGAGAAGCTAGCTTATATCCCCGAAGGTGGTTTCCTAATTTATCTCTTGAAGATGTATTCCCATATGTGAGAGTATGGAAGAGGGACCACATGATTTTGAGGATACCCTGTAAGGCAGAAAGAGGGCTGTGTGTTGCGTCATGTTTCGGCATTGTGTTTTTTGGTGATCAAAGCGGACATATATAGTGAGGTATCGAGTATCTAGGGCTTTTTTTCTTCTAGGCCTGGGGTGCACAACATCCGGCCTGTGGGCCATATGATCTGAAGCCCGCGATATGTGGCCCGCCAACAGTGTTTACTTTTGTAATGAGATACGGTCCACTTCAAGCAGTCAGCCGCATTTCATTACATAAGTAAATAACCAGTTTGCCCGAGATCATTACTGGCCCTCTTTTGGCTCAGTAGACACTTAACGTGCCTCACTAAAACTTATAAGTACATAGTGTGTGCTGAGCCAATAGAGGACCAACAATGTGGGTAAAGATGCTTGAAGGGGGGAGCAGTCGCAGCGACACAGGCACGCCTCTGTCTCGCTTTCACATTACAGTGTGGGAGACGACCTGGCAGGCAATGGCCCGGGCCATGGTAGAGTAAGCAGAGTTTTTTCTTTTTTCGTTTTTTTTACACATATATGCATTATCGAGTTAGCAGGGGGAGAGTTCTGCTGGCCCTGCCTATTAATGTTCTGTGGCACTGCACATGCCGTCACTATGAGCATGCCCGAGCCCTGCCCTATATACATTTTCACGACCTGCCATGGATCTTGCCTCGTTGCATAGGGTGTTGAAATGGAGCAGCAGACGATGGGTAAAAAAAAACCACAAAATTTGGAACGATCACTGAGCATGCTCAAACGCACTTTGCCTGATCCATGCATTGATAGGCAGATACATGGGTTAGAAGTTAACATAGACTTAATTTAAAAACAGTTGATCGAATTATTACCAGGTGACTTGCTACAGGCCTAAGTTGCTAACAGTGTGAGAGATAGATGCTAAGTGCTTGCGTCCTTATCTCATTCCGCTATGAATCAGAAGTGAGTCAAGTGATTGGTGAAGCAATGTATATTATAAATACAGTAATAATTGAATGCAGTGCTCTCAAGTTGCCTGTGGTCAGTTGTGAGAAGGCCATCCAGCCCTGTATTTACCCTTTGTATTCTGGGACTTGTAGTTTTAAACTTCCTATATGATATTTAGGAAAATGCAAGTCTCGGAATTCCAAATAAAAACAGGGCACGATTAACTTTTCATGCATGGCCACACAAAGCCTGAGAGTTGTGCTAATTTAACATACTTCATTACAGTACATCCCGAAATGGTAGCAATTTCTGATCTAAGCAGAATCAATTTTTACACCAGTGACACATCCAGTGTCTTTAGTTGTGAAGTTTATATATTGTTCTACTTCTATTCTCCCATTTGCATAGCTTTAACTCCCATTCAGTTTCTCCATGTTGCATTTTGCTGATGCAAGCACCATAGATACTGGTCACAGGGTCTCAGGTATTGAAATGAATCTCTTGAAGGCACGTGTTTAGTAAGTGTTTCTTCTCTGGAAACCAGGGTGGGGGATTGTAGGACATTAACTTCAGCTCCCGTATAATTGCCCACCCCACAGCCTCCGTGAGTTGATTTGAAAAAAAAAACAGCTGAGCAGCATAGCATATGACCCTCAGGTATGCACAGTGCTTCTCATTTACCATTCAGGCTTACTGTGTGTAACTGAATCACTCTTATAACTCATCAAACCAGACCTAATATACTGCTGAGTCTTGCGACAAAATGTTTGGGTGGGCGCATTCACAATATGGATTACTCCATTTTAGATTCAATGATTCCTACAAAAGCTTGAAAAATGCTGTAGTCTGTCTTGGGGGACTCTCAATTTAACATGGCTCTGGAAATCTCAGATGTCTATTAAAGATACTTAATAATCACAGACCTTGTTGGCCTTGATCAAGGCTTGTCTGCATGATGTGGTTGACATGTTTTAAGATTTGGATTGAGATTAAAGACAGAAAGAGAGAGATGTACAAGGAGAGAGACAGGAAGAGACAGAGAGACTGTGAATGTGGCATTGGACAGCAGCTTAAGATAAATAACAGAAGGTAACAACATGCAAACACTTTGATAATTTGGGTGAAATAAATGGTACTGAATGCATGTTGCAGCCCTCTGCACTTGCACATGAAATGTTCATCTGCTGGCAATAACCTAACATGGGTGAGATTGGGGGGATTATTTACTTGAAATCTTCATTACTCCTAGTCCTGTTTTTCCTTGTCACAGTACTTACTCTCCGAGACTCCTGCCTCCATGACCAGGACGCTTTTTCCATTTCTTTTTAATTTTCCTTTGCAACCTTGCTCATGTCGTGCGATCATCCCTCCCTGCTCCACGCCTCATTAGTAGTCCGGCCTACTGTACACAGCTTTGATGGTACATTCGGCCCTCTAAGAAAACTAGTTATGCACGCCTACTCTAGGCAATTGGTGATGTCACCTGTGAGGTTGTTGAATAGGATCTGAGGTGTGCAAATGGTGGTGGATTTTATCTGTCAAACTGTTGTTTGAATCGATGAAAAGTGTTATGCTATTTGGGCAGCGCTTGAGGTGCACATGAATGCAATTGTGGTTTAGGACATGAGGGCAGAAAACGCAGCATGGGTGGTGCGTGAAGCATGCTGTTGTTAATGGTGGTGAGCCGGAGAGGCTGGTGAAAAGAGTCTTTGTATCGTCATGATCAGGAGAAATGTGATTAAATGTGGTGTTAACTATGTGTATTGAAAAATGATACAGTAAATTTCGATGTGTTGAAATCCTGATTTGAGGGCAAGTAAGTATGGACGAGTACTGAATACTGTGACAAAATGAGAGATACACATATTCAACATTTGTGCAAGTCCCTCCTGCGATATAAACACAAAATACACAAGGATAGCACACAATGGACTTGAGATACAAAAGGTAAGTTGGCAAGGCCACGGCCCAAAGATGGAAGCTTTTCCAAATGTGTGCAGCAAACATATGGTCGCTTATTTACATGCAGACTCTAAGGATTAAGTAACCGGTTGGCTATATTAGAACTAAGGAAAATGTTTAAGGATGAACAAGGGAACTCGATCCAAAAGCAATGGATGCTAAGTCAATGCTATATGGAAGGTGAACCACTCTGCTCCCCCTCCTCCTCTTCAAATGAAAGACGCAGACCAAACAGCAGAAAGTCATGTATTTGACCTCTTAAAGGAATTTAAATCAGCAGCAGGATACAACAGTCCTTCTTTTGCACCACCAGGGTATAGTAGTGAAGGCACACTTAGTGGCGCAGAGCAAGCAAATAAAAAAACACAGGATAACAGTGATGAATGCAAGGAGCGCAGCGAACTGCAAGCGAAATTAAAGGAAAATGACTTGGGGAAGACCGGACATAGCGGAGGTCATGAGGTGATATTCCCACCAAATGAATGGGTAGGTAGATATTGCTTAAACTGGACGGGAAGGCCACAAGCGAGATGAAGTGTGCGGGAGCGGAAGCTTCAAATTGCAAGGATACAGAGGAGAAAGCTACAAAATGGTAAGAAATAATGGAGGAAGTACAGAGAAGAGAAATGCAAGAGAAGGAAGGCTATGGCAAGTTAAGAAGAGAACAAGAGTGAGCAGAAGAAAGGACACAAGTCACTGGCGTACTATAGTGGGTGATTTGACCCAGTGATGAAGGTACATTACCCATGCGAACAAGCTTTGGCTGCTGCTACATTTGCAATGGAAAGGTCAGTGAGTATCACAATTGGGTGCAGCACCACACACTATGTGAAGCATGCCCTCTTTGAGATCCTCGAAAAACCAAAGAGCCCGCTGACTACTCAGAGAGCATCTGGATATGAGGTAATTATCTCGAATCCAGTGATAAAGGTAGTAAGGTGCAGAGTTGTAAATCCACAGACATTTCTGGCTGAACCAGCAGAAGGAGATTATGTGCACGACTCTACTACATACATGGAACAATATGATGACATTCCCAAAGTGGGGGAGAATGCCCTTGAGGGGGAGAAGTATTTTATATTGACGTGTCCTCAACGATAGACCAGGTGACAGGGGAAAGACATACTGGTATGGCAGTGGTGAAAATAAAATTAAACCGGATGGCTGAAGTAGTAGCAAGCACAATATCGCCTTCACATTTTTCAGAGCAAGCAGCAGAATAAGTGGCTCTCATAATGGTATTAGAAGCATGCAGGGGCCAGGAAGTCACAGTGTATTCCAATTCGGCCTAAGTGACGTCTACAGTGCATGTTGGAGTGTCACAATGGCAGAGGAGGGGCTGAATTAATAAATGGCAATTTGCCTCATACACAAATACTGGGATGAGGTAGCGGGGCATGGAGGTAATGCCTGGCTTAGTTACCGGTAGTTTTGATTATCCCTAGCCCCACTCTTCCTTGTCCTTGTACTTATCTATGAGGGAAGGTGCCTCATACGTCAGCACTGGGACAAGGCAGAGGGACACAGAGGGAATTCTGGGCCGATGTGCTGATTTTGAGGGTTGGAGCAGGTGGTTGGAGGGACGGGGGATGTGTGGGGGGCAGGGATTGTGGGATAAATCGTAATGGCAATCCATCTCCAGGCTAAGCAGGCATGATATGTGATATTAGTGGCTAGAGAGGCATTTTGGTGCAGCCAGTCTAGTCATTTCTTAGTTTGGCTTAACTTTCTTGAACTGGGCATCGCTGAATAAGCAGTTCTGCTAAGGGTAATTACCTGGCTAGACTGGCTTTTGGTTGCTGCCAATTTAGCCGTTTCTTACTGTGGCATTGTATATTATTCTGGGCATCTGTGATAAAATAACCATGATAAGTGTTATTGCTTTGACTGCCATTTTGATGCAACCAGTCTAGGTATGTCTAAATGTTGCCTGCAATGCTTTACTGTAATATGTTATTACGTGTCTAGACTGGTCTGCATTGTACAGCCAGTTGGACATGTTTTCATAGTTTTTAATAGCAAAGCATTCCATTAATGAAAGCATTACTGTTCCTGTGCACTGTTGGTGACATGCATGTATTGGATTTTTGGACTGGTGTTACCCTACAAAACAATTGCAAACACTCTGGCTTTTTAGACAATTTTTCTCAGAGAGTGTGCTGTTTAATGCATTAAAACACACACGTATGTATGCTGCTCCAAGCACAGTGTGTAGCGTACCCTTGAAGCAGAACGCTCGTGCGTATTGCGCAAGCGTAGTAATCTAGGCCAGCCCAGAGTGTGGCGCAACCCATGATTTGTTGCCGAACTGGAGGGGGTAACCCTCAGCATGGCTTGCAGGGGGGCCCCCCAAAGGTAGTGTTACGCCAATGCATGTAAGCTTGCAAAAGTTAAAGTAGAGTCTACTTTTACTTTTGCAAGTTTACAGTAGACTGACTGTCTGCAACTTCTGCTGCTGCCCCTGGCGCTTGCACATAATGAACGTGCCCAGGCCGGGGAACAAACAAACTGCACGTGCCCTGCCTGCACAGTGCACTGCTGCGCAGCCTCAGCCTTCATTTTTGAGAACGAAGGAGAAGCCAGGCAGCGACGCATGCTACAGTAACTCTGTGCTCATGACAGTGTGTGTGTTATCGAGGGAGACAGAGTGAGAACAGGCTGAGCAGGCAGCAGCTACCGTAAAGGTAAGTCGTCAAGTGCCCCACCCTCCTCTTCGAGGTGCAGGGCGGCATGGGGAAGATTTATTGGAGGGAATGTGCGGCTGTGCCAATGTCAGATACAGTTTATAAACACATGCGGCACATTGCAAACTGATCAGGGAATCCTGGGCTCTTAATGTTTCAATGAAACATTAATAGGCCAGGGTTCCCTGATCAGTTTGCAATGTGCCGCGTGTGTTTCTAAACTGTATATCTGACGTTGGCAGTGGATTTATTTGGGATGAATTCAATGTGCCAATGTCAGATATACAGTTTCGAAACATGCGTGGTGCATTGCAAAAATCATCAAGGAATCCTAGCTTCTTAATGTTTCAGCGAAACATTAAGAGGGCAGGATTCCCTGATCAGTTTGCAATGTTCCATGCATGTTTATAAACTGTATATCTAATGTTGGCAGTGGCACACGTTCATGAATTGAAAAACCTGTGGCCCTGCCAGTGCCGCCCTCATGTTTTTCAATTCATGAAAGTCAGCCAAAGACCCTGCCAAAGAGGAACATCACATAAGGAACGGCTTTGGCCAACACGGACTTGCAAGGCCGCACAAAAGAATATGGAGGCCATTCACCTATACAGCAGAGGATCAAGGGTGCACAATGGGAGCCGGCATATAGTGACATGTACATGCAGTTTCTATACAAATGCCACAACACCGTTTCATATATTATGTATTGCCTTTTTTAAGGAGAAGGGCATGACGATTATTTTTGCTGCTTACAGCTTACACTATACTAGTGTGTCTAAACCGTCAGGTTACTTTGAGATTGTTTCTAGTGTATTTCCTTAGAGTTGGATCACGCTGACTGCACCTGATAAGCTTCTCTGCAAAAAAACATTACAAATTCTATGTATCTATAACTGCTTCCCAAAATGAGACCCGGTCCCCTAGCTGGAGGTGACATCTATTGCTGTGACACTTTGTCCTTCTTCACACTCACTCAACATGCTTAGCATACATAGAGCAACAAGAAACTCTGTTAGAACATTTACGATTGAGGCATTTTGTTATAGTGTACACTGCCAACTGAGTCACTTCTAGGTGATCCCAAGTAAACATATATAGAAAATAATGCACAGTGGGGAGGTCACACGATTCGCCCAGGATCACACAATCTGGTGAAGACTGAATTTTCTCCTAGATGTCCCTGTACCCCAGGCTTGGCTTGCAAAGTGCAGACACTGCCTGAGATATCAGCCTGACATTGTATACGAAATCCTCATGAAACCATATAAAGTAAAATGAGGATGAGCCAATCTCAAGAAGGGCCACTACGTGGGATGTGTGCTCTTTTCCATAGTAATGTCTAAGGTAGGCAAGGGAAAACACTTGATGTATACTCTAATATCAGTAGGCCTCACTTAAGGCACACCCCTCCACATCTTTCCACCAACTCATACCTGCTTGAAGTTTGGATGGTACCACACCTAAAGCTCGGTCTCTGACATGAGGGATATCTGCATTTTGCTAGTTCAAACCCAGCAGCAGGGTCCACTTCACCTTTCATAAATTCAGTGTTGTTCAAATGAGGGTAATAATACCTGTTATTACATTGCCTATCTAGCATGAAGCGCTATGACCAAAGTGTTATTATATTCCATAAAGCAAACTATTACCAGCACAGACCTGAAGTCTGTCCCTGCCCAAAATAAACCATTTGTTGGAGCCTATCCTGTGCACCTCTTAAAAGAAATCAAGTGCTAATCTTCTGTAGGTCTTGGCTAAGCTTCACCCTGTTTTATTCAGCCTGGCTGTTTCTGTCAGCGTACTTGAGTGGTCGCAGTGCGATCAGATTTTGGAGGTAAGTACGTGGATTTAGTGACTTCTGTGTCTGTCCCCCTTCCAATTATCCATGCTCCTGACTATTTCTTAAGAGTTAATGCTTGCAGGTATCAATGGGCCCTTTTAAGGTCATGGATCTGGCATGCCTGTTTTGGGTTATTCTGAGAAGCTATTTGGAGTGGTTTGTCATGCAAGGCGTGCAAGAGAAAACCTGTGAAATGTAAACCAGGATTTTGAGGGTGCTCTGAAGACTGAGGAGAAAATACTGAGTAAGTGTAGATGAGAGTTGAGGGATACTGACCATGGGGGAATGGGAAGCGAGGGACTGGGGTGCAGTAGAGTGTGGGACTGCAAACTGAAAAAGGGTAGAAAGGGTGCGGAGGACAAAAAAAGAGAGGAGCAAGGGAGGGGAGAGATGGGAACAAGAACGGAGTGCAGATGAAAGATGGGGATGGTTTGCAGCACAGGGTTACCACTGTGTGAGGGGGACAGAGGGGTGCAGGAAATACCAGAACACAGGTAGAGTGGTGTAGGGCAGAAATGGCATAGTAGGTGCTTCGTGTTTTGCAAATGGGAGAGAAATACAGACAAGTGAGAAAGTGCAGAGGGCACTGTGTCAGAGGAGTGACTTGGTGTGGGGTGCAGGGAAGGGACTTGGGAGAAAAGGGTGTCCAGCAGACGAAAATGTGGAGTAGAGAAGGGTACAGAGGGGAGATTTGTACAAGGGAGAATGGTGCCTTGCCTCATGTTCCCAGATAAAGGGTGCAGTCACGAATGTGCCTTCTTCTAACGCTTGATCCATGCTCACGAGGCCTGCACGAGGACGATTAGAAGTCGTTTGTTGAAATAATTGCAGATATATACACTACAGCATATCTGGCTGCACATTGATTGGGCCTGATAATACACAAAGTGCCCCCCCTCTCCCAGGTGCAGGCAGGCATGGGGAGGATGTATTGGAGGGGACGTGGGAGCTCGGGCTTGGCGCTCTCCCACTGCTCCAGTGTCATCTGCGGTGCTGTGAGGTTCCTCTCCAGGAAGAGACAGTCACAGCAGGCTGTTCCTGCACCAACTCCCTTTTCACTCCATTCTACCTGCAACCTAGGTCTGAAGTCAGGACTAACCTTAAATGAGGTATATTTCACCTATGACCTGTCCTGTAGTGGGAGCTGGTGCCAGGGTGCGTGGCATCTTGCCTTGCGACACAGCATCATGTTATTTGGGCTATTTTAGCAACTTTCATGGGTTTTTGGTGGATGGATACCACGCGGGCTGTAGACTCATTTTGTGTCATAATCTATTCCTTTAAAAAAACACTAGAATGATCTATGTAGGGCACTTAAAGTGCCAGTTCTGGTTTAGATAAAGCCACTGACTTAGGGATGTTTAATACAAAGCCCTGTGTAGTTAATAACTTAATTGGAGCTGGAAACATACTACTGGTGTAATACAAATGTCTTATCCAGGGATGCCTTCATGCACTCCTTTTCTCCTTAATTGTTCATTGCACTTGCACTATCTGAAATGTCGTCCGGCTGATTATGATAGTTGTTCTTCATATTCTTAATTGTTTCAAGGACCTGTAGGAATGTAACTGTATTTCTCCCATGCTCTCCCCCTTGCAGAGCTTTGAAACACATTGTGCATAGGCGCTATACAAATAAACAATCAAGCAATCAAATTCCTTCACTGAAGTCCTGCTAAAAACCAGCAATGGCAAGTGTTGCTTGTCTATACGTATTGGGAATTTGCCAGGCACTACTATTAAATGTTCGGGTACTTGTGCCATTTTGCAGCTGCTACCATCAATGGGTACCTAATACCACTATGGCGGTGCTTGGTAAGGGCCTTTTCCATGCCTACATTAAAGGTCAAACGGTTGGCGTTGCCAACGCTATTTTTAAAATAGGGATGCAACTGCATTTTTGGGACCCACCACCAGCTGAATAATGAGACAAGTTTTAATAGAGGTCACCATAAGCCATCTGGGAGACCCAGGAAAAAATAAAGCAGAGCCTCGAGATTCAAAACAGCACTAGTTCCGCTATCCATGTAAATCCAGTGAATACCCTGGTGCTGAGGTATGATTGCAGCCCATACACTGCTGTAAAGGGGCACACTCATGTTCCATCATTGAGAGTTCAAGTGGAATAGGATAGGAAGGGTTGGCGAAACTCCATAAAGCATCTGCACTTAAAGCGCAGGTGAGAGTATTATAAAAGGTCCATCGCTGAGAGGATTTTATACTCTAAACTGCTTTTCTTTTTCTTAATTTTCTTCGGTTTTCTTTCCTTCTTTTCTCTTGTTTTATACAGTGATGATATATGTAATTTAATACTTACTGCTGTTTTAGTTTTGTGAAAAGTCGAGTTCTTTGACAAAAACAAAACAAATAACTCCCCAAGGTGTTTATGGGTCTCCTACGCCCCTGCCTGCATTTTGGCCCGGTCCTATTTCCTGATCTTCCAAGCAAAACCACCCGAGAGTGCAATAGTATCATACGATATTTATAACGCGCCTAATAGCCAGAGGTTTCTAAGCGCCGACGTGTCGGCTTGCTTCCAAGGCGAGAACGTTTCCGCTGAGCTATCCCCGAGGCTATAGTCCAATAGTACAGTGTATTGTTAACATTTATAAACAGTGAGACCCCTGTCAGGTTTGTACAAGCTGTGCACGTCTCTCAAGTCAACTGACATGTGTCCAAAGAGGCTTTGGAAGGCAGGCTTAGCTCAGGACATCTCCAAAGCCACCTGGACCTTAATGCTATTGCATACCTTGACAATCTCATAAATTACTGCCATACATTGCATGAATATGTCATGCAATTTTATTATAAACCCCAGAGATTAGCAACATTTTCAGGTGATGTCACTGATGACTGCCCCAGGTGTGGTGTCGGCATGACTGGCTTTCTGCACATATCCTGGTCCTGCAGACCAGTACTGGCCTATTGGGATGAGGTTTGCTCCAGAATACAAACAGTCGTTGGCCTTGTAGACCCAAAATCCCAACCCATGGATTTATTGGATATACTTGATGCCTTGGACAGAAGAGTAGAATGGTTTTTTGCGATGACATGCCTGGTCACCAAACTGGCTGTGGCCAGACACTGGATGAAAGGCCCTGCCTCATAGTTAAATGAGTGGCTTAAACAACTGGTGTGGTGCAACGAGTATGAGACTCTTGGGAGAAATATTGCCTTCCAACTTCTAGACCCAAGGAGTAATGATCCTGCTTCCGAGTCTATTTAAACAATAACAGATGAGAAATCACCTGCACCTGTCAGCAGCTTGACACACTGAACCACTCAAGCACACACAAGGGCTTGGCGTCCTGCAGCAAGAGCTGGTAAACCCTCAAGCTGCTTAACACTACTGGCATGGCAATGCTATTATATTCTGCCGCATATGCACTGTACACTGCTGGAACAAAACAATGGTCGCTGGGGACAATTCTGCTAATGTTCATGAGATATCATAGAAGAACGATTGCAACATGCATGTGGATGCAGGTGGTTCTATACCGGATTTAGGAGTGGCTTATGCATTCTACTTCTCTAAAAATCTCCAAAATATCAAATCCAATGGAAAAGCCACATAAGAAAAACCATCCATTTCTCCAATGGCTAGAACAAAAGCCTTCAAAGAAATGTTGGTGTCTATTAGATAACCATGATGCAAACATAAGCCACATTAAAATGAGATAGTTTAATGGGTTTGAGCCACTGCTCTTGGTGCTCCATATAGGAAGTTCTCTCAAAAAGTCAAAAGCAGAAGCTTTTTGAGCATCTACAATCAAAATTCCAATTTGAATGTTGCAAAAATTGAGCACAAAAAATTGAACAATGGGTGCCCGTCCCTTCTCCATAACCCAGAATGGAGACAGTTATCCAGCTTGCTTGGCTCTGCTCCGACAGCTCTCAGTAATGAACACAAACAGTACTCCATTAACACCTCTCAGAGGCTCTCTTTATATAAATTCTGGATTTCAAAACATGTTCCCCATGCCCCAGAGCTCTCAAAACATATTCCCTGGAAATATGTTCACACAGTCTGAAGGAGACTAGTCAAGACACTTGTTCTCCAAGGGTATGGCCCTCATTATGAGGTTGCTGGTAGGCCGCCGGTAGCACCAGCTGCCTACCGGCAACCTCAGTTTACCATTTCCGCTGCCCGATATCCCAGTAATACCGGCAGAGCGGTAAGTTCCCATTCCCATGTTAACAGTGCTTCAGTGATTTATTTGCTGGCAGGGGTCTGAACTAACAGCAGGTCAGGCCTGCCGGTAGTTCACAGCCCCTACTGGCAAACACGGAGTGAGCTGGTCTGGAAACGTTGTTACAGGCACCTTACTTCGAGACTGGCTCACTTGTAATGCGGGCCTATGTCTTCACATTCCCCTCGATCATGGACCCTCGGCCTGAGGCCTCTGGAATACCTGACTTTGCTGAGACACCACAAAATGCCATGATAAGCTACATCCGCTAGCTCGGATTTCATCAGAACATTGTTTATTGTTTATGAGAACCTATGCTTGCAGTGCTCTCTCATGTACCATAAACAAAAGATAACCTGGCGCGAAGCCCAGATTGCACAGTACATGAATACAATTCAAGTGGAACTATTCACTGGCATGTTGTCAGCAACATATATATGCCTACCATATGCCTACCTATTTAAGCTCCATATGTGCCCTAAAAGGAAACAGGATTACATGATTTGTGAAAATGCTCATATCCCATGAATGTATCTTCTTCCAGCTTAGCTAAAATACATGACAATACAAATAAAATGCTGTTAATAAAAAGATGTTGAATGGATTGTTGGTGTGCCAGAGAGAGGTGCGGCTTGACGGCTTGAGGTTGACGGTTTTGGGTCCTTTCCTCGAATTCCTTGAACTCTGCGTCGCAGACGGCTGCAGACAGAAGCCGAGGGCTGAGGGCACTGGTAGCTGGTAGTCCCGAGCTCCAGAGTGACTGCTCAGATCACTCAGAAGTCCCCCCTCTCGCGGAGTTGCATACAAAG
The DNA here is from genome assembly GCF_040938575.1 of Ambystoma mexicanum. Classification (NCBI taxonomy): domain Eukaryota; kingdom Metazoa; phylum Chordata; class Amphibia; order Caudata; family Ambystomatidae; genus Ambystoma; species Ambystoma mexicanum. The sequence continues at coordinate 796,241,678 of NC_090921.1, read as the reverse complement.
TGATTCTCCGAGGCCGAGGCCCTGAGGCGAGACAGACCCCAGACTGATATATTTTTTTTTCTCTCTTGGTTCCCTTGTGAGCGGCACCACTTACGAGAAAAGCAAAGCAAAGCATGGCTGCTAAAACGAAAGCGCAATGAAGGCTGGAGCCTCCACCATTACCCTCTTTTCTGTGCGAAAGTAACTTCTGTGGTGATAGTGCTGCCTTAAACCAAGAATCACAAGCACTAGAAGTGACACAAATACCAACTATAATGTCTCCGATAAAAGCAACTGCCCTGGACACAACCTGTTATGCTGCGTTGAAACATAACACCGAATATAATAATGAACTCACTGCAACCGCCATAGCCACAGTCAATTTACCAGTGTTTGACTCACAGGCTACACCCACACGGCTTCGGTGTCATTGGCTGTGCCTGTTGGAGGCTCCGATGTTCTGTCGCCTTGCCTGGCTCCCACGGGCAGGGGCCGCAGCGTCTGCATGGCGCCTAGTGTCGCGGCTTTGCGGCAGGAAGACAGCCTCACTTCGGTCATCGGTGGCTGCGGTCAGGCGCGGCGGCTGTCTGCCTCTCCCTCTTCTCGAGGCGTTGCTCCCCTATGTGGGGTCTTCTCCTCGCCTCTGACACTCACGCATGGGGCTGGCTCCCTTTTGTCGGTGGCGGACTCAGATGTGGAGTTCGCAGCACCTACTGAGCCTGCTGAGCATGCAGTGCCCAAGTCGCAGCGGTTGCTGTTGGCACCGTTGGTGTCCGCACTGTTGGTGTCTGCACCGTGCCTGCCTAAAGAGACTGTGATTACTTAATGGAGTCAAAATACTATAGCTCATCTGAAACACCTATAGCGCCAGATGCTCCTACTTCATCCGATAATTCACACGACAATAAGGGTTTCTCGTGTGACGATTAAATCTTTTTACAATCCAACAACCACCCGATCTGTAGCCAATCTACATGCGTTTTGTCCTCAGGGAAATTGCCTGCCCACGTCTCCCAACTGCAACATACGAATACAAACAGATGCAGTTCACTGGACGTGGTCAACAAGTTACTGTCGGACCTAACCCAGCTGAATAAAGAACGGACTCAAAAAAACGGAAGGAGCAGAAACGGCGCCTGTCAAACAATCTCTACATATAGAATGTGAAGTGCAATCACCTTCTCAAAGAGGACTGCTACCAATTTCCACACGTCTAGAGAGCTTCTCAAAACGTAGAGGAATTGAGATCAGCTCATCTCCAAGTCCTTGCTGCTCTCAGCGAAAAGACAAATTATTAAACAGCCAAAATCTCAGTAGGTGTGCCAACACAGACACAAGGGCACATGCAAAAATCGACCTATGACGCAAGAGCCCTAGGTCCGCTTATTCATCGCCCCTATCTTCATCTGACTGCTCAATAGCAGATTCTTCCATGATGGCCTTACCCAAAAATCAGGAAGCTGATTAAAGAAAGAGCTACGGCCGCAGTTAAAGAGTCATCATTTCGAGGTGACGCAAACTGGACGAGGGAACTGCACTCAACGATCATATCTTCAATGGCTATAACCATTGCACCCTTTACTAAACTGTATGAGCAGCTGCATGAAAGCATTAAAGATCTTTCAACACTGGTTGCCCTGACAAATACAAAGTTATATGAACTTGAAACCAACAACAAGTACCTTAAAGACTCTTACCATATCTCAAATTTCAAAATTGAGTTGACACTGCACACGGTATTGGACTTAACGAAAAATACACTGATAGACAAAAAACTATTGGCAGAAGCGGCAAAGGAAGCTCTAGGCCTCTTCAATAAGAAAAGTGGAGAAACCAGATGTGGGTCTTACACACGACCTAATGGACACTTAGCGGACACCGCTGATATTGCCAGCCAGTTTAAAGAAGTAACAGCAGCCGTGAAAGCTTACACACAATCACAGATGCCGCACAGGAATTAGGATCCAGACGTGCATGCGACGACCTGACAATGACAACTGGAGCCCCAGTATGCTACGACCTTACAGGAACTTCTGCCAAGGGTAATACCAGCAGGGCTACATACCCTTAGATTCTTTAGAGCTACCAAATGATACAGGAACCAGTAAACCTCATTTAAACGAGGAATCTTCTACATTCAATGCAGCACTTATAAGTAGTCTCTCGAATGAAAACCCAGCATTGCAAAACCCGCAAATTGCCTCGACCTCAGATAGTGTGAGCACTATCTTGCAAAACGAGGCAGACTCATTGGTAAAGGCGACTAAAGTTGGGATGAAACAAAAGGAAATGTACGACATATTCAAAAGACCAAATAACATTTCCTCCGTCAAACCTATTAAACCTGGTATATGTGGTGTGGAAAATAAAAAGAAAACTAAGAACCAACCAGGGAAAAAATCAAAGTGAGGACAAATCTCAAGAAAATTTCTAAGGAACATAAAAACAGTCAATGTGACTGTAAATAGTTCCAACTACAATGAGAAGTCTCACATCACTAACAAAAGCAACGAAGGGATGACGACCCCTCGATGCGATGAAATAAACAACCCTGCCTATCCAAATGAAGTCTCCATCAACCTAATGGATCTGTCTGTTTACGAGGACGACCAGATCGACTCCTTACAGGCTCCAAAACAAGTGGAGTGTTGCGAAGCCTGTACTCAACTAGAGGACTCTGAAAAGATGACATAAGAACAGGCACCTCCGACTATTAAAAAAAACAGTTAAGGCCGGAAGTCCATGCATACTGATCAAACATGCCGCGTCTGATGAGCCTGAGGAACTGAGATTGAGTTCCTCCTTTGAGACGATGAAAGAGAAACGGAAAAAGTTAACTGCCTCTGCTATTCTCATGGGCACAAAACCCTTCACAATAAAGTCATACGAGACAAATGCACCTTTAGAAACTCTCAACGTAGAAAGCCGGCTGAGTATTCAACAGCATTCTGTTTCCCAGGTGAACCTCAACCCTAAGTCTCAATTACCATGGGCTCCCAAGAACGTACAACAAAACAGCCTAGTTATATCTGGCACTACAAAGACTCAGAAAAAAGTAAGGAACCATGTGAATCCATCATCAAGACAACGTAGAGTTGCCAATAAGAGTGAACTGAAAGCTGACATTATGTACAAAGTGACATTAGAACGAACTGAGTCATTGGACGACCTAATCCTAAATCGTCACAATGTACTGCGGTTGTGTCACCTTGTCCCGATTTTAAGAGCCATAAACACAGAGGACCTAAAAACCATATAATTCCCAGATGAATCGAGGAATGACAAGGTGATCTTACATCTACAGTCAAAAATTATAGCCGATACATTCATGGAAGCAGGACCAGCCCTGATGTCTCTAGGCTTCGATATATACAACACAGCACACACATGTCACGAGGAAACCATTAAAGTGGACAAGGTGGAAAATGGGGCCCCGCCAAGCATGTCTGGTCTAGTGACAGTGGTCGATGCCCCCAAAGGAAAGAGTGGAACTGCGACTGTGCCGCCTACAGATCTCAAAGACAAACAAAAGGAGACTACGGTTCCCACATTTCAGGTGGGTGACCAAATCCAAATCACAATTGATTGTCAGAATGCATGCCGGTCAAGTGGCACAGCGAGTAGAGCGCTCGCTTTGACATCCGTGCAGAGCTTGCTAACGCAGGTTCAAATCCCGGCAGGGCCAAACTTTCATCCTTCCGAGTCGATAAATGAACACCACACACTGGGTAATAATAAGCAGTGCTCAGATATCTGAGGGTTCGTAGCGCTATATAAATGCCAAATTATTATTATAAGGTGGTAGTAGCTCAAAAAAATGAAATTTCCGCAAAAAGCGTGAATGGAATTGACGATTCGTCCTGGCTTGCATCAACCTTAAATTTGACTTCCAATAAATAATGTCAAGCGGACTCAAATCAGTCTATAACCTCCCTTATGCATTTGGGCTTGTGGAACACTCGCGGGTTTAGGCACCTTTTCCAATCATCGTGGTCCGAAAACCTGGACCTTATCTGTTTACAAGAGACATGGCTAACAGAGTGCCCTATGTTAACAAACATTGAAATAGCTATAACCCCAGCCGTTAAAGGTCTAAGAGGAAGACCAATAGCTGGTCTGATAACTGCCGTCAAGAAAGCCTCGGGCCTTCGGATTGAAAATACTGAGAACATTTCTTCATTTATTTAAGTTTCAAAGGTGAGCTACCCGACGACGAGAGTCGACCGTGCATTCCTATATATTATTAATCTATATTGGAACAACTCTGCTGTTTGCACGACGGCTTTCAGAGATCAGGTTACCCAAACTATTGACATCTTACTGGAAAAAAGTAGTCCTATAGAGTTGATAATATGTGGCGATTTGAACATCGATTACGTGAACATCAGCAAAACTAAGTTAGACAAGACCCGTGGCCGGTCTACCAAAGAACAGGACATCAACCAATGGTGTCTTGAGATGGAGCTTAGAAATTTGTCAACTCTTAATGGTAACCAGACAGGAGATATTCCGGCCCGTCCCACATGGAAAAGAATGGATCAAAACTCCACTCTTGATTACATTATTGTTTCCAAACTTATTCACACAAAAGTGATTCGCTTAGAGGTTTTGGACATGAGCCACAGTGACCACGACATGGTGAAGATGAGCTTTAACCTCGTACGATCAAATACAACACCAGAATGGCCGTTTATGGTCTCGGTAGGAACCAGCAGGACCAGACTTAATCTAAAAAACAAAGAAGTAAATACAGCTGTGACCACTTTCAAAGACGAGATTGGAGCTATAGAATACCATCATTTGCTAACCCAATTTTCTGAACAAAGACAAGGACTGAAAGCCCAAAAATGTGTTCACAAACACATATACGATCTTGAAATACAACAGCGGAAAAGACTCATGCGTTACGAGATAAGAAACATCGTAAGCACTGACATTGCAGTGTACTCAGAGAACAAAAAAATGGCCAAGCAGAAATATAGAAATTGGCTAAAGGCTCATACCTCTGTGATGCTGCAAAATGACGCAGAATCGATGTTGGCTAAGACGGCGAATAAAAACTCATCGGAGTTCTGACAGATTATCAATAACAAGGCTGCTCCCCAAGCTGCCCTAACGAATAATCTGATTCCCGAAGTGAAATGGGTCTCTTTTTACACCGAAATGTTCAAAAAAGACAACAAATGCGAAGATCTTAAACCATCAAATTTGCCTGTGTGGGACTTAGTGTTCGAACGAGATGACATCATCAGTGCAATTAAGAAAGCACGAGCTTCCAGGGCACCTGATTAAGCTTGGGTGGACTTTTGCACAACACTGTTTAAACGAATAACACTTCAACGCGCTACACCTCACTCATGGAAAAGCGCGGTTATTGTGCCATATTTCAAAAAGGGCAATAGGGAAAATCCAAAGGACTACAGACCAATAGCCCTATTGGATGTCTTGGTGAAAATCTATGCAACCCTGTTACAACAGAAGCTTCTAAAATGGTCAAACGAAGCAAACCATGTGGACCCGAGACAAGCTGGGTCCGTTAAGGAAGTGGGTTGCAGCCTAAACTTATTATTGCTAAATGTAATCAAGATGGAAGCGCTAAGAACGAAAAAAAAAGTCTACATGGATCTGATTGATTTCTCCCACACATTTCACAGTATTGATTGAAATTCCGTGTGGAAGAAGCTAAGTGTGTGGGAATGCCCAATTAGTCTATTGGAAGCAATCAAAGAACTACATTCCAACACTACCTTCAGGATAAGATTAGTCACAAACGGATCGTTCACAGCGCCAATCTTTACACACAAGGGTGTGACACAAGGTTGCCCATTGGCAGCCATCATCTTCAATCTGTTTTTATCAAACATTGGAGGTGCGTTAAATGAAGTCCACGCATTTCCACCTAGGATCAATGGGACACATGTGAGCTACTTGGTTTACGCCGACGACCTAATCCTGCTAGACAGGACACCAATCGGGTTACACTGTAGGTTAGACGCTCTTGAAAGCTACGTAGCCCAAAACGGATTACACATTAACAAACAAAAATGTGAAATACTGATTCTACAAAGTATGCCGACAAGAAACAACTCTAAGAAATATGTATGGCATCTTGAAAAGACCTCCCTGAAGGCTACACGTAATCCTAGATATCTCTCAATGAGTTTGAGTACCAACATAAATGATGCCCCATGGGCTCAAACGGCAAAAAGTAAATGCCGACAGCCGGCGTGTCAAGCCCGACTCATTGACAGACAGTATGGGAAGTTTTCATTGAAGCCCATATTGGAGTTTTATCAACAAAAAGCTGTCCCAGCTATGATATACAGTGCAGAAAATGCTTTTGGCTGCTCCTACAAGTTGTGGAGTACTCTGGAAAATATCTTTTGGAGCAGAACTTTGAACCTACCCAGAGGGACTCCAACTGCCTTCATACGTTATGAACTGGGCCTAACATCAATAGACATGAGAGTCTGTTGGAATATGCTATGCTTGTTTAGAAAAACTAACAACTACACCCGTAATACAGTACAAGATACTACAAAACCTTGGATCTGATCAAAACTCCAACACGCTAGCATTATGGAGCAAACAATGCCATGCTATACTGAACGACCACGACATTGATCTGCAAACCTTAATGGCTAATCCCAATTTAGCCAAAAAAAAATTGTGGAGATCCGATTGGTGTCAAACCAGTAACACAAGGCGAAACTCCAGACTAATGAAAGACGTCCCGTGTGAAACAAGAGCCTACTGTGAATTGCAAAAGTACTTACTGATATTTCCTGACAATAAATCGAGAGCACTATACATGCAGTTTCGATTAAACTTACTGGCAACTAAAGAACGAATCAGCACATGGGCTAAATTCGCCAACATAGACTTGGCTTGCTGGTTTTGTGGCCTTGAAAATGAAACTCTCAAACATCTAACGCTGAACTGCCCCAAGTTACGCCCCATAAGAGTCCAAATCTTCGAGCCAATTGTAACAAAATATCAAACAGTGACAATGGAGGACTGGTGGCAAGTCATGTTTGAGGGGACTAATCGAAAACTGATGTTTGCGTTGATTAACTTTCTTAAAGAACTGAAACAGCTTCTTGTGGTGGAGTGATGAGGGCCTCCACAAGCAATGAGACTGTTTACGATTTAATAGATCGGCAATTGAGTGTGAAAAACTGTTTTTCCTTTTTTTTTTCTTTAATGTGATAAGGCGTAATGTGATAATAGTTGTGATGTTGTTTTAAAGGTTTATATAAAACAATAAAAAATAAAAAATAAAGAAATTAAACTACACTACCAATTTGTAGTTTTGCCCTTCGGGTTAACATCTGCCCCCAGGGTATTTACAAAGAGGATGGCACAGGGAGTCAGACCCCCACAACAGCAGAATATTCACATCCATCCCTGTCTTGATAATTGGATGATTCATGCTACAGTGGACGTCAAGGCATATATGGACACGATTGATTTGATTTGATGCATTTGTATGGCGCGCTTAAGGAACAATCAGAGTATGCATTGCCCTGAATTAACTGGATCTCTTGGTCAACTTTGGAAAATCCCTGATAATGCTCAACAAAGACCTGGAGTTTCTTGGGTCAAGGTTTTGAAAAGATCTTGGCATGATCTTCTTGCCTCCTTTAGGATTCAGAAGCTGTGCCAGGTATGGGACTTCTATCTTTATCGACAAAGGCACAGGATCCGTTAACTTTCCAAGGGGATGGTTGGCTACTGTCTTCGTGGTGGCTTGTGCCAGGGTTCGTATCTAGCCCATAGTGGGTCAAATAGCAAATCATTGAGATCACACATCTCTGAACCTAGACCATCAGATTCAGGTGACAGAGAACATTTGTCTTCAGCTACAATGGTAGATGAAGGAAGGTTCTCAGGAGAAGGCTATTATTTAGATCCTCCCTTCGCAGCATTAGTGATCACCGCAGATGCCAGTGGAGTGGATTGGTGAGCAGCACTGGGTCACCATACAATTCAGGGCAAGTCGACCCCCAATCAGATCACCCATTTCTCTAACTGGGAAGATGTTTATGGGATAGTATTGGCCCTCTTGCAATTCTTGTTTCATATATCGGCTACTCCGTTCTTGTCAGGAAAGAAATTAGTGTCACCAACCCCTATATCACTATGCAAAGTGGGACAAGATGGCACCCTCTGGGCACTCTTTGAATTCACTTCTGTTTCTCAAAGCAGTCCACATATGGATCGTTCACAACACTGTGAGAGACCACTAGGTTGGGTGCTCCCCTCTTCCCTGGATTTCAGTATCAGTAGAAATGTTTCTGGGGCATTTGCTGCTGAATATATGGGAATACACTCTTAGACCTTTTTGAAGACAACAAGAATCGCTAGGGTCCCCCTGTAATGTTCAGGGTTCAGAGATTTTCTGGCACAGCGGACAGATCCTGCCTCTCTGAAGTGGCCAAAAGCCCTCCTCTACACCTTGCCATTCTTCCCATTGTGTTCCAGAGTCCTTGTTAAGGGCAGGAGGGAGTAGGCAGAAATCCTGTGAGGTTCAACCTTTTGGCCAAAGAGGCCTTTGTTTTTTGTCTTCCAGGAGTGGAAAGGAAAGCCTGCAGAGGGCTTTTTACTGGTAGGACTGTCCCTTGATGTTGCTGAGACAAGTCAATTATCTAGAAGGCAGTCAAGCAGACAGTTGTATAATCATCACTGGGTGTCCTTTCGGGTATGATGTTAAGATAAACAGATTGTCTTCACCACATACTGTCCTCCATAACTCCTGGATGGGATCCATCTGCATTTCTCAGAGTCTGCATTGACCGTCCAATGGACCGCCATCTGGGTTTTCCGACTTCCCTGAGGGAGTTTGAAGGTTGTCAAATTGCTTATCCCGGGACTTCTGAAAGCCTGCTTGCTTCTTGACTCATTGTACTAGATCAGGCTGTCTCCTTGAGACTTGCCCTTAGTCCTCTGGGCCCAAAAGCTCTGTGTTTTTAAAGCTCTCGCTGAGCCGGCGCCTGAATGAATGGCGAGGAAAACGGTTGTCTTGGTAGTACTTCCTTCATACAGAAGGCTTTGTGATTTAGGGGCTTTAGTGTTTTCTCCCCATTTCATGGTGCTTCCTGACACATTCATTTTACAGATAGGACCATGGTTTTTCTTCAAAATCTGCTTGAACTTTAGGCCATTCCAAGTGGATGCTCTTCTGGCATTTCCCTGAAAGGCACGACTACGGAATTGGCAAACATAATTTTCTTGGATGCCCATAGGGCCGTGGTGTTCTATAAGGAATGGACAGCATTGTACACAAAGTGCCACAACGTATTTGTCAATAACAACAAATGTAGGAAGGATTTGAAGATTTCTGTGGCTTTCCTTATCAAGTGGATTTGCCTAACAATGTTTAAACCATAATACTAGGCATGTATACCAGGGGTATGGGCGCCTCATGGCAGGAGGATCTTAGTTTATCTTAAGTGGATCTCTGCAGGGTGGCTACTTGGGCTTCTGCACCAGCTTTGATGTCCCATTATAATGTTCACATTGAATAGGAAAAGGAAACAGCAGCTCCTCCATGCAGCATATTTGTCTTAAATTCATTGGCTGAATTTGGTAATAAAAACCCCATGTTGTGCAGAAAATCTGTGTGTGCGTTTTCCATTTATACTGGTTTGACGACAACTGTGTATGAGTGGGTAAACCTCATTTCCCTCCCGAGACCTCCTGGTGTAGTGTTGCCTGGAGTTGGATATGATCTTAATCGTCCAGGGAAGAGGAGGGGCCACAGACAGTCAAAAGGGGAAGAGTCATTAAATTATATAGAAAAATATTCTGGGGAGAGGTGCAGAGACCACAGTATGTGAGTACTGGGACGAGGGAGGGGACCCTTTGAAATGGTATTACCATGTGCAATCTATATATTACTGAAAGATACCAATCAGGTAACTGTCTGCACATTCATTTAGAACTATCAACCTCATTCAGAATGCCATTCTCTATAGTATCCTATTCCAGGACACCTGCTTTGACCTTCGCTTAAATCTTTTTCCATTTCTAGTATATTAAAACTCAGCGGGTGCTTCAGCAGACTGCAGCGATACATGTATGGAAGCCCTTTCTCTACAGGTTATAGCAAGGTTTTGCATCAGGCAATCTCTGCCCCTTTTCTTCACAGTTTCTTTATCACCTCCCTTAATGTTGTCATATTTGCCATATGTCTTAACAGTGTATAGGTTGCTGTGCTCAGGAAGAAGCACCATGTCCTTTTCCTTCTAGACCTAAAAGGATGCTGTGTCATGGACACAGAGTTTACAATGCGACCCAGGAAGGCCCCAAACCATTTTGTTCACACCCCACGTGAGAGCTCAATATGTTTGTCTTAGTTGTCACTGGTGTAAGGGTGCAGAAGTAAGGCTCGGACACACAGGTGACATGGTTTTGGCTAAAAACTTTTATTTAAAGGATAGTTCTGGGACTTTTTTTTTATTGTCCCTACGGTTCGGCCATGTGTTTTTAAGCATAAATCGGTAGATTGTAGAAAACTTTCCTATGGACCTTACCCGAGTTTTCGTCCATTAACGCACTCGAAAACATCCGCCATTTTATGATAATCCTATCATTTCCCCCCATCGCCCTGGCTCACCTGCTTTTGCGGCACTAAATCAAATCCCCCGCCCCTGAGCCTGACATCAGCAGACGCGTACCGCCCATTTCCCGTTTCGTGTCAACAATCGCTGCGCCTCAGCTAATGAAGTGTCGCCATGGAAATGGCAGGACGCCTCTTTCCTCAAAAGGTATAAACAGACCGTTTCACAACACACAGCAGCCGATTTTCGAATCCATTCCTCTCTCTGTGTTACTTTGAGTATTCTGTGACTCGTTTCTGTGCTCTGGTCAGCTACCTTCGTTGATTGTAGCCCGTGTGAACAGATACCAGTACCACCGCTATAAATTATTTTACTTTCTTTACCACACAATGGCTACAATAATGCTGTATATGTACGAGCCCGAGTACACCGAGGAAGAACTACTGGAAAGGCAAGCACGCGAAAACGATGGGGATTCGGACGGCAGTTGGGAGGACCAGTCAACGGATGAAGAGCCTGGACCATGTCGCATGGACGGCGTCTCCACCTGGTGCACGTGCACTCGGTGCGAGCTAATGCCAACTGAGGAGGAGAACTGCTGCTGCCGAGAAAACTCGGGATGCCTGGCCTACATTTCGGAAGGCGAGCCAAGTCCGCAATGCATCACTGAGCTGCCAGAGTTCAGGGAAGCCTGCCTCTCACGGACCGTGTTGAGGATGATGATGGTGCTTATGCACAAACTTCGCGGCACTGTTCGTCCGCGTAATCCGAGTAACGAGTAAGTATACTCTGGTTGTGATGTCAGTGATGCCACTACTATGTCATGGTCGTCTCCCACATATAAAATTACATCTACATATCATTCGAATGCATGTAAATTGGTTCCATATTGTGCATTTTCTAGATAGAATTTTTTTCAAAGCAGAATGACATTTTTTACCTGAATCGACAGTGATAAGAAAGTTTTGTCATTTTAATACAGTTTGCATCTTTCGTTTTCACAGGTGGTACAGGCTGGTGGCCTATCGTTGCTTCACTTGGTGGCTTCACGGGAGGCTCGGACACCGCGTTCGGAGAGTAATACCTGCCTGTGCGGTACTTGCCATTAGACAACATTTCCCCAGCGACAGTGGACAATACCGCGGATTTTCCCTGGATGTGCTGCAACCGCAAATTTACAATGTGTAATGTTTATTATTTATGTTCAATTGAAATTAAGATCTAAAATAAAACCCAACATATATTTTAACAATGGTTGTTTTGATTTGTTCAAGCGTTGGCAATAAAAGGAAGGCCATTGTATTTTATTGATACAAAACATGGTTATAGGTAAATATGGTTGATCATAATAAATCATCCTTTTGGGCACCGGGTACAGAGATGACCACCTCTGGCCCGTGCCGCTGCTGACTAACTGCCTAGGCATCCAGGGTCTCCAGGGTGAACTGCACCCATATATTCTCCTGGGAGGGTGAGGTATTTATAAACTCACCCCCCTGCCTTCCATGTACTAGATCCTGCAGCCAGCCTCTTACATGCAGTTAGATGGCCTCTCCTTGGTGAGGCCCTGCGGCAAACGAGTCTTGTCTGCACGACCACCGCCCTAATCCACCCCCCGCCCTATCAAAGGCAGTTCGCACCGGGGTACTTGTGCTGGCAACTGGAGCAGTCAGGGAGCGATAAAGGCCAAGAGGTGCCAAAGACCATGTACACTTCAAAGTGGTCTATAGAGCATGGGTTGTTGTTCCCATGTCTACCTCCAGACCCCGTGTCTCCTGCCAAGCATCCCCCCTCACGCTGGACGGCCCCCTGCAATCCACATAAGTGTGTCTCCATTCACGAGTCTTCCTGTGTCTTGTCTGCACGACCACCGCCCCAATCCACCCCCCGCCCTATCAAAGGCAGTTCGCACCGGGGTACTTGTGCTGGCAACTGGAGCAGTCAGGGAGCGATAAAGGCCAAGAGGTGCCAAAGACCATGTACACTTCAAAGTGGTCTATAGAGCATGGGTTGTTGTTCCCATGTCTACCTCCAGACCCCGTGTCTCCTGCCAAGCATCCCCCTCACGCTGGACGGCCCCCTGCAATCCACATAATGCCACAACATATGCACGTCATTCATTCACAAACACACCCCTGTTTCGAATTCTTTATAACCCACTTCATATTTCTAATGAGCACTTCTTTGCGCTTTGCTAGTCAACCCGTGAAGGTGCTGGTTATCTGCTCTTCGTCTCTGTGAACTTCCGTGACCACTTCGAGGAAACTTGTCAGTTTGCAACATGTGAACTGCTCCCTGTTCTACGACAAGAAACTACTCTGTTCCCTGCATCTAACTGTTTGTTCGTCAAGGTAAGGCCATGTACCATAATCATTTTGCGTCCAATTTCTTTTCGTTCAAGACAGTACATGCAAGGAACTAGTCACATGTTCTGAGTTTACATTGGTATTCATAGAGAATTGTTGATCTTTACTTTTCAGAACTTTCCACAATGCCTGCCTGTTCCATTGGCGGTTGCCCTTCGAAGACCCATAATAAATCTGAAGGTACTATAATGCATGTTTTCCCTAAGACAATAGATCAGATAAGAGAATGGGTCCGATATTGCGGATATCCACCGTCTGAGCTTGAAAGTAGAGTCCTAGAGGTCTTTGCGGACAAGAGGGGTGATCGATACCGCATCTGCAGCAGGCACTTTACCTCTGACATGTACTCCACATCATTGCTAATAAAGAAGAACACACCGCGAGCGAGGCGAAAATTGCTCTCAACCGCTATTCCCACTCTATTCGTCCACATCCCTCCACTGTTGAGTCAAGTTTACGTATTTATCTCTCGGCCTTGCGGTAGTGTGTAGCATTAGCTAACAATAATTTCCCCATTTATGTATCCACTCAATATGAAGGCGGAAGATTCTCCATCCGTGTCGTTATTGCAGTCATCAGCCACTTCAAGCTCCTATCGGGTAATCTTACTTGGCTATTCTGCCACTGACTTGTTTTAGGCATGTAAATCAATAGTTTTAATTTATCGTGTAATTATGTTACCTAATGGTACACCCTTGTACTCGTCCTCTAGTCTTTGTTTTCAGTTATAATTATTGTTATCCAAAATAATGCAAGTACTGTCTTTCAGGGAGATGCTGAGGAGTCCAACGTATTGACGACTACCGTTGATGTCACTCAGATGCTCGAGGTACGTTTCAGGACAGTTCCGTCGCCCTCCTATGTGTCTTCTTTTTTCATTTTTGTGTTCATTACTAATGAAAGTCCTATGTTTCAGGGAGTCAATGGAGCATTAGTCCAAGAAGAAGGGGGAGCATGCAGTTACGGGTCGGCGCAACAGCTTGCAGAAGTGTGCACCGCAGTTACATCATCCCTTGATGTTCTTATGCATTTCGAGGTATGGATACTGACAGTTCGATCAAGCTAAATCATATGACGTGATTACATCCGCTATACTTCCTTCTTTATTAACGCAAGTACTATGTTTCAGGGAGATGACGGAGCTTCTTCTACAAGAACATCACCCCTAGTAGTTGATGCAGATCTCTGGGTGGTGACACTTCCAAAGATCAAGCAAATCGAATCATATTTACATATCCATTATTTATTTTAGACAACTGATCATTTGTGCAGGTCTATTTAGATGAGCCGTTCACGCCTGCACAAAGTTTCTGTTATTTTTATCAAAATAGAAAACCATACTACTGCAATTACTGTGTTTCAGGGAGTCACTGAAGCATCATCTTCAATAATATCATCAATGGAAGTCTATGAGGAGCCCGAGGTATGGATCTTGACAGTTCCATCTAACTAGATCAACAATGCGTGAATAATTGTCGTTTGAATGTTCTACACAAAGCGTTCATTCGTGTTTTGCTATTGAGATGTAAGTGGGTATTGGTCCCCAAGTACATTTTGTGTTTTCGATATTATTATACATACTAATGAAAGTTCTATGTTTCAGGAAGTCGATGGAGCGTCAGTGCGTTATGGATGTGCTTATCATGAAAATATAGTCGTTGCAGCGCAAGAGGAAGTGGAGACATGCACACACGAGTCGGAGCAACAGCGTCCTGATGTTGAAGTTCGAGGCAAGAAAGTTTCAAAGAAAAGAAAGCAAAAGAAGGTTAGTGTCCTGGTCACTATATTATGTTGTTTTTCACTGTTAATAGTTCAATACTGTAAGTTGTGTTTAAACTGAACATCCCTTTTCCAATCTGTCCTCTAGTTGCGAGTGGGTGTACGAACTAGATCTACACAGACAGTGAAGCGAACGAGAGATGTTGCTTGTCAAACCTTTTGGCAGGGACTTGAGACTGGCGATGCATCGTGCCAATAGCCATTGATAGTGAATGTCCTCCTGGTAGTTCGGATGCAGTCGGAGATAAATTCACAGAATCCACACCCGCAAAAACTATGACCGCGAGAAAGTTGAAGAAATTGTCCTATTCACCCATTGCCGGAGAAGGAACAGATGTTGCAATGGAAGAGAATGAAGTGGACTACAATGAAACACCTTCAATATCACTGAACATAGCAGAAGACGATATCAGAGATTCTACCTTTCATGTGAGTGACATGTCCTCAACGTTACAGGCCGAACCAGCTGGGATGCAGAGTGACAGTATAAGGAAAGAGGCCAAATTCATTGTATTCGATAGTTGTTTGATTGATATTATTATTCGGTTGAAATGTGGGCATTCGGTAGGTGGGGAAGTATGTGGGGAGCCATTGATTAATGTGACTCGTGCAATTCGAGGCACTAACCTTAAAATACATGCCACCTGTACAAAATATCATCCTTTCTCATGGTCTGCACAACCCATGCTGGGACAACTGCCAGCAGGCAATCTACTTTGTGCAGCGGCTGCACTTTTTAGTGGTTCAAGTTTTAAAAAATTAGAGTCTTTCTTTCAGTT
The DNA here is from genome assembly GCF_040938575.1 of Ambystoma mexicanum. Taxonomy (NCBI): domain Eukaryota; kingdom Metazoa; phylum Chordata; class Amphibia; order Caudata; family Ambystomatidae; genus Ambystoma; species Ambystoma mexicanum. The sequence continues at coordinate 796,226,213 of NC_090921.1, read as the reverse complement.
TGTGGGAATCCATTTCATTGCGAAAACTCAGTTCTACAAATACCAAACCGATTATCTATTTCCAGCCATTAGTGAAGCTTGGAGAATGGAAAAAATGTCTATTGATAGTACATTCGCGGGCAAACGGTTCAGGCTAGCCGGTGATGGACAGTGCGACAGCCCAGGATTTTCAGCCAAGTACTGCACCTACCACTTTCAGGACATGGAAAGTAAGAAAATTGTGAGTTCGGTGGTCGTGCAGGTGTCACAAAGTACATCCTCAGTGGCCATGGAGAAAGTTGGCTTTGTAGCATCATTGCAAGAACTACAATCGCGGGGAATGGTGATCGACCTGATAGCCACGGACAGACACGTTTCAATAGCCAAGACAATGAGAGAAGAGTACAAAAATATAAATCACCAATTTGACGTTTGGCATCTTGCAAAAACAATCAATAAAAAATTGTCGGCTGCAGGTAAAAAAAAAGATATCCAAGGTATTTCACAGTGGTCCAAGTCAATCAGCAACCATCTTTGGTGGAGCTCAAAAACATGTGGAGGGTCGTTGGAAATTCTACTGGAAAAATGGCGGTCAGTAATGCTACACTGTACAAACGTGCACCGCTGGAACACGAACCAACATTTCCACAATTGTGAACATGGCCATTTGTCCACAGAGGAGGCACGGAAGAAGAAGTGGTTGATTCCTTCATCACCCACTCACAAAGCCATTGAAAAGATTGTATTTGATAAAACTATAACAAAACCTTTGAGGGGACTCACGGAATTCTGCCACACAGGAAATTTGGAGGTGTTCCACAATATGTGCCTAAAGTACAGGCCAAAACGATTGCATTTTGGCATGGAGGGCATGATAAATCGGACTCTTTTAGCGGTCTTGGCACATAACCATAATGTTGGCCGTCAACAAAGTAGGACGACCGGAACTTTAGGGACGCTTCGCTACAATAAGGCCTTCACTAAAAGAAGTAAACAATGGGTGATCAAACCAGTGTTTGAGGATATGCAATATGAGTTTATTGAGAGACTTATTGTTGACGTCCTAGATAGGCACATAAATGGAGTTGTGAACGAACCTGTGCAGGTGACAACTGCATTGCCCCCCAACATTGCCTCTGTTCCATGTCCACCTAAAGAAGAGCTCATTGAGAAATACACATCACGGTTTAAATGATTGTAATTTGATTGTCTGTTCTCTCGAGTCTCCTCATGTCGCAGGCCCATTGAATATGTTTATCTATCCAACCTTGTTCATTTGCGCATTAAATTAAACCAAAAACAGTAATATAAATGATTTTTCAAAAAATATAGAATGTCTCCGTATTTATGGTTCTGTGGGGCTGCAAAGCACGCAGACAAAATGCAAAGATGGAGTGTAAATTTCAAGTCCTGTAAGACGGCCTTACACTGAATGTAGCTAACTAGGAATGTGTGTTCGTTCAAAGTGAAGGTCAGCTGCTTTGATTTTTTCTCGGGTGCCAGAATGGCCCACGACTCAGTATAAGGTTCTATTGTTATTTGACCTTGACAGGCCGGGACCACGTAAGAAACGATAATGAATATAATTTCAGAAACGAAAGCCATTTCATGTTCGTTCATTAGAAGAAATAAAACGTCGGCATAGAAGGAGTGGTATTTCGGGGCTGCCCTATGCACAGACACAATGGAAAATGCAAATATAATGTAAGTAACTCTTTAGATGAGTTTATACTGCAATTTAATTACTATACAGTAGCTTTAAAAACGGGTTAAGTTGTACTTGTTCATTCTATGTGGCATATTGTTTTGTACCGCGCACTATCTTGGGGAGAACCGTCTCCTTTTACGGAAGCACCTCAAAACCTTCCTCTTTGCTTCTGCTTTCTCTCTCCCTCTCCCCTGCTACAACTGGTCCACTGTCTGCGACCTCGGTCCTGGGCCCTTCCACTCTCCACCTGCACTCCCTGTCAACCCCTGCACTGGGGGACTGTCTCAGTATCCTACAGCCCCCCCCCCTTGACGTATAAAACCCAGTTGCACTGTCCTAGCTATGAAATAATTTCCAGACCTAATATATAAAATGAATAATTTTAATAAAGATCTGGTGGTGAGACTAATTTCCTTTTTTTATGTTTTTCAAATAGATACATCGTCCATTATTGTCTGTGTCACGAGTACCAGACACCGGCGGATGGGTTTTTTAACCGCCAGTTGCTTCTCCGCGTGAACAACGTTAGCACCCTGACCATTTTGTGGGATGATCGCCAAGTACAAGTATGCCCTTACGCGGTACTAACGGCTAGATGCAACATACAGATCGTTGTGGTGGCCTAGTGCCTCGTTGTTGGAACAGCCATGCGATTATCAGTGCGACCGAAGAGCTTATTTTATCGTAAACCAACACCCTGTCTACTGCACACGAACATCGCTTGCCTCAAGACGAAATATTTTGGATCGAGAGCAAATAAAAATTCATTGATCTAAGACCCTGTGTACAGCAAAGGAACATCGTGTGCCTCGAAACGAACTTTTCGGAACGTGAGCAAATAAAAATGCAAATCGCTGAATATTCTCAAAACATTTGATGTCAAATAAATGTACTTTGCCAAATGTACAATCTTGCCGTTTGCTTTTAAACCACAGTTTCATATTCCGAATTGTGGCGCTGTATTGTGAGATGATCTAAGACCCTGTGTACAGCAAAGGAACATCGTGTGCCTCGAAACGAACTTTTTGGAACGTGAGCAAATAAAAATGCAAATCGCTGAATATTCTCAAAACATTTGATGTCAAATAAATGTACTTTACCAAATTTACAATCTTGCGGTTTAATTTAAAAGTACAGTTTCATATTCCCAATTGTGGCGCGCTGTGTTGTGTGAGCTCATCTGTGTTGATTTCCGGGTTCTGTGTGGAGTCGCGTAGAAGACGCCTGGGCGCGTTTGCCTACGCAGCACAGTCACGTCATGGATAGAGGCGGGGAATATGAATGTTTTGATCAAGTCTGTTTCAGGGGCGGGGGATTTGATTTAGTGCCGCAAAAGCAGGTGAGCCAGGGCGATGGGGGGAAATGATAGGATTATCATAAAATGGCGGATGTTTTCGAGTGCGTTAATGGACGAAAAGTCGGGTAAGGTCCATAGGAAAGTTTTCTACGATCTACCGATTTATGCTTAAAAACACGTGGCCGAACCGTAGGGACAATAAAAAAAAAGTCCCGGAACTATCCTTTAAAGAAATTGGTATGTTGGAAAACTGCCTCTCTGTCCCTAAAGCTAAGAGGGGGTCCCCTGCCTCAAAGAAAACCAATGAAAATGTCAGTCAACTGTCATGTCCAAAATTGTTTTATTTCTGACCCTAACACTTACAAGTTAAACTAAGGTGTAAGAGTGTTGTCTTCCTTGGTTTGAAGGTAAAACGTTCTTCACTACCAAAGTCTTTAGTTGCTGATAAAGAAAACAAATGCACTCTTCAAGTTCTGCAAAGTCCCACTCCCAGGGGGATGTCTCCCTTCCCCAGGGGTTCCTCAGGCTCTCCAAGTGATGTCAGACGATGTTCTTTGTGCCAGGGGAAATATCTTCCTTTCCCTGGCCTTGTCAGGCTTTCACAATGATGCAAAACAATGTTCTTTACTTTCGTGTGTCCCACTCTTCTGACTCACATAGAGGGTAGGTCTGGACTTCTGTATTTGACGATCCCCTCCTTTTATTCTTCTGGGTCCCAGACCTCTGGTTTTCTTAAATTCCATTTGTTCCACAGTCAACCTGCTTTCGTTTTCTACCCGGGAAAATGACTTTAAATGATGAGGCCTTTCCTAATTCTCAGGATTTCATATGGATGCAAGTCCCAGACTTCCCGTTCCGTCTTCTGATTGCTTGGTTTAGTCACCTGCCAACAATATGTTGTTCCTTTTCTCTCTCTTTGTATCTTAGGGTCACTGACTCTCCTATTGCATTCTCGATATCCGTTCCCCAGCTTCCCCGGACCTCCAGCACCTATCGGGTCACCTGTGTACCTGTTTCTGTGGTTCGCGTCAATGCCAGCGTTTCCTGAGCAGCTGTGCTCTTCCATGATGCTCCAGTAGCATTCAGGTACTTCATTTCACCTGCAGTGGTGCCGCTGTTTGCTATTTCTTCACTGGAGTGCAGTTTCTCTCTCTGCCAATTCCTGAGGCTTCGGAAGGCCCGGAGGTTCTATTCGACAGCAGCCCATCCAGTCCCTTCGTGCTGGACTTTCCACAGGTTCTCTTCCTCCTCTGTGCACGGTGCCCCATTCTGCTTCACTATCTCTGCTGGATGGGCATCTCTTGCATTTCCTCTGGGGAGGATGAATCTCTTTGGTTCGGCTTCCCTCTTCTATTTTGTATCAGATCTGGCCAATTAGACCCTGAGAAAGACTAGACTGTTCACAACGGTTCTCTGGAGTGATCTTCATTTCCCCCCCTATCTTCTTCTTCACAGTACTTATATTGTGGAGGTCTGATAGGCAAGTTTTGTTTGTTTGTGTCTTGGTACTTTTTAAGGTATAAGGATGGTTTACCTTACATAAGTACATATTAGTATTGTCTGTTAGAGGGGAAGAAAGGATAGGGTTTGGGAATGAGGGAAGTTGTGAGATAGGGGAGACATACTGCGTTCTTTTGGCTTGGTCGACCATAGCCCCATAAGGGGTTGCCTCCCACATGTGATCCACACCCTTGTCACCATCGCCAGGGGGACTATTGGACTGTGGCTGCACCACTCTGGCCCCATGGGAAAGGTCTCCCACTAGGAGGGAAGAGATGACACCCGAAGATTCGTCAAACTGGCAACCCATTCTTGGTCACTACCCTGTTTGTTTTCTGACTTGTATTTACCACCTGTCATCTTGTGTCAGCCGGGCTCTTCCTTTGCTGCTTTTCTTATACTTCCACGCTAGCTGGATCTATTTGATAATGCAGCTTTTTTAAAGCCAGCGTCAAAAACGCCAGCTGCGGAATTTCTGTTCTTTTTTCTTTAGGGGGTACTCCCCACACCACACCATTCCTCCATCATGCATACCCCTTCCCGTTACACTAGCCCATGTACACGTGAGTTCTGCAGCCTGGGGGTCATTAAGACCCAGGCGGTAACCATGGCGCTAGTATCGCCATGGTTGCTGCCGGTATTTTACCGATTCCGCCATGGTGAATGGCGGAACTACCGCCCCATTCCAAGGTTGGCGGGGCGGTAATTCCCCATTCACCATTGGCCCTTCCCCATTCCCATTTGTGCCCCCGTAGGGCTCAATGGAAATGGGGAAGGCGGTAGTTACGGTACCACAAATTGCGGTACCGTAAATACCTCCAAGGTCCCTTTGCGGGTCCAATCCTTAACGACTGGTAAAAACCAGCCATTAAGGTAGGGACCCGCAAAGAGACCTCGTAATTAGGCGGTAAGGGGTTAACAGCGCCGCCACCTTTTACGGCGCCTTTAACCGCTTACCGCCTGGGTCGTAATGAGGCCCCCTGTGTTTTACGACCAGAATAACAAAACGCATAAAGCAGTGGAACTCTTTCGCTTAGGGGTCTCTTTCCCCCTAACCTTTTTTACATGGAACCATTCAAGAAGGAATTCCAGGGATTTGGTGCCAATGCCAAAGCAAAATACAGTGTCTTCCTTGACATCTAGTCATGTGTGTTATGAAATATTACGTGGAAATATGATACTGGTTTCTTGAAAGGTCTATGAGGTTGTACATCCCAACATTAATTAAAAAAGAGAAATGAAAGAACGGTATCAAGGTGATTTGGTGGAAAGCGGGATCCGACCGTTTCAGGTTCCAAGTTTCAGCTTGAAAAATAAAAATAAACAACAGTAGAGCAGAAGCTGTTAGGGCTTGGAGCTACACATTGTTATATGGTGCAACCCTGAGATATATGAAATGCTTTACTCTTAAATTGGATTTGGTGTAATTTTTGTGTAGGATTGGCCGAAAATGTAATAATATACAATAAGGTAATAATGTTATAACTTTTATATAAGTGTATCCACTGTAGTCTGTGTTGCTTGGGACCGGTACTGTGTCTAATTTCGTGAATGGAATTATGTTCCGGGCTGACATTTTTTAATTTATTTTAAGTACAGTTTAAATCTCAATCTAAGCGTCATTTAACATTTAACATCATGTATGTGTGGTCTACGCTGTTAAAGTCACTACCCTGCATGGTGGATTTAGAGGAAAGTGTGGTGCAGTGTTGTTGCGACTCTATTGTATGTACAGGCTTTTGATGGGGTACAGACTGTGCTGGTTGTTATTTCATTCATGTAATATGGTGGTAATTCTAGAGGTACCACATGACAATCAGATCAAGTGATCATGTTAAATAGTAGCTCTTTAATTCATAATCACTCCAAATGATGTGTGAAGTCAAAAAACCGGAGGGTGCTGTTTGTTCCAGTAGCAACATTTAAGGCAGGTCCAAGTTTCTCCAGTCTTTGGACTTGATAGTTGCTCCAGTTCCCACTGTGGTCATTGACATTCTTTCTAATCTTCTGAATTCTATTGCAAATGTGCCTGCATTTATGTCTGTTTTTCCAGCCGATTACAATGTTATGGTAGACGTTGGCATAGAATTGCGCAAGGCAGGAAGCCTGTTGGGGTGTTACCATCTATTTTTGTCATACGCCTGTAGTGCACGTAGTGCATGGATACGCTGGAAGTGTTTTTGTGGTTTTGCTGCTGACACAGCCAGAAGTGAAGCAATTTCATACATTTGTTGCCAATAGTCTCACGCAGCAGGCGAACATTCTCATTTTGCTGACAGAATGGTGGAGGATTTCACACCAGCTCTTGTTGTGGTTGTTTTGTTGGTGGGGTGTGACAGAATAATAATAATAACATGATAGAGGTAATTCTCTTTCTGAAAGTGGGATCTGCTAATCAGACACCACCTTAATAAAGCTCCCTGCCAAACGCATAATGCAATCATATATCTTGCTGTGACAGCTGGTGGAACCCCAAAATTCCAAAAGGCAGAGGTAGCTTTTTAACTGTATCTCTGGTTCATAATACCATAATTGTGTCCCCTGGAACTCTGGTGACAGAATAATATCTGAATATTAGCCATGGCTGGTTTTGACATGGTGGTATCTGAGATTATACAATAACACAGCCAGAAGACTTTGAAGTCATTTCATTGTGAGCTTTGTGGACAGTGACTCATTAATGGAAGGGCCTGGTGTGTATTAAGCTGCCTGGGATGGCTGTATGCACAATAACCACGTGCTTCCATCCAGGAATGCTCCCCATGAGTCCATCTGAGAATGCTTCTGCTATCCTCCTGTGAAAAGGAACATCATTCGGGGTTCAGATGGATGGTACTTCAAAAGCTGCCCTGCCATTACAAAGGCCACCTCTCACCGGGGTGCTGATTACCAGAGTTCTTTTGATGTAGGATGACAGAGGAGGTGGCTGGAGTTAGAGTATCTCAGGAAAGAGCTTCAGTCCACAGAGGGGGTTCACCATCTAGGATTTTGCTAGGGATCCAGAACTTCCTTTCCCTCTCCCATCTTCCTGCAGACAAAGCGCTCTATGTATGAAGGTAAAAGACATTTGTTACAGCATCCTGCATTGGAATATTTAGTACAGGCTTGCTCTGGACTAATGTACCACTGTAACATTTTGCCTAAATAAGGGGGACACCTTCCTCTCAGTTGATTCATCTTTGGACCCTGCTTGGTGAAGGATTCACTGGAATCTGACTCTGGGTACTCTACTACTCTGACAAAGAGGTGTAGACTAGGAGCTCTAAGGACACAGAAAGCTCTTCTCCCTAGTCATCCGTAAGCATTTTTGGGATGAACAGCTGGCTGGCAATGCCTACTACAACTGAGATTAATACACAGGACCCTGGTCAATAGAGGTGACAGAATACTGGGAGGGTTCTCAACAATCCTTCCTGGCTGGTAAGGGCAAAATAAAGAACTTACTCTGCCCCTTAGACCCTGCACTAGGTCTCACAGCAACCCAAGAACCAAGGAAGTGAGCCCTCGTTCTCCCTGCATCTCTGTACTGCATTGGAACTGGTTTGGCACTTCCAATGCTGCCCAGGCTACTTCAAGGGTCGAGTCACCTTCGATCTAGAAGCTCGATCACCTTGGCATCTCAAAATTTCGCTCAACACTGAAGCCCCACTGTCTCTGCATCTGAGACCCACCGAACCTTCTAGCATCCCCAAGTCAACCCAGCCTGCCTACCAGCCTCTCTGAGCTCTAAGACACTGCCACTGCAGAGATACAGCACTGTGTTGAGCCAGTCGAGCTCACTTGCCACAAAAGGCAAGTCTTTGCCTCTCCACACCCAAGGGTGCTGAGTCTTCTAGCACCATTGACCCGACATCACCTGACATTTCCCAAAATCTTCGATGTAAATGGTTGTTGCATTGGGGAAGAAGACCCTGTACTACTTCTGCTGGACCTATAAAGGATGCTGTGTCATGGTCACAGACTTTACAATTCCACCCCGGAAGGTCTCCAACCATTTTTTTTACACCCCAAGTGAGAGCTCAAAATGTCTGTTTTACTTGTCATTGGCTACTGTCAGAAGCCAGGAATGAGACACAGACAGCTCATAGTTTTGGCTATAAACATTTATTCAGAATAAAAGGGGGTTGGAAATCACCTAGCTGTCACTATACTAAGAGGTATTTCCCTACCTCAACAAAAAAGTAAGGGTCTGTCCTGTGTCAAGATGTCCAAAGCAAAATGTCCTGTGTCCGAAATCCTATCCTAGCCCTCACACTCTAAAAGGAATACTAATGTGATGAGGATAATGTCCTTGGGCTTGAAAGTGCACACACGTTCAAGATCAAATGAAAAATGTAATTCCAATACAAAAGTTCACAGATCCAGGAGATGGCTCCCTTCCCGAGGTTGCTTTTCAGCAACACAGTGAATCAAATACACAACCAAAGTTCTTTATGGCCTCAAAGAATACTTCCTTCTCTTTGGCGTCACAATTCACTCCTGGGGAGCTGTCATTCCTTCCCCAGCTCTCTGTAAAACATTTAGAAAGTCCTAATGTCATGAGTCTTCCTTGGGTTCTCTGGTCAACAAAAAAACTTAGACTTGACTTTGCCTGGTGTACTCCCCAGCCAGGACTTTCTCATGTGACTTCCTTTTACATATTTGCAAACTTTACTTTGCCTGGTATACTCTCCAGCCAGGGCTTTTCTCATGTGGCTCACTTTACACACTTGGAAACTTGTCTTTGCCTCGCATTCACCTTGTTGTATTTTTTGCGCATTGACATTATATCAGAGACATCGGGTCTAAAATAACCTTTCTTCCACTTTGCTTGTTCTTTTCTGTCCTTAATAATATTTCAGGAGCACCCATGTGTCCCAGTTTCCCTTCTCGGAACTCACTGGGCCTCATTACGACCCTGGCAGTACAGGGTTAACAGCGCCGTAAAAGGTGCCGGCGCCTTTAACCCCATACCACCTCATTACGAGGTCCCCTCGCGGGACACGGTAAGCACGCCTGGAAAAACCAGGCGTGCTTACCGGGTCCCGCGAGGGGTAGAGGGAGCAAACAACGGGCTAACTCGTAATGGCCCGTTGTTTGCTCCCTCTCCCATTCCCATTCAGCCCTGTAGGGGCTGTAATGGGAATGGGGAAGGACCGGGTCCGGGTCCTTGGAGGGAGGAATTACCGGGCCTTCCAAACTCGGAATGGCCCGGTAATTCCTCATTCTGTGGACCCGGACGCGATTTCGGCGGCAGCCATGCCGCCAATAATGCAATCGCTACCGCCGAGGTCGTAATGAGGGCCACTGTCTTTTCTTGGCGTTCTCCAGCTCTTCTGCAGTAAATTAATCACAGCGGTCCAGGGACCCACCTTTCCTGAACGGTCTTGCTGGCTTCATTCAGCTGCTCCTGACCCTGTTGCAATTCCTGCCTTGCTGTGGGACCCTTCTCTGTGTTCGGGCAGCTTCGGTGCTGCGGCTAGATTCCAGCGGCCACCACAGAGACTTCCTTCTTCTTCCTGTCACGGCTCTGACACAGCGAACCAGCATCTGCAGCCTTCCTTTGGTGTCCCTCTGAGCCCGATGGCTCCACAGTCTTTGTTGTGGCTCAATAGTCTCTCAGTCCACACCGAGAGGACAAAGCTTTCCCATGCAGTGTATCCCTGCACGGGAAACTCTCTCCCTGGTCCTCCCGCCCCCAGTGAGGCAGCCTCCAGCTTCCTTTGGGTTGTGGCACTCTGTTGATGCCCAGGTGTTTCCCTACTTTCTGGAGGGGGCAGACTGGTCCCCTTGGTTCCTCCAGTGCTTCTCACCTTCCCACGGGGAATTGGGGTGCAAGGGTTCCCCCTCTCTTTGGCTGAACCAGCAGTCCACAGTCCCTTCTCCTGTAACACATGATTCCTGTTCTCTGCTCCATCAAGGAGGGCCTCTCTCATACTTCCCGAGTCGTTCCTTGCTTTTATACTGGCCTTGGCCAATGGGATTTGTGGGAAGACTAGACTGATGTGTGTGGTTCTTACAGATAATCCTCATTCCTCCATACTTCTCCCTCATCACAATACTGATCTTATAACTCCTATTCTCATCACAGTCATCCCACTACATTTTAGGGGAATGGTAGGATACATATTACTTATGAGCCTATTGGGGAAGGGATTGTTATCAGCAAAACCACAAAACAGAACAGAGGTGAGTTGGATCTAGGTTTTTTTTATCATATGGGTAAGGTGACTACCATGTCTCATCTGGCAAGTCACCCTTACTTCCAATAGTGTTGTCTCCCCCTTCATGATCCTTCTTCAAAAATCCACTCTCAGGGTACAGATCAGAAAGAGTCTGCCTCACCCTGGCCACATGAGGGGAGGTTCCACCCATGGAAGCAGTGTTGACATTGGCAGATTCATTACACTACCCATTCCTGGTCAGTGCCCTGGTTTTTTTCTGACCTGTAATTACTGTCTGTCATCTTGTGTCAGCCGGGCTCTTCTTTTGCTGCTTGTCTTATGCTTTCACTGTAACTGGATCTATTTGATAATGCAGCCTTTTAAATTCCAATGTCATAAAAGCCATATGTGAAATTTCTGTTCTTTCTTCTCCATCATATATATCCCTTCCCGTTACACTCTCCCGTGTCAACGGGAATGCTGCAGGCTGCATTTTGCCACCGGCATAACAAAAAGCATAAAGCAGTGTGGCACTCTAGCTTTGGGGTCTCTTTCCCCCCTAATCTTTGACATAGAACCATTGAAGATACAATTCTAGGGATTTGGTGCTAAAGCCAATGCAAAATGCAGGGTCTTACTTGACATCTTGCCTCATGTATTATGAAGTATTAGGTGGGAACACGATACTGGTCTCTTGAAAGATACTTGAGGCTGCACTTCCCAACAATGAGCAAAAAAGAAAAAGAAAAGAATTGTAACAAAGCGATTTTATCGAAAGCAGAGACCCGACTATTTCAGGTTGTAAGTTTCAGCTTGAGAAATCAAAAAACAACAGTTCTCATGAATAGTAGTTGTTAGGGATTTGAGCTGTGCATTGTTGTATGGTGATATATCTAATGCTTTACTTTGAGATTGGATCTGGTGTTATTGTTTTGTAGGATTTGACAAAAATGCCATAATATACATTAACACCCTCGGCGGGGGAGCCAGCCAATTAGATGGCTAGGAATGTGGCCTTGAACCGCCAGAACAAGCATGCGTTCCAAGCTGCCTGACAGCCGGCTTGCCCCACCACCATCTTCCCCCACCCCCAGCCCCTGTTTTCTTTTCTTTACGAACCCACACACACCTTCCTCTGAGCTTCCCCCGGCCGCCATGGAAAGAGAAGAGGGAATCAGTACGGAGCCCCACCTTCCCTTTCCATGGTGGCCATCTTTGAAAAGGATTTTCCTTCCTACAGCGGGACACTGCATGTGTCCCATTCTAGGAAGGAAAATCCTTTTTGTTCAGCACCCTGGGTTACCGCTTTGGTAACCCGGGTTGCTAATGACCTTCATCCCCCATTCCAGGGGCTGGAACGGGGGACAATGGCTTGGAGCCCTCGTTATCCGCCCTCGCTTCACTCTGGCCGATAACGTAGACTGCCAGGCCGCTATCCCTTTTTGCAGCCCCTGGAACGGGGGATGAACGCCACAATAAGATATATTTGTATTAGCTTAATTAAAGATCCTATTTTCATACATCCTTAGTTGCATCCCCTGTACTATTGCTGTTTTTGTTGCTTCTGTAACAGCTCGCCACCCTCCTGAAAAGTATAGCCTACCCTCGGCCTCCACTACGACACTACTCCAAAAGGCGAAGGAGGTATACCTGTCAGGCTTCACCTTTCTGAATGAGATCCCGGCTGGTGTCGTAGAAGTGTGGGGCTGAGTGGGTGCTTTAGCCCCGACTCCTCCCTGTACTCCTGTAGAGCAGTAGTCATACTGTTACATGGGGTGAGCAGGATTACTTGTGGACACTACTGGAATGGCTCAAAGAACAAGAGGCATTGCTTTTCGGAGATAGGGCAAATGGTACCTCTCTACATGTAAACTGTGGGCCAGAGTCTCAAAAGATAGTGTTAAGGAAAAGAGTGTCTGTTTCATTTGCGCTATTTTCAGAAATGTTCTGGTCACCTTATTCACACAGGTGACATGAGCAGTTCAGGAGGGACTGGACAATAGTGCAAAGATGCAGTGTCTGATCTGAACAGGTGCAGGGGAAAGACCCTTGTTTCTTGGCATTTTACTGCACATCCGATTGTGAATTCAAGATGCGCTTTAAAATGACCAGAAATGTCCCCTCATTTGCGCAAATGCGCAAAGATGCGCTCATTCAAATGCCCTTTTTGAATTTGCCTGGCACTTTTTTTAGGCGCAAGTGGGAAGATGCGCTAGCATATCTAACTTGCTCCCAAAAAGGTTTTGATAATCTGGTTCAGCGTATTTTAGAGAAGTCTAACTGTGAAAGTGAACACTGTCTTATGTAAAACAGGGGTAGTAGAGGGCCTCCTGATAGCCTGTAGATATGGTTGTGGCATCTCAGTGGAAAAAAATATTTTCTGCAATCAAGCTCTCCTAATGGTGAAAGCGAAATGGTCAAACTAAGATCAAAAGAAATACAGGATTATTCACACAACAATTTTCTTTGCAAATACTTATTGGAATCTGGCTTCTGCAGACTCCTCATCCTACATTGAAATGATAGGAGACCCAATTGATGAAGCAATGGCCGTGCACTTAGCATTGCACCTTCTGATATGCAGAGACTTGAACGCTCTGTGTGTATCTCATTCATCGAGTTCTAACTTCCATCTCAATTCATCGGCCGCCACCCATCGCACCCATTCATGGATGCAGTTAATGAAATCAAGAGACCTACACAACCTAGATGAGGTGTTCCCTGACCCACAGAGACCTCACTCGTGGGAGAGAGACATCTCCAAAGCCACTATCGATTATATATTCGTTTCAAGATCCCTTTCACACGTGACGAGTGCCTTCACGATAACTCAAGTTAAAGCGAGTGACCACAACCCGTTGTCCATGACATGGTCCGCATCAGCCCCACCGAGACAAATGATGGACATTAACCTAGAAAGTAATTCCTGAGGGACTACGTTAAAACTGAAGAGCGATTCAATAAGATACATTGAGACTAGATACAATGGGATGGCGTACTCCGACCGATTAAAACAAGTCGATTACATTCCGCTTCTAACAATATACAAAAAAGCCCCCACCTGTAAACAGAGTCCAAGTACGCAAATCATTCACTCCTATGACAAATTGCTTGTGACTAAAAGACAAGAGATGAGAAGAATCAAACGAAAGGCAAAAACGTCACCGATATCATCCTGCGAAGCTGTTGCAGCAGTAAAAAACTATAAAAACTGGCTTAAAAGTTACCGGCTCAATCTTTACCAAAAAGACGCCAAAATCATCTTAACAGCAATAAGTGGACACAAAGCTCGAGAATTCTGGACTCTCCTAAAATCCACATCGCCAGTAATAAAAAACACGATGATAACCTGCATAAGTGATCAAAAGTGGACGACTTTCTTTAAGAAACTGTTTCTATGCCCCTCCACTGGGCCTATTCCAGCCTCAACCACAGTAACCACACACTGGGTAAAACTAAACAACCAGGAAGATATTGAAGATCGGATCAAAATCCTAAAGAACTCCAGAGCTTCAGGTCCAGATGGGGTAACATGCTGATCTGAAATCCTGTCCTAAAGAATAGTCAAGACTCCTCAGAAAAATCTTTGAGAGATGTGCAGAACTAAAATCTATTCCACCCTCATAGAAATCCACAATGGTCATGCCAATCTTTAAGAAAGGAGATAAGAGTGATCTGGCGAACTACAGGCCCATTACCCTATTAGATTTGATAGGAAAGGTCTTTGGCATGCTACTATTGGACAAATTCAAAGCCTGGGCCAAACAAGCGCCTTGTGATGACCTCTTTCAAACAGGTTTCAAAAAGAACTTGGGTACAGCAGCCAATATCCTTTTTGTTGAATGTCTTAAAGAACAAGGTGTTAGAAGGAGGGCCTCGAATCTTCATTGCGTTCATTGATCTAACACAAGCATTTGACAAAGTTGATAGAGCCTGCCTGTGGAACAAACTTGAAGCCTGGAAACAGCCCTCTTAGCTCCCATCAAGGCACTCTATACCGATACCTCCATGTGTGCGTTTAGATCAACAAGGAGTATCACTAATTCCTACAGCAAGAGGTGTAAAGCAGGGGTGTCCTTTAGCTGCAGCACTCTTTTTGACATACTTGGGAGATCTTAAGGAGTCAGTAGCAGCTGTCAGGGCATTCCCTCCAAAATTACACAAAACAGCCATCTCCCGCTTACTGTATGTCGATGATCTTATTCTCCTGGACTACACCCCGATTGGTCTTCAACGACAATTAAACAACCTACATCAATACATCCAGTCAAACAATCTAGAAATACATGAAAAGAAGACCAAATTCATGATTTTAGAAACTTGCAACAGAAAACATGAAAAGATGCGACTTAAACTTGATGGCAACTCTATCGAAAAAGTACAAGACTTTGAATATTTGGGAGTTACGCTATACAGTACCCAACATGAAACAGCTATTCAACTGTCATTAAGATCTAAAACAATTAAACTGGTGGCACAAGGCAAAGCCATAGATAAAGAATTTGGTCGGTTCTCCTTGGTTCCAGTGATAGAGTTTTACAAAAAGAAGGTGGTTCCAACTTTGATTTATGGGACAGACGCGATGCTAAACATCCCTCAAGAATTTTAGCCAAAATTGGAAGCTCTATTTTGGAGGAAAGTTCTCGGCTTGCCCAATTCAACCCCGCTAGAATCTATACGACACAAACTAAGTCTTTCCTCTCTTCAAAGACTGGTCAAATATACTAAGTTGATGCTTTATCAAAGGTGCCGGATGGCCCTTGCTCCTTCCATCTACAATTTGATCAATCAAGAACTAGAGGTTTCAAAATCCAACAAACTACTCTTATGGCGGAACCTAAACACAGCCGCTCTTGACTCGATCGGGTGCGATGAAGACACCTTAATTAACAACCCTGTCAGAATCCAAACGAAACTAAAGGAACAAGACTGGATATCTACGCTCGAAGCAGTGGGCAAAAACAAATTGACTGCTCACCTGCCACCCAACACAAGAAACTGAATAAGCCCCAGAGCTACATAAAAGAAGTCCCCAACAAACAGTGACGAGATCTCCTGTAGCGAGCCAGACTCAACTTGCTTCCCACTAACGAAATCTTGGCCATCAGAGGCCTAATAACAATCAATTTATGTTGTTTCTGCAACTCGAAAACCGAAAAAGAAACTGTACGTCATCTGCTACTCCAGTGCCCAGCCAACCAACAGATCAGATCGTGTTACTTAAAAAACACCCTCTCAGACTTTGTGTTGATGCATGAACCAATATGCTGGTCTAGACTGATCAGCGGCGACTCAACTAAAGAGTTAATCGCGACCTGCAAAATTATGCAGCATATAAAATTTCCTCTAAATAAACCCATCGTGACTTGACGCTGACTTTGCCTGTGATTGGCGTAAGAATCACTTGATTAACCTCATCTCATTTTTGACCCAACAAAACTGACAAGAACTACTTTAGAATTGGACTCCAGAACTCTAAGAACTGTAAAATAGAGATTCACTGATGGACAGTATCCCTCAATTTTGTAAAAATCTATTTTTTGATTAAATACAAATAAAAAATACAAAAAATAAAAAAATAAAGAAATGTTGACATGATGTGTGCTAAAGGCCTTGCAGCAAAAGGACAAGCTATGATAATTGCTGGTAGATATCGATGAGAAATAGAATATTCCAGAATTGAGTAAACAGTTCTTGGGATGATGCATCATGGGAGCCTTCAAGGAATGAAAGGCCTTGACACCTGCTTCCGTAAATTACATTTGCACTGGTTTCTGTGAACATGCGCTAGTTGTGACACTTTGCACTTGTACTTGTGGTAATTGGGATACGCAGTTTCTGTAATGTGCTGTTTCTTTGTGGTACTTATTGTGTTTGTTTTTGCTGTGTAATCTAACACGCACATTGTGTTTGTTTGATCTATGCACAACTAGCACAGTAGGTGTGTGGAAAATAAACTATACTGTAACGTTTTACTGCAGAACCAACGGGAAAAGGCACAAGCCAAGAGGAAAAGGAAGCGGCCAGGAGTGTTTGCGGTTCTTACCACAGCTGTCAGCAATGAAGGATGACCATGACAGTGGTGTGAAAGATAATACGATATAACCATAGAGAGTAGAAGCATACAACGGCAACATGAGTCTCCCTCTTGCATTATTTTGCGACACTGGCAATGTTGTGATTTTGAAAATTGTGAATAACACTGATAAAGGACTTTCACATTAAATGAGTGTGATAAACATGGGTGATAGCATTACCAAACCAAAGAAAATAAAGACAATATGAATGACTTCTATGAACACAGAAAACCCACAACTGAATGGGCACCCTAACTTCTCCCTGAGAAAAGGCAATAGAGATACCCTGATTAATCTGAAAAACTCCAAGGAAGATGCACCCCAATGTGTCAGGAGGTGTAATACCAATAGTCTCATGTGACACATGGTCAAGGGTACAACAAAGACCATTGCCGCTAGTCTCCCTGTACATTTAACCATTGAAGGTCCAAAGCCTCCTCTGTGCTTATTAGGTTTCTCAGTCTGTTCTGAATATTTGCCACTCTGTGGAAGGGAAGGGAGAACTTCCCTCCAGAGTGTTGAAAAACAAAAACTAGAAACTCCATCACCTGAGTGGGGACAGCAAATACTTCTGCAGATTCTATACCCAACCGGACCTCTCCAGAAGGGCCCGCACAGTCATGTTCGTGAGGGCAAGAAACGTAAAAGGGGTATGAATCAGCCAGTTGCCCAGGTAGGCAAGGATGCAAATGCCCTGGGAGTGAATTAGAGCTTTTAAGGGTGCCAGGAACTTTGTAAAGACCCTGGGGGCTGATTGCAGCTCGAACGGTAGCATCTGAAACTGGAAATGGTCCTCCCACACTGCAAATCTGAGGAATGGCTTGTGACTCACCTCGGATGGGGATGTGAAAATAGGCATCATTGTTATCTATAGAAGAGAGGAAGTTGCCCTTTGACACAAACTGGATCATGCTCTGAAAGGTCTCCATCTTGAAAGCAATCTTCTTCATTCTCTCGAGGTGTACGATTGGCCCCCACTCCCCCAGCGGCTTTACCACCAGAAACAGAATGGAGTATGCCCTAAGGTCTTGATCCCGCCTGGGAAGTGTCTGATTAGCTCTATTCTGCAATATCTGCTGACCACCCTCCTGAAAGGCAGTCTTCTTGAGAGTATATCTGGGCTACGGAGTTACCATTACCTCTGAATCCAGGGGATAGGAGTGGAATGTGATAGAATACCCCCTTTGAACGTTGTCCCAGATCCAGTTGTTTTCCACATCTTCTTCCCAGATAGAGCTGAACAGGTGGGGACAACCCCCTCCCACTGTAGATGATTAGAGTGGTTGTCGGCCCCCTGAATCAGGAAGAACCAGAAACCGCCAGAGGGGGAGGGGAAACTTTCAGCTTGATGTGTTTAAACCCTTATCTGCCCCGAATCCTGGGGCTCATAGAGCCTCTTGGGGCCTTAAGGTAGCTCTTGGTTGGTACCTGTATAGAGCTTTAGGTTGGACCTGTTTAGGTTTGGGCTTGGACAGGTCATTATGTTCCTTGGCTTGCAGGACCAATGTGTTAATCTGGGAACCACATACCTTTATACCAGGAAGCGTAGTCACATCAAGATGACCTTCTGCTCGACTTCCCCATTACTTTGCTGAGCCAGTAGTGCCTTGTGGCAGAGTTAACACAGACACTCACCATGGCAATGGTTCTCAAAATGTCAGAAGAAAGGTATGAGGCCAGCATTATTTCCTTTTAGAAAATGTCAATGATATGTTCACAGTATAGACTCTCTTCAGGGCGAGGATCTGTGCCTCAAAATCCTTAAGCAGAGACTGAGTAACATACCTAGAGTAAGCCCCTGCCCTGATTGCAAGGTTAGCAGTCCCATAAGCCCTCTTCAGTGCAGTTCAAACTTCCTATCAACTGGGTCTGACGGTGCAGCATCTTCAGTGGCCGCTGAAGTATGTCCAGTGAAGTAATGTAGAATAGAGCTGACCTTGAGTACATCAGGGAAGTTCTGGCTACCCCTGAAAGGGGCAAATCTTAGACCATCCTCTAGGAATAGATGCCTTTTCATGCTCCTTTCAGTTTCTAGTCATGACGTCCTCGATACTTACCAAAATCACAAGCCACATTTAGAACCGGGACGTATGGACTATAGGTGTCGGGAACATCCTTAGCATCCCACAAGTTCAGGTAATTTAGAAGGTGCGTGGCTATCGCATCCACAATCACCCTCCTGAAGAATGTACCCATCATCTCTCACCCGGGCCAGCTGGAGTTTTAACAATAGGAGGTTTTGCATCAATGCACATGTCAAAAATCTTTGTAATCATTCCCCTGAGTTTTGCTGCCAAAATATACATTTTCAAGGTAGACTCTGCCACGGGTTAGACACAAAAAAGCCTGTGTGTAAGAGAAGATGAGATTATATTGGGGATAATAGAGGAGGAGGGTCTCTTACAGTAGGATGTAAAGAATCCATTTCTTGAAGTGTTGCTTAATGGTTTTCTCTTGAAAAGAAAAGACAAGACTTGGTCTGATTTGTCAGCGTGAGATGAACAAGCAGGCAAGTATTATTTGTGAAAATCAATCGGAATGCTTCTGTCCTCTTGGTAAGAGTCAGGGGTAGTTATTTAGTTACTCCCCTTGGCAGTTAGCTCTTAGCTGCATCATACAACATAGTATACATTATTGGTAAGTAATGAAGGACACAACATTGCTCACTGCAACAAGGGTATTCTTGTCCCGGGCCCAATGGCAAAATCTTAACCAAGTCCTCTGGTATTTGTACTCTGTGTTCTGTGGTGGTCAGTCAAATAGTCGAAAAAAATAGTCGAATGACAAAAATGTCAAAAAAAAAATATAAAAAAAAAAGTCGAATGTATTATTTTTTTATTTATGTTTTTTTTTGGGTTCGGTAAGTAAAAAAAAAGGGGTAAAATAAAAAAAAATAGAAAAAAGAGGGGTTGGGGGGAACCCCCCCATTTCGAAAAAAAACGTATTGAAAAAGAAATTCGACTTATTTTTTTTCAACATTTTTTTTTCGACATTTTGACTTTCGACATTTTTGTTTTCGACCAAATCACTATAAACCGTGTCCTGTAGCTAAGTAATGAATGGCATATCATTGTTTACTTGGCAAAAAGAGTTTCATCTTTTCGTACAGGACCAAATGGCAGAATCTTTCTTTAATCTGTCTATTAACATTATAAGGTGTTTTGGACTACTACTCCCACCAGTCTTGACCAGCAAAGTCACTGGTGGGGTACCATGGGAGTCGTAGATCAAAACATCTGGCAAGTCATAGGTTGCAGGCGGCTTAGGAAAAGCATGAGCCTATGAAAACAAAATGTCCTTTGGTGGTCCAACTCACACCCTTCAAGTAAAGTGGGCTTTGAAATGGCCTAATGGTCATCAATGGAATGCCTCAGACAGGCTATTGTGTAAAGAGGACATCACACAAATATAACTTACAACTGGTAACCAACAGGAGACTGGGGTAACAAGTTACGCTACAGCTTCTCCAAATTTACATTCTTTTATTTAGAAAAAAATATATTGTATTGATTTTACAAAAAGAACATAACTACAATTACATATGCCAATCACATAAAAGAAACAAAGAAATCTGAACCTTCAACAAATCATCTATTACGTCAGATGATGAGGTGAAACAAGTGGAAAAAAAGGGAGGGATGAGGGATCAATCATAAAATTCATTAGAACTACTCCAAATATCATCACACCTATCAGATGCTTTTTAATCTGAAAAGACACCCCATGCTTGCTCAAGATAAGCGACAAACTATGGCCAATCATCAATAGTAGATCGGTTATCACTCCTCCAAAGCCTCAAAATGTTCATAGCGTGATTCACCCTCACTTTGTGGACCCATTCTCTAGAAACCACTGCTTGCATAAACCTACATGGTTTACCTTCACAGAAAACCCTCAGATCTGCAGCCTGCCAGACTGAGGCCTGCACTTTGAGGTCTTCCAGAACCTTTTGAAGATCTATCACATTTTTAATACTTTCAGAAGACAAATTAGGCACAGTAGGATTTGCTTTCCATTCTTCGGGACCTCCTTTTTATTTATTGCCATGAGTATCTTTGTCCTCTTGGCCTCTATCAGAACAAAATAACTGTCCTCCTGTCCGTAGACCTTTAATTCTTTTATTTTTATTCAACAAGGTACCCCTCCTTGCATCCAAGAACTCGTGAAAGGACTTTTTCACATGCTCCCTCAGGTCCTTCTCCTTTTGTATTTCTGGAATATCCAAGACCGGCAGATTCACAGCCTTGCTCAAGTTCTCCAACATCCCCAGTTTGCCTACACCTGGAGGGTGGAAAATTTGGTGCACCACTGGAAATCTATGTGTCTCTTCATCCCATCCTGTTTTACATGGACTCTATCACCAAATTTACTGATGGCACCCATTAAAGTAGTCATTTGGTGTTCCATTTCCATGACTTTCCAAAGTTGTTATTTTGGATACCAAATTGTCTGACTTCTTATGAAGCGCCTCCAACAGGGCCATCAGTATTGTCTCTCCCTTGGTTAGCTCATTCCCAGATGTCTTCAATTCTGGCAGGGTTGTCTTACTTGTGTCTATCCTGCAGTTTAGAACTGTGGGCAGATAGGAAGCCACTGTGTTTACTTGAAGACTGTGGTTTCTTCCTCCTCATTTCATGTGAAACAGAAAAGGGGTTGGATTTCCTGCCTTACTTCTTCATATGCGTCTTTGCTGGTGAACTACCTAAAACAGAATAACAGCTAGCCCAATTAAAATCTGCATCACAGAACCCTATGGTTGAGCCACAGCTCCTGCTGCTTGCACACTTCTCCTTGTCCGACCTTCTGAGATCCCTGTTCACAGGAATATCTCTTGCTCCTACAAAGTAAGGCCTGTCCCTCCAGCCAAGCTCTTTCTCCAAGTTGTCAATGCCCACCCTGAGGAACCCTTGGCTAACAGTATTTCTCAGTAGTTTTTTCATATCTCTCATCACCCTCGTATACAGTGCATCCTCCTCCCTCCCTCCTTCATACAGATGCTGTGGGCATGCAATGCCCTGAACTGCGGATCATGGCCGCCATCTTGGCTGCCCATTTAGGTTCCACTGCTGCCTCTATCATGAGTCTCCTGTGGCCTGAGGTTGCTACAGCGGTCCACACTTCAAAGCTTCTGCTGAGTTTTTGCGGCAGGTTGGGATTCAGTATGGCCAGAACCCAGTGCCTCCTTACTGAACCCAGCTGCAAAAATGAGAGATTAATGACAACAATTGTACAGAGTGCTGGAGAGGTGCTGTCATATTCGAGTTTGCCGGCTCTGTCCCCATGGCTGAATCTTAACTATTTACTCTTGTATTGTTTGTCTTGATTCTTTACTGTTGGATACCTTTAGAAGAGTGTAAGCTAATCAGAAACCAGGTATTAACATACAGTTTAGGAAAGGAAGTGAAGGAAATGGATGTCTGAATCTCAAGGAAGGGTCAGGTTAATGGTTCCTTACAACAAAATGAGATTTGAAATTAAGATCTGACACAACTCGGTGTGGTTTATGAAGATCACATTTGTTTTGTGTGATGAATTGAACTTCAGGAGAGTTTGATCTCTGAGGCCTAGAAATCAGAAGGACACATTGGGAGGTGGGGGTCTATGAAGATCAGACTTATTTTGTTTAATGACTTGGACTTCTAGAGAGTTGTCATCTCTGGGGCATCGAAAACAACAGGGCAATTTGAGAGGTTGGGACAAGTTAGGTGATCAGGAGCATCTGATCACATGAAGCCAGTGAGATAGCTCAGCGGGTTGAGCGCTCGCAGCTGTGATCTGAGTGTGATCTGCAGGTCGCAGGTTCGAATCTTGGCAAGGCCAACTCAACCTTTCATCCTTCCAAGGTCGATAAATGAGTACCAATTTTGGTTGGGTGATATTGTATGTAAATATGTGCTCTGTAAAGCGCTTTGGATTAAGGCGCTATATAAATAACACATCATTATCATTATCATCAGGTTCGGTGTGATGTTTTGATGTGCTGTGTCAATTGGGGCACACTGGAATATCGAGATCTCCTCAGTGGGGCATGGATCTCTTAGCATTGAAGACACATCTGACATTTGTGGGCTTTTGCAAGATTGATAACCATCTGGTGTTCACAAAGTAGAAAGAGATCTTTCTATTGAGGTTTTCTGCCGCATTAGGCTGTTATTTTTATAGGATGGCAAAGTATTGGATGCTGTTGGTGTGTATTCATTACAACATCGTTGTGTTATTGTACATGCCCTCTTGCCATCGTTAGTCTCTGGCTTGTATAAAAGGAGCTGGTGATTGGATGGAGTTGTGTGGTAGCTCTCCTGCCCTTTCTTTTGTTTTCATTTCAAATCATGACTAACTGCACTCCTACTGAATGGAACACAATCTTATGTTTTAGACTAAAAGATTCCATGAAACCATTGGCAATGCCCCATGATGGAAATATTAGAACAATCTCTCCTGCCCTGATGAATTGATCAATTGATATGTAAAGACATGATGAGTTCAATGCTCAAAGTTAGCATTGATCTTACAGAGAAAAGGATCAAGAAAAAAGACGATGCATCTACGTGAATGTGCTAAGATTTGTTGTAGCTATCTGAAGCATTGGATTCTGTTGGTGTGTTCCATTCCCTCAATGCTGCACTTATGCTTATATTCGTTTCCCGCCATTAACCTGCATCTCTTATGAAAGAGGCTGCAACTCACCTACTGTGCCAGTTGATGTTAATTTTTCTTGCACGTATTCCGGATCACCTCACCTCCAACATTTTGCCAGCCTCAAGGTCCATATGGTATTGTTTTGTGTGATTGTGCTTTTCCTCCTTTGGAGACCAGTTCCTGCAGCAGGTACCCTGCTTCCCATTGCTTGTTATCAAGGCAGATGGGGTCACTTCAGAGAAGATGCACCTCTATCTTTAGACGCAAACAGACGAGAGAAGGCTGGAGTGTCCAGGTACTCCCGTTTCTAATGTTACATTGTTTCATTCATTTGTTGATATGTTTTTTGTGCCAGAAAGCAAATTTGTTTGTTTCTGTTGCGCTATGTAATTATCTTTCACGTGCACTAGTTTTATGTTGTCTTTTAATAACATGCACTGCGTGGGTATTATTTTGCTTTTTGTCAATGTGTTTTCATCACTAATTTGTCACCAGTTTTCCTTTTTGTTTGACATCCTATATTGTGTAGTGTGTTTTCTAAATCATTAGTGCTGTGTATTTGAATATTATGTATATATATATATATGGTTTACTTACTTTTCGTTCACATTTTGATTGCTGGTATTTCATTCATGCTTTTTCCCTTTACTTGTGTGTCTTTTAACACATTGGCACAGATACATTGTTATCTGTGGATTACAAAAAAACATAATGTATACTAGCAATACAATATTGTTTTGTTTAGGTGTATTATTTTTTTTTTGGATGTACATTTGGTTTGCTTTCACAAGTACATACATATTAATAAAATGTATAATGTGTACATATGAAACATACATATAGTTTGTAATGTGTCTTAAGTTTGTACTTGCTTTTGTTACGTACAACAGCCTGTAAGTACCATATTGTGAACTATAAATATTGTAATTAAAATTTACGAGCAGAAACTGTTTAATATTGTGTAGTTGTACACTTACTACCTTTGTAGCAATGCATGTTACTATTAGTGATCAAAATTGTATACTTAATTTTTCCCCAGTTCATCTGTACGTGTATACTGGTATGTTGCTCTTCCAAGCAGCAAGTATGTTTAGTAAACGCGTAATTGTAATGTTAACATTTTACATTTATGGAACTAATATTTACATGTTTATGTTCTTACTCGTGTTACAAGGCTTGTGTGTATATTCATATATTTTCGTTTACATTTACAGTTATGTTTATTACACACCAGCACACCATATTTAAAGGCCGATTCATGGAATTAATATGCGCTGAAATTTTCGGCGCAAGCGTGCGAAAGCGTGCGAATCGCAGTGCAAGTGCGAAAATCTCAGCGAAACTCGCGCACAGTGATTCATGGAAGTCCGTGCGCATGTAAATCCCTGGATGTGCGCTAATATTCTGCGCGGCGCACGCTGTCGCACACGTCTCCAAAGAGCGTGCGCTTAACGCACAGCGAAAACGCACATAGCGCAGCGCACACAACAAAAGTAGGCGGAACAGGGGGCGTAACACACGGAATGGGGAACAACGTGTGAAAATGTGGGCGTCACGGGGGAAGTACAGGAGGCAAATGTGCGGAACGCCCACACGCGCGTCTACAACACGTATTCATGGAATCGAACGGGGCTAATGCGTGCGCCAAAAAAGACGCGCTAATCCGGAAACACGTACGCCAGGAGGAAGCAGGCGTACGTGGACCCGCGCAGCATAAAAGTGCACGCAAACAACAAACAAGCTCAGACGCCAAGATGAATATGCCGTTCCTAGCAGGGTCGGATTGGCCCCTCGGACTTTCGGCACGTGGCCGGGCCTTAATCGTCCTTGGGGAGTGGGGCCGGTTTCTGGCCATGCCTGGGCCTGTTTGGCAGAAGAAAAAAAAAGAAAAAAATATCTTTTTTTTCTTCCATTTTTTTTTTCAAGAAGCCTTTCATTCTTCTTAGGTCAATAAATGAGTACCAACACAGGTTGGGTGATATTGTATGCATATTAGTTCTATAAAAAAGAGCTAAGCGTAAGTGCTATACAATAACTTATCATTTGGCCTTGGACGTCTGCTTCGATTCACAGTAATTTAGTGTACTTAGGAACAATGCTATTTGATGACACTTCCTGTTTTATCAAGGAGTGAATTAAAGGTCGCGTTTCATCGCTTCCCAGGATGTCACTTTGGGGTGGGGTCAAATGACATTATTTAATATCCTGCTGATCAACTGAGCTAATTCTCGACTCTCATCTTTCTGATCTCCCACAACCTTTCCACTCAAAGCCAATGCTACTCCCTTGACCTTGTCTTTCTTTCCTCCTCCCTTACCCCATCTAACCCCAGTATCAACCGCTACTGTTTTGACCATTCCCTCATTCCCTTCAAAATCATAGTCCCTCTGACATTTTCCCTCACTCTGACCTCTCATGTTTCCCCATTCTAATTTAAATCTGACTCCTTCACTTGCATCCAAGGTCAGATGCATCCTGCTAACTCTCTCTCCACTCCATTTCATCCAATAAACATTCAGTGACTTAAACGTTGCTTCAAGCTCCCTGTTTGAACAACATAGCCCTTGCCACATCCCCTCACGCTCCACCAGCCCAGGAAACCACCTGAGCTCTGCCAACTGAAAACCACCACTTGGCTTGACCTCTGCCACTGGTGAAAATCTCTCATCCCTTCACTCCTTTCAGCATACAAAAAGGCACTCCTTGAGTTCACTCCCTCGCTAGATACTGCTTGATCAAAGTACTTCACCAACCTCAACTAGTCTTACTGCTCCAACCCTCATAAACTCTTAGAACATTCTAGCACCCTCTTCCTCATTGTGAATCCCTCACTCTCACATCTAACTATTTTGCCCTGTGCTTCTTGTATCTTGGCTTCTTCCAGTTTAAGTGATGTGATGTCATGGTAGAACGTTTGGAATGTTTATGGGATGTTTGTAGCTGAGTGAATGCTCCACCTGAGGCAGTTAGAACCATGTAGCCTGGGTGGTGGGAGCTCATAGAGGGCATTGCAGTAGTCAATTAAGCGCATGATTATAGCCCTCACTAACGTTTGGCAAATTTTACTGGAAACAAATGGTTTCATTTGTCTCAACAGTTTGATATGGTACTGCGAACCTCTCAACATATTTTCTGCATGTAGCTCTGCATCAAGTGAAGACTCAAAATACACACCCAGTGTTTTTACTTTATTTGAAAGTGCAATACTGCTGTCATCAATCTTAAAGTTCGAATATTGTATTGTGTGATGGTATGGTGTTTCTGATCTATGAGATGGCGTAGTGTTGTGTCTGCAACATGTCTTGTATGTATGGATTTTGCTTAGGTTATGCATCCCCGAGTGTAGTGTTTTTTGGAGATTGGGTTGCCTTTTGGATGTTAGTAGGTAATTCATATTTGTCCAGCAGGTACACGTCCCAGCCCGAGGAGGGGCTTGTTTGCCCTTAAGTGTGGCAGGCTTGAGTTTCACCAGTGGCAGTGGTGGACGGGAGGTGCATGGTGTTTTTGATAGATGTTTGGAAGCAGTTCGTAGGCCCAGGAGGGGCAGGTTTGCGTCGAAGTGCGGCAGGCTTGAGACGCACTAGTGGCAGTGGTGGTAGGTGGTGATGCGTAGGTTATGATGGCTTTGGATGTAGAGTTTTGGTGTGGCCTGTTGTTGGATGTCAGTTACGCTGAGTGGCCAGTGGGCTCTTCTCCCTAACCTAGCTCCTATTCTTAATGAACTTGTATCTGATAATACCCGATTACTGAAGATGCTTAATAAAGAAACCTAAACCTTACCTGCTGCCTCCAAAGGAAGGTTACTTCATTTCACTTCTCACCCAAAATCTGTAAAATCCAGGATACCTGATGTATAATTTGTGCTCCCCTCCCTCTTTAACCTCTCACTCTCCCCTGGCACCTTTCCTGCATGCTTCAAGGTAGGCATAGTACTGCCTATTTTTAAGAAGCCCTCTTATGACACTAACCGTACTGCCAACTACTGTCCTGTTTCTCTCTTGTCCCACTACCCCGATGTAGTTCCTGATTTCTGGCCTCATGCCGGGTCAGGGATCATGCCTTCTCTGCCATAGGACAGGTACAATCCACACCCCCAGGCCAGTAGGGTAGGGAGGGAGGGTGGACCTGTAAAATATAATTGCTATTAATAGGAGTTGGACTAAACCGTGAGTTTTTACCTTACTTCAATTTAACACAGACACCAAGGTGGATATTTTTAGGGATTGCAATGGGCACCCTATTATCTATAATCACACATAAACCTTTTGAAATAACATTTCTAACTCCTAACTCTTTGTTGCCTCTGAATCTCCCCTGGTGTGAGTTCTTTATAAAAAGGGATCTGCTCCATTAGCCCACCCTCCCTTTAAGGGGTCACAGGGATACCCAAAGGATTGAACTGACACCCCTGCCTAATACCTGGTACCACCCACTGATGCAGGAGGTCAGAGAAGGGCCTCAGTGGATATTTTCACCCACTAGGCAGCCTCAGGCAGGCCATCACTTACCTTATGGCAGGGTGCACTACCCTCTACTCCTGTTCACTACCCCTAACATCCTAAACATACATAACAGTCCCCCTAATTTGTCCCCCTACCTACCATTCGTACTTCACTCTTCCTAATAGTTATAGATATATACACTACCCGACTTAACTGTACTATACACTTAACATTATCAAAACTATTCACATGCATTTACTATAAACATAAATGTACAAACAGCACACAAGACATACATAACATATAATACATGTCACATAGGGGTGCAAGCAGCCACCCCTTAACACTACCCTCATTGGTCTGTCCTTATGGCTGAGTGGAAGCTCTGCTCCCTGCCCCTTGATGATGTTGGGGCCTGACCCAACTGGCCTCTTTTCTGGGTGGCCCTATTCACCACTTAAGGCCACCAAAATGTGCTACGCATAGCCCACATTCCTCCTTAGACTCTGGGATTCCCCCTTCCTAGGTTAGGGCCTGCCCGTCCTGGCAACCAGAGGCATGTTGCTTTCTTCAGGGTGGCTCTTACCATGGGGGTCAATTGGGTTTTACAGCAGGGCCCATGGACAGAGGGGCAGCTGTCTGACATCACTGCCGTGACCCTCAGATACTTTGCAATCTTCTGGGTGATCTCGTAGCCTGGGGGCGTCCCAAGGGACCACCGCGACCCTCGCAGTGCCATCTTAACAACAGGTGGCATCCCTGTTGAATTAGGGATGCCACCATTATCTCTGCTGTGCCCGCAGCACTCCGGGCATGAGCGTGGCCTCGCCTCCTCTGTATTGCAGTGGAAAGACGCAGGGGATGGGCCACTGCTCTACACCCAGGTTGCTTCTCTGCGGCAGCCTGGGGCTTTCCTCACCTGGTCTGCCTAAATAGGCATCCTGGTACTTCCTGTAGGTGTCCGGGCAGCTGTGGGCACACAGCCCAGGCCCATGGTAAGTTAGCCGACTCACCCTGCACACGCCACCTGGCACGTAAAATGTCTTTGAAACCTGGGTAACTACTTAAGGTTTTTCCCAGATAAGCTTCCCAGGTATGGGCTCTAGGGAAGGAGAGGAGATATGTGTAGCAGTTTGTGCCTGGGGATGGGGGATGGAGTGCTCATGCAATCCGGATGCCAAAGCCCAAACTGGGATGATGGGCCTAGAGGAGGTACTGTTTTACAAACATTCAACAAAGATTGTTCCTGTAGAAAACAACAATGGCAATAATTCATATATCAATATAACACACACAAAAAAGTATACTCGATGACATACATGAGGCTAAAAAAGGACATCAAACAGAATAAGAAATATAGAATGCATTTAATAAAGTGCAAAATATTAAAGTAATCATGCTGCAATGTAAATAATAATCAAAGCATCGAAAGACATACAGATGACGAAACCAATCAAGGAATAAACAAATAAAATACAATTAACAAAATTTAGATAGCCAAAGAAAAATTATTTTAAGCATAGGAAATAAATTAGCCAAATAAACCATCAATCACTGACTGGATGATAAATGGTTGCACACTTGTTGTCGCTGCTTAAAATAATGATTAAATGCATTCTATATTTCTTATTCTTTTTTATGTCCTTTTTAGCCTCATGCATGTCATCAAGTATACTTTTTGTTGTGTGTTATATTGATCATGAATTATAACACGATTTCAGACCTTTCACACTGGTCTACATCTGGACTGGCACTCCAAGGCACAGGTCCTTCTCTGCCACCGCTAAGACAGTGTGACTTTCCTGAGTATTTGTATGATTTCCCCGCTCCAGCTCCTTATTCTAATATCACTCTCTCCTCTGCCATCCTTTCTCCCACGTGCTGCAGCTCCAGCCTGCTATTCACACCTCTGCTCTCCTCCTCCTCTTTCATCCCCCAGCTACAGCTACAGCTACACCCTCTCCCTCTTCCTTCTCCATCTCCAACCTTTCCTTCAATCCTCTGTTCTCCCTCCTCCAACTCTAGCATCTACCTCACACCTCTTGTTGTTCTACTTCTCCTTCCTCACCTTTTATTCTCTCTCCACCCATCTTCGCTCCTCTTAACACCCTCAATACATTTCAAATTGCTTCACCTCGGTCAGGACTCAGCCCCCTTTTATACTTGGATTTGTGTGGACAGTGTGGTACTAACAAGGCTACCCAGAAGACCTGGGCCAGTCTGCAGTCTGCAGATATAATTTGCTCTCTGCAGTATTGCTCTCCTCCGTGCAGGTGTGTTGGGTGATGTGCTTAGTATCTACAGCTCTGCGCCAAAGCATAAAAAGGAAACTGCCAATTTGGAGTCTTCTGGTTTCGCCATGCACAGGAAGTCTGGAGTCTGTGTGACAGTTTTCGTATTCCTGCGGTCAGACTGTATGTCCTATTGTGTTTTGCTTGCAGGAATCAGTGCTGGGTTAGTGGCCACAACTCGCTGACTGCCAATGTACCTCTTGTTTTGCTGGGTTCCTGGTTTCTCTTATAGGGATCTCAGGATTGTTTGGTTGGCCAAGTCAGGCTACGAAGGAGAAAGAGACTTTGAGGGCTCCTCCATATACCACCTCTGAGGTCAGCATCGCAGAGTGGGCGGCTTTTCTCAGAGCCTAAAGTCTCTCTTTACATAATCTTTGCCATCATTTTCTTTCACAGACCCCCAGTGGCATTTCATGTTTTATGATCACACATGGCATTATCTCAGTGAGCCCCCAATGGGCATCCCATGGTCTGAGGATGTTCCAGGGAGATCAAAAAGGCATAGCAGGGCATTTGTTAAGATTGCCTCTCTGCATGATGTCCATAGAGTCGCCACATAGGCCTCGCCTAACATATTAATATTACACTACAGAATCCGCATGGGTTCTTCTGAGATCTAATTTGGGCCGTGTGTTTTGAACGGTGTAAACAAATGAGACTCTTTTTTGATTGCTTCATGAATTATTAAATGCACTTGTATTGAGCTGTAATTGTTACTGTGTAGTTTTTGTGGGTCAACATCTGTTTTTCTTTACTTGCTATGTTCTCACTTAGTACGGAATAGGGAGAGGGATGAAAGAGTGATGACAAAAATACTAGAACTTCTCCTTATACTGAGTCCAACTCTTCCTCGTTCCAGGCCTTCCTCCTACCCACGTGTTGATATTGACCTTCGAGGTTCTGCTGAATGTTACACAGATGGCCTTCTGGGACATTACTAAAGCAATAGAAACCGAGGAGGGGCATTACTGGTATGGTAATGCCCCCGGGACGATAGTTACAAGCCTGAGCGAAGCAATGGTATTAATGTAATGCCGGGGGCAATACCTGAGCGATAATGCCCCACCTCTGAGGGTTCTATTGCTAGTAGTACTCCAGCACATTGTACCAGGGTACTAATAGTGTTTTTTCTCAAGTTGTGTAACGGCATGAAAACTTGAGAAAAAAAGTTACAAAAATGGCTGCGTTGGATAGGGAGAAGGGACTACAAGTCTATGTATAGTCCCTTCTCCCTTTCCATGGTGGTAATTAAAAAGATATAAAAAAACGTAAACAAACAAAATGGCTGCCATGGATCGGGTGAAGGAACTACACATAGTCCCTTCTCCCTTTCCATGGTGGCCAGACCAAGAATGGAAAGGAACATGAAGGGACGTGGCTCTTCGAGCACCCGTAGCAGGTAGGTCTTTGTCACGTTGGTAGGGACCTGGCGAGGGACAATCAGATCATGATTGTCCCTCCCCAGGTACTAATATTATTATACTCATTCCAAAGCAGGGAAGGATTATTTCCCAGAAACAAAATGATTTTTTTTGTTAGGAACAAGAAGTGCCAGTCTTAGGAGGCCAAATTGGGCAAAGACTGGAACGGGGAAGAGTAGAACTCAGGATTGCTGTCAAGTAATTTTGATAAATAATCTCCTTCAGAAAAAAACTTGAAGGCTAACTCTGAAACCCTAAACAACTACAAGTCAATATTAGGTCTCCTTTACATTGGTTAAGTTCTGAAATTCTCACAACCTCACACCTGGAAACAAATGATCCACTAAATGACTTCTAATCCAGTTTCCAGCCTTACCATAAGACTGGAAACAACCATTCTTAACACTAAGGAGCAGCTCCTAGAAGCCTAAGACAATGGCTATGTCTTCATACTGATCTTCTTAAACCTGTCAGCTGTGATTGATAGCATCAACCACAGGCTATTGCTAGATGGCCTAGTTAAGGTAAACTGAAGTGGCCACACTGCTCTAGCATGGTTTTCTCACTTCAGTAGGTGTCGCACCACATTACCCCATATTCCATTCCATACCCGGTACTGGAATGTTGTGAAGCTGTAAATTCTATTTAAAAAGAAAATTAAAGCTATTCAAAATGATAATATGATTAGAAAGATTCACACTGAATCATTTTCTACGGTGGTCTGACAATTATTTGGCTGTTCCACCAATTGATTTTCAAACACTAATTTCTAGTACCATTCTGCCATTATTGAGCTAAGTGTGCCCTCCTTGTCTTCTGCAGAACACCCTTCCAGCCCTTGTAGCAAAATATCACGCCATGACTATATTCCTTTTTATGGATAATTTTACCAATTGAGCTCCTCATGAAGGCGTTGTTCCAGATTCACCTAAAGAATCAGTCATCATGCCATTACTCAAGAAACCATAGATTGATCCTGCCATACTCCCATTGTTGGTCTACCATGGCCTTACGAAATGTGCAAACAAGTTGTGACTTCACAACTTCAGAGCTATGTTTAGAGCCACAATGTTTTCAACCCCCAAGTTGGTGGGACCAACCTGATATGCAAATTGATATTTCTCCTATGTGAAAGGTACAGTGAGCTAAAACGTGGTTGTAGACCCTCCCGAGTGGGAACCTTCCCAGAGAGCAGGTTATTTGACCATGTTCGTTCTCAGTAAAGGGGCTCCATTGCACCTTTTTTGAATGGTACTCCACTGGCATCTGTCTAGGAAATTGTTTGGCAGTGAACAATCCTTCACCTTATTGGCAAGGCTTGATTTATCAGTGACTTTTGACACTTTTTCTGCCAGATACTTTTGTCCCATCTGATGACACCAGCCAATGTAGCTGATAAAACTATCATCTGGTTCAAGTCTTTTTTGAGCAATAGAGTACAGAGGGTGAAATTGGACCTCTTCCTCTCTGCCCTTGCCGATGGTGGCTGTGGTGCCCCCTAGGGCTCCCCTTTACCATCTTTCATATTTAACATCTATATCTTTCTCCTGGTGTCAGTTATTGTGAAATGTAATATAATTCATCATTGTTATGCTGATGAAACACAGGTATACTTTAGGGTGAACAGACCTAATTAAGATATCCATAATCTAGTCACCTGTATAAATGAAATTTGACACTGGGTGCTCCACAATTGCAGTCAAACCCAGGTGAGGCTGACACGATTCTACTAGGAACTAAATATCTATGCAACAACTTTCTCATGCACCCTCTTCTTCCAACTCGATTTGCTCTTCTAACTACTTATGTTGATAGGGTCAAGAACGTTGCAGTCTATAGGCAGGCAGATTTCGAGTCTGACAATACAAATTGGAGATGGAGTCAAGATATCTCTTTTGCAGCTCTGCCATCTTCACATGGCTCTTCCTTCACTCTCTAAGAAGAATCATGTAGCTTTCCTGGGAGCTCTTTTTATCTCAAAGTTTGATTATGCCAATGCTATTTATGTAGGCATGCCAAGTTACCAACTGCGACATTTGCATTTGGGACAGAACGCGCCTGTTTTTGTTATTGCTGGGCTGGCCAAATGAGACTCTGTCACTTTCATTGACAATTACTGCATTGGTTCCCAGTCAATTACATCGTTTCTTACACTATCCCGTGCTTAGTCATCAAATGCTTGCATTGCTTTGCTTACAAATATTTGGAAAACAGGATAATTCCTTACAAACCTACTCAGTCTATCCATTACATTCGGAGCAGCAATTTTTGGGGCACCTCACATCAGTGTTCATTGCATGCTGATCGACTCCACCTCATTTTATAAGGAGACTCTAGTGACATAAACCAAGCCTTATGATATGGCATTTATAACGCGCCTGTACACAAGTGTTTCTAGGCGTGACGAGACAAGGAGGGGGAAACAGAGGGAGGATAAAACAATGATCTTACATGGCCTTGTGTGATACAGATCGTGCAAGTGCAGGAAAGTGGGAGGTGGAAGGGGAGAGGTTCCCAGGGGGGAGGGAGGGAAGTGCAGGTAACTCAATAATTGCAACCAGCGGGTGGCTCATAAGTGCAGAGAGAGGGGACTGTAGGGTTGCAGATACAGGCCATAAGTGCTGGGGTAGCCCAGAGGCAGTGCAGGGGCAACATGACATGCAGCACACTGGGCCCAAGTTCAGAGAGTAGCCAGGTGACCAGTGCGTGGAGCAGTCGGGGTCATCAGCAGGGGAGAGGAAGAGAAAAAGCAGAAGCGAAAAGGAATGTCTTAAATTGCTTCCGGAACCTGAAGTGGTTCTGCTCAAGTTTGAGAGAGGCAGGGAGGCTGTTCCAGGGGGGAGCCCCAGCCAACGAAGAGATATGCCCCCAACTCTCTGCTTGGAAAAGCGTCTGACCCTCAGAGAGTTGGAAGTGGATGAGCTGAGAGCTTGAGAGGGAGATGTTTAGGAAGAGAGAGTTGGAGGTAGTGTGGTCCAGGGCCCCAGAAAGCCTTATAGAGGGAGCCAGTGAAGAGATTTCAGAGCTGGAGAGATAAGATCCCTGGGCTTGAGGCCAAGGACAAGTCTTGCAGTCCTGTTCAGGATAGGTTGTAGAGGTTAGAAAGTAGAGGCAGGCAGATTTAGAAAGAGGCTGTTTCAGTAGTCCAGCCTAGAGAGGATCAGAGCTCTGGAGACAGTGAGCTTCTGGGAAAAGTGAGGAAAGGAAGAATACCTCTGAGGAGGTGCAGCTGATAGTTTGACTTCTTAGAGACATCAGAGATGTGAGGAGAGATGTGAGGAGAGAATGAGAGGGTGGAGTCAAAGATGACACCAAGACTCTTAGCCTCACAGGTAGGAGCGGGAAGAGGGCCCAGACTGGGCAGCCAGAGAGAGAGAGAGAGAGAGAGAGAGGAAAGGTGGGAGCTGGTGTTCCAATGAGGAGGATCTCAGTCTTGCTGGCATTAAGGCAGAGATCATTGGTGGAGCACCATTCCTGAATTGCGGCCAGACAGTCTGGTATGAGAGAAGGGGAAGAGGTGGCTGAGGGGAGCCTGAAGGAGAGCTGGGTGTCATAACACTGAAAGTTAGAGCAGAAAGTAGCGATGTGGTGGGCTCTAGGTGCCAGGTAATGGTTGAAAAGCCAGGGAGAAAGGTTAGACCCCTGGGGAACACCACAAGTAGACAGAGAGATAGAAGAAAGGAAAGACCCCAGTTGGACCTGAGAGGGTCGGTCAGTGAGAAAGGAGGTCAGCCAGGACAGGGTCTGATCAATGATACCCAGGTTATCATGGAGGTGCTTGAGCAGGATGCCATGGTTGACTTATGGATGTACAAGACTGGCCCTGCCTGAATGAATCCATAACTGAAATCCTAATTAGGGACCATTGATGCCCACTGCTCTTCCGCTAATCTGGCAATATCAATAACTGGTACCGTTTGATAACAACCACTTACTTAGGTGTCAAGTAAGCACAGTCACCAAAAACATTTCCTAACACCTCTTAGGTCTACATGGGGTTCTACCTAATCATATTGATCTTCATAGTGGCCCGCTTAGAATACTGAAATACTATCTACAGATGATATCAAAAGGTGTACATCAACTTCAAAAAGCACACTATTATTCTGCTCTGCTCCTCTTAGCTCTAGGATGCACGGATGACTTCACAACAACAACACTATACCCCATACATTGGCCTCCAATCAGAGAGAGAGCAATGCTCAAAATGCTGCCTATCTAAGGGCAAGGTTTTCTGCCCCTATCATCCGATCCTGCCAGCTGAGATCAGTAACTCACAATCTCCTGGTCAGTTCAACAATTCAAACACTTTGGAGGCTGTTTGCCTCTCCTTAAGTTCATCATTATGGAATGCTTGGCTGACATATCTCAGGCTAGTAGATGATTCAGAAGGCTTTAAATATCCACCTTGTTCATAAGGGGTTCATTTTCATTTCTCGGCCAGAATATAATAGAAAAAGAAACTGTACCTACCTTATAGTCAACACTGTCAGAAGTCTAGGACATGCAGCTTGCCTGGCAACCTGGTATAATAACCTCAAAAGGCGAGTCCAGCACTGCTAACATCCTTGGTACATTGCTGTGCATTTAGTGTTTTTAACAATAACCTTTGGTTTAGATCAAGAGCCTAAATCATGAAATGCTCCACTCTTTCGGTTCCATGCACTCCCACAAACGAAGAGACTCATTACATCAAATCTGAAGCCCTTATATTTGATGATACAGGAAGCGTCTGAAACAGATTAGTGAGTAACTGACTTTAACTTCCTCATGAGGAACATATAAATGCAAAGGAGTGATAATTTACAATGGGTAAATTAATGATTAAGTGGCTGATGCAGTAGACTAGCCAGTATTTTTCCTTAGGGGTCGTGTGGCAGTTTTTTGATTGGTGGTGTAATGGCTGAGAGTCGGGTTCTCCCGGTGGAGTTGTGGTCATTTTCTGAAGTTGATGATTTATGGCTTGTATGGTGGCACGTGGCATGGTCTACCTCGCCCTCCCTCTAAAATAAATACGTGTGTGTCCCTCCCTACCCTGTGGTGAACAAATAAGTAGTGTCATTCACAGTAACATCTAAGTGATGTTAGCATCCTGCTAGCACAGGCAGGGTAAGGAGTTGTCAGTATATCTATGAGCTTTATTAGTGAAGAAGAGAGGCCTTGGAGAAAATGCATGCTAAAGTGGCCTCTCTAATTTTGCATGAACACAGAGGCCCGCAGTTGTAGGCTACATTTATATACCATAATATATAGCATTAATTGTCTGTAGGCACTGACACAACAAATAAAACACGTCCACGGAATTAACTCCTACAAAAGAGCATCATATTTACACTCCAATTGGACAAAGGCACTTGGCTGTCTAGCTCTTCACAGATGACTCCTGCACTTTCACAAAGTAGTTACCTTTGGGAACAAAACTGTTTTACAATGAAGCAATGACCACACAATGGTACTGTTAAGGTTTTGAAGTCATATTGCCAACACTGCTGGAAAGAACAGTATAGGTAGGCCTGGAGTCAAGAAGCCCATTGAGTGATTTCTGGAATCCTCCAGCAAGGATCTGGCACCATACTGTTCAGCAGAAGTTTTGCAATGTGCCTACATCCTGTCACCAGTCGCTTAATTAGTAAACAGTATGAAAGGTGGGTGGATCATTGCCATACCCACACTGGAAAGGGAGAACAAGCATCTGCAAGCCCACACATCCATCCTGAAAAGGGGAGCAAGATACTGCAGACATAGTGGAAAGTGCACAATCCAAACAAAAAGCGCTACTCTCAATTACACCCTTAATGTTTGCAAACCTTGAGCAATGAGACTGAAAGTCTATTGCAATTCTTGTACAATGGCATTGGAGCCAAGATCTTTACACAGAAGTGGAGCCACTCCCGTAAAGACTGTAGGTGCATTCCATAAATATACAAAAATGGTATACCTTAGTCAAAGAATGCACCAAAGTACTGCAAGAAAACTCTACAGCTGATCAGATTATCTTCCAATTTGTTTGAGTAGCATTAAGAAAACGATGCAAATATAACTTCAGTGTTTGGTTTACCCTCTCCAGTTGGTCATTAGTATGAGGATGGTATCCAGATGAGAGGGCCACTCATCACTGTATGCCTTGCACAAGCTTTTCAAAACTTAGAAATATGGATGCTTCTGATGAAGTCCTGTGCCTGGTTCTGGGGACTGATAAGGCGGGGAATCAGGAGTGTGGGTGCCACCTGAGCCAGTAGAATTTAACCCGGGGGCAGTATGAGGAGGTTCTGCGAGTTACCTTAACCTTTGTTCCCACCAATCACTATGTTGTCCCTCCTGGTAAGTGATGCCTTTTCCAACCCCCTGACCAATGAGGACAACATAGCCTTGACAATCCTGTTGCATCTCAAACATGTTTGGACCCTAGAGAGGAGTATGGAGCTATAACCTCCCAAACTAACAGAGCCAAAGCTCATTCTAGACATACCCTATTTAAGGAACTGAAAAAGAGAAGCTTTCTCTTAAAAGTGGATCGTTGCCCTAACATTTCTGAAGGTAGAGAGCATGTAGATGTTAAAACCTTGCCTGAGAAATCAAATACCATTTCTTAAAAATGTTGCAGAGCCCATAGGGCCACCGATACAGCAGGGTAGGTCTGCAACTTCCTTAATGCTGAGAGCTCATGGTGGGAAAGTGTCAGGCTGAGATTCTGATCTTGCGTCTGCGGAAGCTGCTGAACCCCCGACAATCCACCCAAAATGTAGTACTCAGAGCTCTGAATTGTTTTTTCAGCTCAGTTTACCACACTTCTAGGGGAAAGGGGGAAAAGTGGATAAAATAACAAACACCAGGCTGGAAGCTATTGACTAGCTGGTTCTTCACCTGTAGTAAAGACATAAGCATATACAACACCACATTTACTCATTGAGTCACTGACCTCATAAACTATATCCTTTACTAAATAGTTTAAAAAAAAACATACCTGGTACTTCTCCTTAAAATGCCCTGAGAAGTGATTTAGTAGATAAGACTTCCTTACTAGTTGCCAGGAAACTTAATGTTCATTCAACCTTCTTAGATAGGTCATTGAATGCTTTAGCAATCTTTTCCTGTAACTTCTTATTCTTCAATTAACTTTAACAACTTATTAAGTTTAAGATGAAGTAATGGAAGTTCCAACAAAATCCAATCTGGTAAAGTCTTTGTATGCTAAGGTTAGTCTCTTAATGAAGAAGAGCTTGAAACTTGCGATGGGAATTCTCGTACTAATCACACGCTCGCGCGCTAAAGTTCCACGTAGCCGAAAACACGTACACGCGCCTTAGTTCCACGTAGCTGAAAACACGCACACGCGCAATTGTTCAACGTAGCAGGAAACACGTACACGCGCTTTTGTTCCACGCAGCAGAAAACACGCACATGCGCAATTGTTCAACGTAGCAGGAAACACGTACACGCGCTTTTGTTCCACGTAGCAGAAAACACGCACACGCGCAATTGTTCAACGTAGCAGGAAACACGTACACGCGCTGTTGATTCACGTAGTAGTATTCACGCACACGCGTGCTCGATTCCCGTAGAAAACTCACGCACGCGCGCCGTTAATTCACGTAGCAGTATTTCTCGTGCACGCGCAGTTGACTCCCGTAGAAAACACTCGCACTCGTGCTATTGCTTTATTTAACGGCTCGAATACGCGCTAGCTCTGAAGAGACACGTAGCTTATAAAAACATGCACGCGCGTTACAGTTTATGCGTGGATAAGATGAACATGCTTGCGCTCGGGAACCTTTTCAATTAAATTAACCTTTTTACAAAAAATTAAGTAAAACTAGAATAGTTCTGTAATAAAGTTGTCTTCCACTTGGAAGTAACAGAAACCACTTATCTCTTGAATGAGTCTTAGAAAAGTTCTTCTCCCTGAAAATGGAATTTTCTCACTCCTTTCCTGTGTCCAAACGAACTCCGAACTCTTTCCCAGTTTACTACTCGAAGAAGCCGCTCGACTGCTTGAAACTTGAAGCCCCTGATCAAGTTAAGCAGGAGCAGTTTTACACACGTCCTCTCAGCTGGGCTACGACGATGAAAGGCAGTTTAGAATGTTCACTGTCCTTCCTATAAACAATCTCCAGCCAATCAAAACTTAGGCTGAGCACTTCCATCTTGGCTTGGGGCCTTTTCCAAAGGCTGCAATTAAGGTTAAGGCTAAATTGTCTGTATCAAAATAAAACCAATCACAACACACCAAAACCCTTCCATACTCATACGTGCCACACCTGACCCAATGTATGTAAGAATATGTCTATGTATGTAACCTCTGACCCTAGAACATGTCAATGTATGTAACACCTGACCCAATGTAACACCTGACCCAATGTAAGTAAGAATGTGCCAACCTGACAGAAAGAAACTGTCAGTGATAGTGTCAGGGACACAATAGTGCACTTTCCTCCTTGGCTGGTGAAACAGAATATCACTTAAGCTTATCTAGGGTGTTCCCGTCCAGTAGACCACACTGGTAATGCCTCAGAGCTTGGCATGGCCCAGACAACACAGACAACACACTATGTATGGAGCTATAACCTCCCAAACTAACAGAGCCAAAGCTCATTCTAGACATACCCTATTTAAGGAACTGAAAAAGAGAAGCTTTCTCTTAAAAGTGGATCGTTGCCCTAACATTTCTGAAGGTAGAGAGCATGTAGATGTTAAAACCTTGCCTGAGAAATCAAATACCATTTCTTAAAAATGTTACAGAGCCCATAGGGCCACCGATACAGCAGGGTAGGTCTGCAACTTCCTTAATGCTGAGAGCTCATGGTGGGAAAGTGTCAGGCTGAGATTCTGATCTTGCGTCTGCGGAAGCTGCTGAACCCCCAACAATCCACCCAAAATGTAGTACTCAGAGCTCTGAATTGTTTTTTCAGCTCAGTTTACCACACTTCTAGGGGAAAGGGGGAAAAGTGGATAAAATAACAAACACCAGGCTGGAAGCTATTGACTAGCTGGTTCTTCACCTGTAGTAAAGACATAAGCATATACAACACCACATTTACTCATTGAGTCACTGACCTCATAAACTATATCCTTTACTAAATAGTTTTAAAAAACCATACCTGGTACTTCTCCTTAAAATGCCCTGAGAAGTGATTTAGTAGATAAGACTTCCTTACTAGTTGCCAGGAAACTTAATGTTCATTCAGCCTTCTTAGATAGGTCATTGAATGCTTTAGCAATCTTTTCCTGTAACTTCTTATTCTTCAATTAACTTTAACAACTTATTAAGTTTAAGATGAAGTAATGGAAGTTCCAAGAAAATCCAATCTGGTAAAGTCTTTGTATGCTAAGGTTAGTCTCTTAATGAAGAAGAGCTTGAAACTTGCGATGGGAATTCTCGTAGTAATCACACGCTTGCGCGCTAAAGTTCCACGTAGCCGAAAACACGTACACGCGCCTTAGTTCCACGTAGCTGAAAACACGCACACGCGCAATTGTTCAACGTAGCAGGAAACACGTACACGCGCTTTTGTTCCACGCAGCAGAAAACACGCACATGCGCAATTGTTCAACGTAGCAGGAAACACGTACACGCGCTTTTGTTCCACGTAGCAGAAAACACGCACACGCGCAATTGTTCAACGTAGCAGGAAACACGTACACGCGCTGTTGATTCACGTAGTAGTATTCACGCACACGCGTGCTCGATTCCCGTAGAAAACTCACGCACGCGCGCCGTTAATTCACGTATCAGTAGTCTCGCGCACGCGCAGTTGACTCCCGTAGAAAACACTCGCACTCGTGCTATTGCTTTATTTAACGGCTCGAATACGCGCTAGCTCTGAAGAGACACGTAGCTTATAAAAACATGCACGTGCGTTACAGTTTATGCGTGGATAAGATGAACATGCTTGCGCTCGGGAACCTTTTCAATTAAATTAACCTTTTTACAATAAATTAAGTAAAACTAGAATAGTTCTGTAATAAAGTTGTCTTCCACTTGGAAGTAACAGAAACCACTTATCTCTTGAATGAGTCTTAGAAAAGTTCTTCTCCCTGAAAATGGAATTTTCTCACTCCTTTCCTGTGTCCAAACGAACTCCGAACTCTTTCCCAGTTTACTACTCGAAGAAGCCGCTCGACTGCTTGAAACTTGAAGCCCCTGATCAAGTTAAGCAGGAGCAGTTTTACACACGTCCTCTCAGCTGGGCTACGACGATGAAAGGCAGTTTAGAATGTTCACTGTCCTTCCTATAAACAATCTCCAGCCAATCAAAACTTAGGCTGAGCACTTCCATCTTGGCTTGGGGCCTTTTCCAAAGGCTGCAATTAAGGTTAAGGCTAAATTGTCTGTATCAAAATAAAACCAATCACAACACACCAAAACCCTTCCATACTCATACGTGCC
The DNA here is from genome assembly GCF_040938575.1 of Ambystoma mexicanum. Lineage (NCBI taxonomy): Eukaryota > Metazoa > Chordata > Amphibia > Caudata > Ambystomatidae > Ambystoma > Ambystoma mexicanum. The sequence continues at coordinate 796,184,329 of NC_090921.1, read as the reverse complement.
ACACCTGACCCAATGTATGTAAGAATATGTCTATGTATGTAACCCCTGACCCTAGAACATGTCAATGTATGTAACACCTGACCCAATGTAACACCTGACCCAATGTAAGTAAGAAGGTGCCAACCTGACAGAAAGAAACTGTCAGTGATAGTGTCAGGGACACAATAGTGCACTTTCCTCCTTGGCTAGTGAAACAGAATATCACTTAAGCTTATCTAGGGTGTTCCCGTCCAGTAGACCACACTGGTAATGCCTCAGAGCTTGGCATGGCCCAGACAACACCTAGGTGAATCAGGAGGGAGAAAGTAAAATCCAAGATTGCAGGTGGCCCAAAAATAGATATAGCCACACCCCTTGAATCTAAAGCAAACGCAGGTGCCTACAGAGAGGCTGGTCATTCACAGGATGTAACAAATTATCATCATCCATGTATGCAGACCCTCACCCAGAGACCTACCAAGTAGCAGGGGGAGAAAGCACACTATAGAATCCCCAGCTTGCATCAGGAAGTGTGGGTTGTTGGAGCAGGAGATCCATGTTTGGAGAATGCTGGAGACTGGAGCGCAATGGAAGAAGCAAAGGCTGGAAAGACGAAGGGGAGTGGACGAGTGGGCACAGTGTTAGCAGGTTGAGGTTACAAGAAACAAGATGGTCATAGAGGAGGTAAAAATGTCAAAGGGGGAGATTAACCAGAAGGAGGCAGTGGGAGCCAAGGATGCTAAGGAGGGGGTAATACCATCAAGGGGTGGGATTGAACAACAAGAGCAGGTGGGAGTTTTGAAGATCCAGAAGTATGTGACAACATGAGAGGGTGAGTTTGAATAGAAGGAGATGGTAGGAGACAAAAAGGTTAAAGAGTAGGCATTAACATTAGAGGGTAAGAGTTGACAGAAAGAGGTGATTAACCTGAAAGAAGTCAATAATAACAGTTGAAGAAAGACAAGGGGCCTCATTAGGACCCAGGCGGTAAGGGGTTTACGGCGGCGTAAACAGCGCCGACCCTTACCGCCTGATTCCGAGGTCCCTTAGCGCCATGGAGGATTTAACACCTGCTTTTAGCAGGTGTTAAAATCCATGGCGCTAAGGGACCTTGTTGTTAATTACGCCACAGTAATTTACGGTGGCGTAATTAACGCCTTCCCCACTCCCATTATGCCCTATGGGGCAAAAATGGGAATGGGGAAGGGTAAATGGGTTAATGGGGACTTACCGCCCCGCCAACCTCGGAATGGGGCGGTAAGTCCGCCAACCACCATGGCGTAAAGGTAGTTTACGCCATGGTGGTAAAGGTACGACCCAGGCGGTAACTTACCGCCTGGGTCGTAATGAGGCCCAAGGAGATGGTCAGATATAAGTGAGTAGAAGAGGTGGCAGTATCAGGATAAGGACAGTGGCAGGAAGAGCTGAGAACATCAGGATTGGAGAGTGAAAGTCGGAGAGCTAGGAGCCTGGGTTCAGGAGGGTGTAAGGAGACCCGATTAGAAAGAGGAGGTGGTAACATCAGAGGCTGTTAGTGACACAGAGGAGGTAATATCAGGGGGAGAGGCAGACAGAGAAGAGGTTGAAGGGAGAACATCATGAAGGAATGGGCAATAATAGTAAAGGTAGTCCAGAGGAGATGAGAGAATAACATCAGGAGCAGGAAGAATCGATTCAGCGACATCAGCGAGCAAGGAAAGCCTTTAAGAGAAGAGTGATATCATTTATCTAGTAAAAGAAGGCAGGTTTAAGCTTGCCCAGTAATCCCTAGGCAGAACCAGACAGTGGGAGGTACGAGTCGGGGGAAGGAGTTTATGCAGAGTTTAGAGACGTGGGGAAAGAAAGCCTTGGGGGAATTCCAGACCGACCCCGAGAGCCCTTCTCTAGCTTTCCCTGCCGACCGCTCCACTAACTGGCCTGCTCACAGGGATCTGAAATAGATTTAGTTAAGTGGTAATGGACCACGGAAAGTCACATCTAGGCAGGAGAAAGAGGACAAAAGGTTTGGTCCCCCCTAAAACCTGCAATGCTAGGAAGGGGTGACGTAACCCTGCATGATCCGCTTGAACTGAGACATTTGCTGTTAAGGCTAGGAGGGCCTCGTTACCTACATCTGCCAGAGGAGACATTGGGCAAGGGGCAGTTCCTCAAGGTGAGGGGACTTAAACCTATTAAGGAATAATCCATTGTGATACCTCTTTATTTGTTTGTGAAGATCACAATTCATTTCAGTTGCCCAACCCTGTACTATAATCCTTAATAAAAGGTAGTGAACACTGACTCTTAGCGTCCTTGATCCCAACTGGAACCCTGTGAGAGAACCTCATTCAGAAATCATTTTTGGTGGAAATGTATGGAAACTGAATATTTCAATCAAAAACATAGACGCCAATTCAGCAATGTTCGGCAGCCTCTCCAATGGTGTAACATGTGCCAGCTAAGAAAGAATATGCCGTCACCATAAACAGTGAACATCCTTCATACACAGGTAGCTCCATAATACAACATGTAGCCACAGCGTGCAACCATTTTGGAACTAGTTCTAAAGGGCTTAATGAAAGCACAGGTCGTTGGGGATAAAGAGGGCAATAGACACACACAATGCAAACGCCCACTATTTAAGCACATAGCACAGGTTGTTGGGGGGAAAACTGACAATAGATGCAAATAATGCAAACGCCCACATATTTGAGCACATAGCACAGGTCGTTGGGGGGGGGAGCGGACAATTGACATAAATAAAGCAAACACCGACATATTTAAGCACATGCTCGGCCAGTGCTATAACCAGAGCAACGTTTGGACCAAAACTAACGTTGATTTAGGATATCTATGTCCTGCAAAATGTCTCCAAGTATCAGGACGATGAAATAGAGACCCAGTTGTAAAGTTCTTATGAGGTGCTAAAATAGAGCAACCAGTTAGTCCCTGTTCTTTGCGATTGGGGAGGTTGGAGGCTGGGGGTGGCAGCCACTTCACCTCATCAGTGGCTGTGTGGCTTGCCACTATCCTCCCTTCCCTGGCCAGGTGCAATAAGTGAGTTGCTGCATTAAGGCCCTCCTTTCTCATCAGGCACAGCTCCATGATTTTATGCTGAATGCGGCCAATCGGCGGGCCCCTGGGATGTTCCTGAACTGCTAAGTGCTGACAAATTTAGGCTGTTTTGTCACACCTCATGAGAACATTGGTGTTTGTGGGGCCAATTGTTAACTACAGTGGCTGTGGGGGTTTGGATACTGATTCCATGTAGAGGCAACTTGGTGTTGGGAGCTGGGTCAGGCTGCCCATTCACTGTGCCCATGTTTTCCTGTTTGGATTCCTGTTGATGGCGGTCTTTGGTCATCATGGATATTGCCGCTTCTTTGCAAGAGTGGTTTTCATCCTGCTTGCACCGGCCAGTCTGGATAGCCCTGTCTCCCCTTCTTTAGTTTCTGTTGTGTTGTGTCGTTGGCAGTTCTTTAGCCTCTTCTTTGATGCCAAAGTCTTCTGTGTCTCCCTGCAATACCATCATCAACAAGGACAAGCCTCCAACTACCAGTCTCAGTTCACTGCAAAGTGCTATTGAAAAATGACATTTTTTGTGCAAAATGCAATTTGCCATATTAGGGAGATTTTCTTTTTATAAATCGTACCCTCTTTGCCCTGAGCCTTCCAGCAATACTGCTGGACCTATTGGGATATTTTCTCATTGACTTTGAAGGTGAACAGGACTTTTATTTTATCTCCCTCACCCCCTACATTAATTTTGGGGACACTGGACCAGAGCCCTCGTCGTAGCAGACGACGAGGGATGCTAGAGGACTACTGCAGAAACCAGCATTGGTTCAGCCGATTGCTAACCCCAGGGGGGATTTCCAAGTCCTGCCGCAGGTAGTGACTTTGAAAAACCCTCCTAATACCGTGTCTTCCCCTTTTTTGGTTTCCCTTGTGTTGCTGACAGTTCCTTAGCCTCTTCTTCGTCCCCATTGTCATCGGGTTGTCTCTACTTTGCCATCATCAAAAGGGACAAGCCTTTCCGTATCAGTCTCAGTTCATTGTGTAATTGAGAAATGACTGAAATTCTATGTACAAAATTAATTTATTTTGCATGGAATATTGACATTAGTAAGTAACTATTCATTGCTATATATTTTTTCTTTATGTTTTTCTTTATGACTCATTTCTTCTTATTCAGCTTAATTTGTATCATCATGTAATTTGCTTTTGTATAGTAGTATTTCATTAAGCACTTTGGGGGAAGTGCTTCAGCAGCACTGTCAAATAAATGTCCTCTTATCGACACACACAGACCCCCACGCATACACACATGCACGCACGACCACGTAAAACACAATGTGCATGGGTAATCTACTACAGTCCCCACGTGTCAGACCTCCTCATTGTCCAGTATGGCCCACATTCTTCCATACTTCTTCCACCTTTGCCTTCTTCCCACTTACAAAGTACTATTAATCGGAAGAGCCACTTCCACCAGTCCTTGGAATGTCACAGGGTCAGCCCCTCTTGCCCGCTCCTCCCAAATCTCTTTTTCTAAATGTCTCCTTAATTAAGCATATTTAGTTCTCTTAACAACACTTAGTTTCTGCAGCCAACTGCTCACACCCCATACTGAAGAAATAACATAGGTTAAAATAATGCCAAAAGGTGGGATAGTTTTCCAAAACTCCAGCTGAAGATAATGCAAGTCATGTCAACTACCTAGTATGAAATCTGTTAATCACCTGACAGCCTCTCAAATTATATAATTCATAACTTCAATTAGGTTATGATACGCTGAGTCATGAAATCACTAAGAATGCATTCTAATTGATTTCATGACTCAGCACATCATAACCTAATTGATTTACAAAACAATGTAGGTCCTATACGGTTATCAATCAAAGCCCAAACTGTGGACTAGTCTGAAACAAAATGATGTGGATTGAAAGAAAATTGAAACGGGGAAGCATAAAGAAACTGCTTGCCCTTGCTCGGGTCCCCAGAAAATGTAACACTAGAAAAGCACCTCCATAGGACACCTGTTAATAGTATTTGGTTATTAGCTAACACGTCTCTAGATCAGGATACTGTGACCTTATTCTCTCCTTCTCGATTCAGACAAGAAGAAGATTCATTTTTCCGCCAAGCCAGGAATAGTATACCCGCTGGAGGGAAAGTACAAGGCAGAACCCCACGCATCCATCAGAATCATGGATGGAGCCTGACGCCTCTGATGCAAGTAGACACGAGCTTAAAATGCAAGGAGTCTGGCAGCAACCTCGGGAAAGAGAGGAAATGACACACACCTCTATCCTATGACCAACAGTTGAATACACTAGCTCAGCCATGTGACAGAAGGAGGTCGTGTTCAGAGGAATCCAGGTAGAGTACCTGTAAGAAAAAACCTCCTAGACCTCAGACTCTGTCGAAGCGCCAAACAACAATCCTCACCACCAGAAGTGCTGCAGACTCACACAGTAGTACAACTTATTAGTCAAGGTGGAATGCCAATCCGATCCCGACAGACAACATCACAACACAGGAACCAACTCCCCGGGTGCTATGATGGCCTGTCCATGCAGTGCCAAGATAATCCTGAAGACCAATTGTGCAATTACGATATCAACGACCCAAGCAACAAGATATACATGGCAAACAGACATGACGACAAAACCTTCAGACATACGATCTCACTCTTTTACATATTTCCCCCTCCCATGGCAAACCATCGGACAGAAATCTGGACTGCCTTGACTTTGCCACCTCCAGAACTATGGGTTAGTTCCCTCCTTATGGACTCACTCCTACCACCTTTGACTATCACTGTTCTTTCTGCTTGTTACTCCCATGTTGTCATCCTGATGCAGAGTGCTTCCTAAAACCCTTTGCTAACATCTGAATCCCTGATTGGAAAGTCAAATCTTGCTGTTTTTGCTTTTTGCCAAAGAGTCAGACCTTGCTGTTTTTGCTTTTTGCTAAAAAGTCAAATCTTGCTGCTTTTGCTAAAAAGTCAGACCTTGCTGTTTTAGCTTTTTCGCTTTTTGTTAAAAAAAAAGATCTTGCTGTTTGTGCGTTTTTGCTAAAAAGTCAAATCTTGATGCCCATTACGAAATTCTCTGTATTTTGCTTGTATACTGATGCTTCTCTGTAACTTGCCAGCCCAGTGACCTCACCACTCTCTTTTGTCCCACACCTACCTGCCTTAGCCCCCCCCCCCAGTTTCTCCATCCTCTCCTCACTTCCACCCCATGGTGCTTTCTGTTTCTCCTATCTTTTCCAACTGCTTCTCCATTGACTATCCTTCCCTTCTCACTAAGTCTGGTAGGAAGAAGTCCAAAAAGGACATCTTGGCCTCTAATCCTGGTCTTCCTCTCGCCGACACCTACTCCAATACTTCCCCTAGACAGACCCTCACCGACATCCTCTTTGTCGTTTCTTTGCCAGATCTATGGCCTTGTCATATGATCTCTGTGCTCTGTCCTATCTCCTCCTCTCCCATTAATGATGGCACTCGCTGGGAAGTTCTCATGGCTTCCTTCGACGACTCTGAAGTTATCATTAATGTCTACCTAAATGGCACTGTCATGGTCCAAGGCCCTCAGACCAAACTCCTCCTCTTTGATAGGTGCTTCCCTTGCCTCATCAATTTCCTCTCATCTCCTGCCGTCCCCGCCTCTCCCCCCTTGGCTACCTTGCCATCTATCTCCTCCTCCTCTGCCCCTCCTATGGCTCTTTCTCCTCCGCAGGGCTTACCTCTGATCTGCAACCCTCCCCGGAAGATCTTTAAGGCTGGCAACCTTCTTCATATTGCCACTCTCAACTCTTGCTCTGCTGTCAAACACTCCTCTGACATCTGACACCTCCTTCAAGAACTAGACCTTGATGTCCTTGGTCTTACTGAGACATGGTTCACGGCCAGCTCTGTCACAAGCTTTGACACTCTCCTCCCTGATGGCTACAAGATCCTTTCCGCACCCAGATCCTCTCGGTCTGGTTGGGGGGTAGACCTGATCTTTCCTGAGTGGATTCCTGCTTCTATCATTCCCACTCAGACCTACTCCTCTTTTGAATGCCTTGTCTGTAGGCTCTCTCTCTCACCTACCCATTCTCTTACTGTGGCTACCATCTAGCGGCCTCCTGGTCAAATCACCTAATTTCTCTCGGAGTGGGCGGACCTCTCCTCCTGCCACCTGGCCTCTACCTCTCAACACCTCCTCCTCGGTGACCTCAATATCCATTTAGACTCTCCTTGTTCCTCCTCTGTACTCTTCCGTGACCTCCGCGAGTCCCTCGCTCTATCCATCCTCCCCTCTGACTCAATTCACTCTGCAGGGCACACACTCGATGTCTTGATCTCCTCTGACCTCCCCCTCTCCATCCATCTGACCACTCCTCTCTCCTGGAGCGATCACTCCCTCTCATCTCTCCTTCTCTTCCCCCCCCCCCAAGCCAAGCCTACCCCAACACTGCCACCTACCTTCTCAGACATCCGGCCCATGAAGCATGTGTCAGTTGAGGCTTTTGCCACCACTTCCTCCCCCCCTCTCCACCTCCGGCTGTCTCACATCCTGACACAGCCCTGTCTCTGCTCTAATCATCAATTTCTGATACTCTTGATGCTCTTGCCCCTGTCATGAGGATCCGTTTGAAGACCAAAGCCAAGTGCAATTCCTGGTATGACTCCGACCTAGCTACACTTAAACGTAAGTGTAGGGCGGCTCAGAGGAAATGGAGGGCTTCTTGGTCATCCTCTGACAAATTGGCCTGTTGCCTGCTACAAAGGCAATACCGACTTTCTGTCCTCATCAAGAAGAGAGTCCACATTCAAGCTTGTGTCTCTGCAGCATTTAACAACTCGGCTGAACTCTTTAAAATCTGCAAGGATTGGCCAACCCTGCTGCAGTCTCTACTCCTCCTGTTGCCTCCCAGGTTCTTTGCAATGCCCTTGCCTCTCACCTTATCTCAAAAACCCAGGACATCCTGTCCAGCCTCTCCACCCCAACCCAACCCCCGCCCCTCTCCTCTCCATCTGTGCTTGCTGACCCTTCTTTAGCCACACACCCACCATCCTTCTTGTCCGTTCCTCTTTTCTCCCCTGACGAGGTCGCTAGACAAGTCTGATCTATGAAAGCCTCATCAAAACAGGTTCATCCCTGTTCCTCTAAAACCATCAAGGACCACATTGACACCTCACTCCGGCACTTGCTGATTTTTGCAACCACTACTTTGCCTCAGTATCATTCCCCTCCCCTCTGAAGCACTCCGCTGTGCATCCTCTTCTCAAGAAACCCACAGCCGATCCTTCTTGTCCAGCTAACTATCGCCCAATTTCCATTACTCCTTTTCTGGGCAAACTCCTGGAAAAGTTGGCCATCTCTCAGCTTAACCTTCATTCCAATTCTGTTGGCTGTCTCCATGACCACCAGTCTGGCTTCAGAGCTGCCAGAAGCACGGAAACTGCTCTCCTGAACATCCGTGAAGATCTACTCTCCAAACCTTGACTCTAACATTCCCTCTGTCCTCATCCTCCTCGATCTCGCTTCTGCCTTCGACATGGTTAACCATACCATCCTGCTCAACCGTCTCTGTGATAACCTGAGTATCACTGATCAGGCTCTGGCCTGGCTGACCTCTTTCCTCTCTGATCGACCCTCCCAGGTCCAACTTGGGTCCTTCCTATCATCCATCTTCCTCTCTACCTGTGGTGTTCCCCAGGGTTCTAACCTCTCACCCTGGCTTTTCAACCAATACCCGCCCACTGCATTGCCATTTTCTGCTCAAATTTCCAGTGCTACACTGACGACACTCAACTCATTTTCAGGCTGCCCTCGGCCACCTCCTCTCCCTCTCTCATCTCTGATTGCCTAACTGCCATTCAAGATTTGTGTGCTGCCAATTATGTTTTTCTGAATGCCAGCGAGACGGAGATCCTCCTCATCAGCACATATTCACCATCCTTTTCCCTCTCTCTCTGGCAGCCCTCCCTTGGCCCTTCTTCCTAACCCCACCTGCGAGGCTAAGAACCTCAGGGCCATCTTTGACTCCACACTTTCCTTCTCCGCCCACATCTCTGATGGCTCTAAAAAGTCAATCTTCCTACTGCACTTCCTCAGAGGTACTCTGCCTTTCCTCTCCTTCCTCCAGAAGCTCATGGTCTCCCAAGATCTCGTTCTCTCTAGGTTGTACTATTGTAACAGCCTCTTTCTAAATCTACCTGCCTCTACTGTCTGCCCTCTGCAACTAATCCAGAACAGGACTGCAAGACTTGTCCTTGGCCTCAAGCCCTGGGATCGTATCTCTCCAGCTCGGAAATCCCTCCATTGGCTCCCAGTGGATGCAAGGATTAAATTCAAAACCCTCTGCATTGTCCATAAGGCTTTCTGGGTCTGGGTCCAAAATACCTTCAGCTATCCCTCCGCAAATACCTCTCCTCTTGAGCTCTTCACTCCTCTACATCTAACTCCCTCAGGGTCAGTCGTTTTTCAAAGAAACGAGCTGGGGGTAGATCTCTGTCTTCGGCTGGGGCCTCCCCCTGGAACAGCCTCCCCGCCACTCTAAAACTTGAGGAGAACCATCTCCGGTTCCGGAGGCACCTCAAGACCTTCCTCTTTTCTTCTGCCTTTGCTCCCCCTCTCCCCTGCTGATCTGTTCTCTCTTGGCACTGTGCACCTGGCCACCCTCTGTCCTTCGGGCCCATGTACCTGCTCACCCTGCCACCCTCCCGCACTGCCTCCGGGCCACACCATGCACTGAGGTCTGTATCTGTACCTCTAAAGCCCACCCCCCCCTTTTCTTCCTTTACTTATCAGACTTACCCTGTCTGCTGCCTTAAACCTAGCACTTGCCAATTGCTGGCTGCACTACCACTGTGTGTTGCCTTTATTATTTATTTATCTGTTTATTATTATTTATATGTTTCTCCTTTGCTTCGCACTTTCCACTTCTCCCCCCTTCCATGCACTTTTTACCCTCCCCCTCTCCCATGCACTTGCATGTTCTCAATGTCACTGGGCCTAGTAAGATCGTTATTTTCTTCTCCCCTGCTCCCCTCCCTTGCCTTGTTGCGCTCTGAAGCACTTGTGTACGAGCGCGATAGAAATAAAATATCAATATTAATATCAATATCAAGCTTCACCTACTGCATCTGACGGGTCCCTTGGTCTAGAAACTGCTTGGGTCGCAGGCAGCGGGTAGCCCAATGTTCTATGCTGGCCTCTTTCTTAGATCCCAGATGAAATAGGCACCCTATCCCTGAAGCTGCTCTGTCTTCCCCTCCACAACCCCCCCCCCCCCCTGTTTGGCAAATGGGAAAGACAGAGGACCCACAGGGTAACATTTTTCAAAGGAAGAAAATGCCTCACAGCATAAAAACCCACAAGGAATGTTAAGTAGAAATCCATACTGTAGAGTTCTGTGATCTTCCAATAAAGAGACTGCACGCTACTGTAGAGCACAAGACTACCCACATGCGGTCAATCCATCACCGGTATGTGCAACCTGGCATGGCCGCACATATGCCACTGCCAACAATCCTTAAGGCTATGATGCTGCATTGCCATGTCAGCATTCTGGCATGACACACAGCAGCCTGAAGGAACCAACCATCTTATTCAGAGTGCAAAACTGACCTCGAAGTGCACCAAGTCAGATCTGATCATGATGCTCCAAAACACCATACTGCCCAGCAAAAACCCTGGTGCCTTGCTGGACCTGATGGTGCTGCATGACGCACGTGCCATGACATGGCGCTAACTGTAAATGTCCTGTTCCTTTGGCAGCACCACACTACTGTCCAGGAAACCGAGTTCCTCCTTTAAACAGACAAACGCAAACATGACTAATCAGGACCAACTTTTGATGCCTAGGCTAGCAGTGAGGGTCACCTTCTGCGTACACCTGACTTCGTTGCTGTTGGCTTTGGTTGGGGTCTGGTTTTGGAAGTAGAAAAGCAACATCCTTTTGAAGTGCAAATAAAATGTAACCTGCTCATTTTGAGATGGAGGAATACGATTTCTTCATATTTCGCCAGAAAAGACACGTAAACAGGGATGCATTAGGCACTGAAGCAATGTAGGCATTCAGTAAATAAATACTTTGCAATAGGGCAATTCACAAAACAGACGCATGCGCAAATGCCTTTGCACCTGTCATTTCTGACCCTCGCTCCCCCAAAAGTAGATTGTTCAGGGTGTGCCAGATGATTGACAGAAGCATCTCAGTGCTCCGGTATGTACACCCTTTGCAGCTTTTTCCACTGTGTTCATCCAAGTGTCTTACAGAACATCCTCCCATACAGGTGTAAAGCAAATGCCCGACCCTTAGACTAGAATTGTACATCTCCAGCCTTGCGGTTACAGAGTGTGGAATGAAAGTAATGAGCACTTGGGTAAGGGTTGAGGCAAAGTCCCCTGCCTGACCAGCCAGGTGGATGGTGGTGTCACCAAGGGAGGCAGATGCCCCAGAAGCTGCTTGATCACCTGGCATCCCCACCATGCCACAGGCATACAGCAGGGCTCACCCAGTGGGACCTCCAGGAGGGACTTCCTCAAAAGGCAAAGAACCGGGTGCAGATAGTAATAGTACAGGAGTGTCATCCAAGCATTCTGTCTCCTTAAGAGACCCAGAGTTGGGCTTGCAACATGTAAGCTGTTTTGGTCAGAGTTGCCCCAAAACAACACTAAGAAAGGAGAAATATGCAGATGCACACTAAACCAAATTAAAACAATATAAATATGTAAACTTTGAGGTTCACTCCCTAAGCTGGAGCGAGAGAATCCTCCTTCCCAGCTCGATATCCAGCAGGACACAAACGCAGCCCACTGAGCTTGAGAAGTGGAAACAGGGAGAGGCAGCAGTAGTGACAAAGTAGCATGAGAGTGATCTGTCCCACACACAGCTGGCTCAGAAATCCAGATTCAAGATGGCAGATCTGCTAGTTAACAGTGTTGAAGAGGGAGTCGGGATCCTGGGGGCACCCCTCGCCCCATCAAGTTCATGACAAGACAGAAGGCCAGTGAAACCCGCAACCACCCATTCTATTTTGGACAAATCCCAAATGCACCAATGATTGATAAATACACAGGGAGGTACCCTCTCAGTCAGCTATACAGACCAAGTGCAGTACAAATCTATCCATGCGTGGGAGAAGAGCCTCAGACCGTGGTCAGAGACACCTATATGGACAGCCTGGACTAAGTAGAAAGAAGCCATGGTGCTGATGTCACTAGTGACACCACAACATAATTATTATTATTATTATTATTATTATTATTATTATTATTATAGCAGAGTTAGACATGAAGCACATGCAGTTCGCACTGCACCACACAAACACAAACCCAAATAAATACACGAAGAACATGAGTGCACAGTTCTATAGTTAGAGGACAGATACATATACATACTGTCAATGCTTTCATTATTTTGTCATTAGCCAAATGCAATAAGGTGACGGTCCCTTAGGAACGAGCATGTGATGTGGTGATGAGGAGGAGGGGCAGGCTTTGGCCAGTAGGTAATAAGAGCAGGACCCCAGGGTAGGAAAGTGCTCAGGAGCCGAGAACATAGCCTGTAAAGAAGGTGGTGGTTTCGGATTTGCTGGTAGCTTTGGGATCTGTTGAAATATCAGTCCAGAGCTGCCTCCCAAGCCCAGCCCAGCTGCAACAGTCACTCATTAGTGAAGGCACCAGAAAATGACGTTCTTTTTTAAACATTTTATTTAATTTTTATTTAACGTGATACGGTTAATCAATTCAACCTTTCACATCACAGAACAAAGAGAAGAAAAAGAAGCACAACATACAGTACAATTCGATTCACAAATACAATTAATATAGCAAAATATAACAAACATTATTAATATAACGTCTAACCTTCCCACCAAGGATAACATTATCAGAAGCTGGGAGTTACAGACCAGGAGAACAAGGGCTTTTGAGCTTTTGAGACGATTGGTGATGCCTTGGAGAGACTCAGATAATTCAACAATCATTATTTAGAGAGACATTTTCCGGGCATGAAGAAGACTTTGCCATTCTGACTGTTATTTGGCCCCAACCATACATAGATCCCAAATAAACCTTTGTTGATCATACCTCTGGTGTTGCATCTTTTGCTGCGCTCACATGATATTTGCACAGGGTATTTCATACCAGTAAGGGTGTTGGGCCTTCCCCTGACATGTAGGCTTTCAAGGGAAAGCAGGTTTTGATAAACTTGAATTCACAAGCTGACTGTCTATTGTTAACCAACAAGCCTCCATGCAGACCTGGAAAATCACAGGATGCAAAAAGCTTTTGTGTGTCGCTCTCTGCAGCCAACCAGGCATGCCCCCTTTCAATTTCCGTAAAAACGTCATGCTTGCAGCAAATACTGATATGGTGCAGACTGTTAAGTACAACAACACAAGTTTTAAAAAAAAAAGTACAACAAAGTAAAACTACCATTAGCATCGCGAAAAAACTTTATTTACATATCTACACTTTCATCAACAGTATACACAATATGTACAATGCAAAAATCAAGGTATACAAATGAGGTCAACACAGGGAAATGATTGGCAACTTCATTAAGAAATTGTGAACAGAAAAAGAGAAGAAGAGATGAAACTTTCAATTTTTTTCGAATGGTGGTGGCTGGTGGATAGCTCAAGGGAGTTCTGCTCTGTTTTTGGAAGGGAAGCATTGTGATTGAGTAAAGAGAAAGCCAGAGACAAATCATTCACTTGCGATGGAGAAATCAATCGAGGAGTTCAACTATTGCTAAGGAACAACACAAAGCGCAGAGGAGCGATGAATAAGGAGAGACATAGAAAGTCTGTTAATGATAGGAAACACACACATAAGACAGGGGAAAGAATATGTGGCTCGGGAGGATAGCTCAGGGGCAACACATTCGTCTTGGAAGCAAGACGATGCAGAGCAGCACAGGTTCGAACCCCGGGTCCGTGCTTAGAAACCTCTGGGTATTAAGCGAATTATAAATAACCCATTACATTTACAATTACAATAAGAAACACACAGATAAGATTGGTAAAAGAACTTTGTCGATAATGAGGCGACCAGGGTCAAAGACCTATATACTGGGTGAAGTTAAGAATGAGTAAACCGAGGAGAGGATCCAAAGCCAGGGAGAGACCATGGGCCAAAGGTCTTTACCCAGGGGGGAATGCAGCAGAAGATCATGGGACAATAAGAGACACTGGGCCTCATTCGAGTGTGCCGGTATCCTGGTGGTAGAGCTGCCAGGATAATGGCATTTGGTACTTACCTTTACGGGTACTTGGTCTGGCGACATTGCTGCTGCTGGAATACGAGTGCTGGCGGGACGGTGTTCATCCCCATTCGTGGACTCCCATATGATTCCATGAGGGGATTTGCAGTTATTACCGCCACCGACAATGCTGGTGGCGGTAATGACAGCTTTTATTTCTGGTCGGGCATCTGACTAACCTCCAGCTTCTAGCTGGAGTAACCCAGGTGCCCCACCGGCAAACCCATAGTCGGGCGGTCTGATAAAGTGCTGGTATCCACAAATACAGACACTTTTTTACCAGACCACCCGACTTGGAATGAGGCCCACTGTAATGAAAGAACCCCTGAAGAGTTTTGCGATGAGAGAATCGAATAGGGAAAAGCACAGGCAGGAAAAGTGCCATGAAGAAGAGGAGTTCAGCCATCAATAGGAAATGTTTATCCATTGTCAGGAGGACTAACCATAATTAGGAAATACAGGTTACCCATCATTGGGAGGAAGAGCCATGGTTAGAAAATAGACTTGAGCCATGGTTAGGAGGAAGAGATGTGGTGTGGAAATGTAGTTTAGCCCTGTCTGAGAGGTAGAGTCAGTTATGGTTAGGAAATAAAGGATCTACGGGTACTGGAGGAGAAACAATAAAAAAGGCAGGATCCCAAGTGCAGCTAAACGAGTAGGATGCAATATTTATTCTGCCTGTATGCCTGAAAATGATTGCTTCCCATGAGAATGGAGAGGGACTATTTTATAACGCATTTAAACAAAACAAGACATTGAGGGCAATACAAAGGGGTGACCTATATACAAGGAAAAGGAAGCATAAGAGGAGCTGACATGGGCAAGTCATCTGCTTAGTTTCAGTCAGTATGAGAGTTCTGGCCTGACAGTTCGGTAGCATAATGTGGTGGATGCTTTTGCTAAGGTACCACTGGTTACAGAAATGATGGGGCTTGCAGGTTAGTCCTATCATAACAAACATAAAAGAAGTGCACGTTGGAGCAGGTCAGATGACCTGCCACGTGACCAAGGCAGGCACATTTGAGGTTTTTAGGTAATGGCTAAATGTGGCCGTGGGGAAGAAGTGCTAGTCATAAGTTATACATGTGTAGAGTCAAGTCAGAGAGGTTTATTTGGTTAATGTAAGTGGGCATATGTTTTATAACTTGACAAGCCTTGAGACGATACTAAAAGAAGTCAATTATGGGGTGAACAGAAGAAATCAGTAACTTACATGGTGCAATCTACTTGTATGCAACTAGTATGGCTTTTCTCTATTGTAGAAGAAACTACTCTTCGGGAAACCAGTTTGTGAATAAGGAATAAAAGGGATTGTGTTGTTGGTGGTTGTTATTGATATGAATGACTGCAAATGGTTTACTGCATCTTTTTGTGAACTGTCTGTTGTAATCTCAATCTACCAGGAACCTGGGTATGTAGGTGTTTGAGAGCCTCAACCCCTCCGTAAGTAAATGATGGAACCAATTTTTTTTGCGCGCACCGTTATTTCAACTTGGTATACCGATTATCTAGGAATTCTTCTATGTCTTGTACCATCAGTTAACACCACCCTGAAACATCAAGAAAGACAAGGAAAGAAAGTAACGATGGTGAGGGACGTTCGTAGAGAAACAGGAAGAGGAGCAAAAGATTAGGGAGAAAGAAGCTAAAGAGAAGTGCCACGGCTAGTTGAGGGCACAAAAAGAGATCAGGACAGTTCTCAGAGGCTCACCACACTGAAGGACACCTGGAATTTGACGATACATATTGATAGGAAACAAATATACAGTAAGTGTATTCATTGCAGCAGCAGCAGTTTAAATTATCCAGGAAAGAATCTCCCAAACCCTTGTCACAAGCAGACTATAACTTCATGCAAACAAAAACATTCAGTGGAGAGGTCTATGCATGTGATGCAAATGCCCAGTGTGTTTTACAGTGCATAATAAGGCAATGTCCAATTCCAAGTGCTCCCAATTGACAGTATGAACCTTTAATCAAGGAACTGAATTTGTTGTTCACTGAAAGGATCTGATGACATAGAGCTTCCTTGTGTTGTTGATGGTCATAAAGGACGGTACCAACCAGTCTGGGTTGCTTATAGGCGTTGTAATGAGAGATGTTTCTGAGTAAGGACTAAGCTTGACAGATGCTCATGAGTCCCAGCACAGGCCTCAGAGGTGGAACATGCAAGATTATCCAGACTCAAGAACCAGGATGAGCTTATCTTTCAAGAAATAATCAGTGCAAGTTATCCATCAGTGTACAGAGGTTTGTCATCTAAAACTGGTCACATTAAAGCAGCCAGCATCCCAAAGTCCCTACTGCTACCTGGAGAGAAAGAAGTAGTTTAGGTTTGTGACATCATAGGCACCACTGGAGTCTCTGCTGTCATCTGCAGGAGAATTGCTGATGGGAGAGGATGGTGGAGACACCAGAGGGATGGTATTTGATGCAGGCTTTGGTTCTTCATGGGTCATCTTACACAAAGGACAGAAGGCAAAAATGTACTGGAGCGTCCCTCCTTTTAGGGAATCCTGCTGCCACTTTTTCTTGTACCTTTAGAAAAATGAAAAATCCCTTCATTGAGAAATTCAAGAGAATCTGCAGGTCTGAAACAATGAGGTCATAATTAATTCAAAGGCAACACATTAAATATGCTATTTTCTGGAAGACTTTCAAAAAACGGAACCTAGGCGGCACAGAACTCCACAAAACGAAGTACATATGAGTATGAAGGAACCATCTGTAAAGGATGTTGAGCTACAGACTCACCACCAAGTAAGCACCACCAAGTACTAAATAGATCTCCCATCCAAGTACTCATGGGTGCACAGAACCCAGTGAATAACAAGAAATCGATTAGGATGAAATAGTCCCCCAAATCAAACACTCCTTGGTACACCAATTCAATCCTGTACAAAGCCCCATTATAATGAAAGATTTTCCCCAACCAAAATGCATCTGAATATCATAAACCCCATAACAAAGTTTGGGAACACAAGATTCTCCCAAACCAGCACCCCTAGCTGGTCTGGATCCCTTGCTCAATGGAACACACCTGACAAGATTCTGCAAAAGTGCAAACACTCTGGTGTGCAGAATTCTACCAAACCAAGCCCCATCAGCATGAAAGCCCTCCAGCCAAGCTGAATACCTAGTACTCCAAAGCAACCATTAGATGTGAAGGATTCTCCAAAACAATCATTGCTAAGAGGAATGGAGGACCCTCAGAAATTTTACTTTACTTTATTACACTTATCTAGCGCGGCCATAGACCCTAGGCTATGAGGGCGCTACAAGACATATACGACAATTAACAAAAATTATGAAGGAACAGGTGTGAAAAGCTAAAAAAAGGGAGTACTCAGATAAAAACTGTACATAGATTAGTTAAAAAGGTAAGTTTTCACTCTTTTCTTAAAATTTTCAAGTGACTCGATGCATCTCATGTCCAATGATAGGGCGTTCTAGGACTTCGGTCCAATGGAGAAGGAAGCTGAGTTGGCCACTCTGGTGGTACGGCATTTCGGTTCAAATAAGAGATGCCAGTTATTAGACCTTAATGCTCAAGTGTTGTTTCTCATGGTAAGGAGCTGTTGCAGATATTCAGGCATGTTACCAGATCTGCATTTATGTACTAGAGTTGAAGTCCTGAATACAATTCTGGAATCTATGGGCAGCCAGTGGAGTTTGCGTCTTGCCGTCGAGACGTGATCTCTATATTTAAGTTTCATAACGGCTCTGATTGCCCCGTTTTAGCATACTTGTAGTCTGTTACAATCAGACTTACTAAGTCTGAAAAAGAGACTAGAACAATAGTCTATTTTTGAGCCTATTATCACTCTAGCGATGGTCTCTGCATTATCTTCAGATATAAGGGGCCTTAGGTGCGCTAAGAGTTTGATATAATGGGCACATGATGATACCAGACTACTAACATGTCGTTTCATAGTCATATGTTGGTCGAAGGTCACTCCCAATGTTTTTACCTTTTTTAAGGGCATGATAGATTCTTCTCCCATCTGAAAGCCATCATATTGTGGGCCAAGTTTATTAATAATGTGTGGGGATCCTATGACAAGCAGCTCAGTTTTTGATTTCTTCAGGGCCAGCTTGTTGTAGACTATCCAGGTTTCAATTAAGGTGAAAACTCTATTGATGGCAAGTTTGTCTGCACCATGAGAACTAGAGAGCGGGATGACACATTGAGTGTCATCCGCATAGTTAGTGAATATTATGTTCTCATGGTCAAGCATTGGGAACAAAGGAGCTGTGAAGATATTATAAAAACAGGAGGAGGTGCAGGCACCCTGGGGAACGCTGCAGGTGATTGTGACGGATTCAGATTCTGTCGTGCCGCAAAAGACTCTGCTATCACGGTTGTTGAGGAATGATGAGACCAATTTGCATGCAAGGGGGGAGACATTAGCTACTTCACACAACCTGGTGGCCATGATATCTTGGTCCACCAGGTTGAAAGCCGCCGAAAGGTCAAGTAGCATAAGTAATGAGGCTTCCTTACAATCCATACGGGACATTAGCTTGGATTTGAGTTCTAAGAGCGCAGTCTCGGTTCCGAAGCCGACTTGGAATCCCGACTGGCGGTCATTTAAGATAGGATATTTCTTTAGATGCTCTGTAATTTGTATGTAGGCCACACAATCAAGGATTTTAAGGAGGAACGCCATATTAGTAATCGGCCAATAGTTGTTCGGCATATCGACTGAGAGGCCAGGTTTTATCAAGATGGGCATAACCCATGCCTTCTTGAGATCCTGAGGGACTGTGCCAGTTGTTATAGAGGTATTAACAAATTGACAGATAGAGGTAATTAAGGAGGGGGCACCAGTTTTAATTAACATGGTAGTATGTTTATGTTTATTTTGTTTATATAGCGCTTTACGCCAAAGCGATGTACATTATAACAACAAATGAATATCGTTCTTACATTTCGTGGGCTTGAGTTGGTTAATAATAATGTCTAGTTCCTTTTCCGTTACGGGGAGTAAATTCAATGTTGGGGTGAGCGGTGAGCTAAGAAAGGACCAATCTGCAGGCTTAGTCTCGGTACATTTTAAGTTATTACTTTTTTCCAGGATATTTTCCTTGATGGTATCGAGTTTTTTATGCATAGATTGTTGCATTATATTACACCAAGAGACATCATCTTTGATGAATGTCTCTGGGATGATATTAGTTTTTTCTTGTTCTTTCAGTATGCGAAAGAGCTCTTTTGTATTGTGCTGAGCATTTTTAATTTTATTGTCGAAGAAGCTATATTTGGCTTTTATGTAGACGGAAACCAAGGCTTTATATTTGCTGAGAGGCAGTGGTGTATTACACTTCTTCCATGTATAATAATTTTAGGGTTTGTGACTTTAGCGATTGAAGCTCTGATGTGAACCATGGGTTGCGTTTAGTTTCCGGTTTTATCGATTTCATTTTGATGGGTGACAGAATATTAGCAACAGTTTCTAAGTTAGTAGAGATCAGTTTTGCTAGATCTTCTGGAGTATCAGTTTTAGAAGCAGGTATGGTGTCAATTATCGATTGTACTTTGTTCATATTAATGTTTTTAATGAAACCAAACATTGACAGACTGTAGGAATGTATGAGCTCCCTGCTGTACATAATCCTGCTATCAACATTGCCAGTGAGAGTGCCATGATCTCAAGATCTCTATTGGATCCCACTAACTAAACCAAACACCTGTTAGCATGAAAACGTTCACTGCATGTATCAAAACTAGTGTACCTTAAAACATTTCATGCAACACAAAATTCAATTCAATACACATATGAAATTACTTTCACATGCGCATTTATTCTAAACATTATGCTCTCAATTGTATTAAGTTGTGGATATATGTAGTAAGCCCACAACACAAAGTATTAGTTCCAACCACTCGAGGTAAAAATAGGCCTTTTCCAGATTCTCAGGCAGAAGTAATCATTTGCATTTTTACAAACCATACACTTCCTCCTGTTCTGGAGACGAGCTGCTCAGTTAAATAACGCTTACGGCCAGATGTCCCTTTGGACGTGTTGCAAAAAGGATCAGTCTTCGGTATTTTTAACCAGGATAAATCTAACCTTTTAAGGTCTTTGGGAAACCCGCTTCCCTAAAGTAACTGTTTATAGCGGCATTACTTTCTACAGAATACAAAACCTGCGTCTCTGGGAGTTTTACTAAAAGGTCCACTAATATATTTTGTTTTAGCAGAGAACAATAAAAGTAAATCACTAATTGGGTAATATTCTAAAATATCTACTTTGCACATGGTGGGCAGGTAACAAGTGCACTTAAACGCACTATGAGTCCCTCGGTGCAATTACCCTTGTTTTCACTACAAAGTGCAACAAATGCATGTAAAACCTGGCGAAAACGGGCTCAAGCACAAAGAAGTGTAAATGCCTCACGCTATGCATACATGGGGGAAGCATTCAAAATGGATTATTTTTGATTCCAAAGGTTTTCCACCGGAATGAAAATTACATGCAGACGGATTAGGGAAGGGACCTGGAAATGGTAATCACAGTCAGTTCCCCTACTGCATCTGGAAAAACAATGAAAATCCCCTTGTGCCCAAAAAAAGGGTACCTCATTTTGTGCTGCAAGGACTTAAAAAAAGGACCGACTTTAAAAACTATGGTCCTTGTGCAGCTTGCAAACTTAGCCAATAATCTGTAACCAGCTGTTCATAAATCCTAGATTTGTCTAATGTGCTAGTTAAGTGTATTTTCAAATAAAGTCGGAGTCTTTCTTCAGAATGTAGCCCCTGTCTGCTCAAAATGTTGGTAAGAATGAATCAAAAAAAGATCACTTCTCTGGTTGAAAAAAATGCCATTATTAGTCCAAAGTGGTGTAGACATTCTCCTCACCACAATGCACCATGCCCTACACTGCACAAAATGAAGACCTCAGCGGCAGCCTAGCTGCCTTCCCATAAAAGGTTCAGAAAAAATATCAATCACCCAGACTAACTCACGCTCTCCCCATAACGTTAAAGAGCAAAACCCAGAGGACAACACATAAAAATAAATTCTCATTCTCAGAAGCACACACTCCTAATGTACCCTCACTCCTTAACAGGCTCATACCAAACAAAGGCTTGATTTGCCATGCTCATCAACCAATGCTGACAACCTGAACTAATCCATCACCACATTCATCACCAGATCACCAAAGACAGGACAAGCACCTATAGCACTTAAACACACCATGGTCAACTGTTCCCAAAATGCATCCCTGGATCCTAAAGAACCTACAAATTACTGCAGTGGAATTCCAAGACTCAGGAGCTAATTGTCACTGCACAACTCCAAGCACATTTAGAATCCAACAACAAAGTGGACACATGCCAGTCATGATTCCGTCCCTACCATGGAACAGAATCTGCACTGATCTCAGTATGGGATTGCCGACCAGACCAAGCAGACTAAGGCTCTCGCTGCATTCTGATCATGCTCGATTTATGCACGGCCTTCAATACAGTAAACCACACCATCCTTTTACACTACACTAAACAAGTAGCCACCATCACATAGGTTGTTCAAGTCCTTCTTGCCTAACAACAGCCAAAGTGCATGACTAGAACAACTAGTGTCTAAAATTCAAAGTGCATAGTACCTCAGGGCCCTCCACTCTACATCCCTAATTTTTCAACATGTATTTACAGCCACGCTTGGACCTTCTAAGAACCATCAACTCTACTTCTATCCTGATGACGCACAAGTCTACGTAAGGTCATGAGTCAACAAGACCCATTATTGATCGTGTTACATGGACTGGTGGCCATAATGAAGTGGATGGGGCAAAAAGCCTCAAGCTCAATGGTGCTGAAAATTAAACCTTAGTCCACCAAACCTACTGTTAGGAGATTTATATGAAGCACTTTGGGGAAAGGTTTAAGGAGAACCAACGTTAGTGTATGTGTAAGGTCCACTAAGTTAGTGCAAATTCACACTAGTAAAATGTGAATTACCAGTATGGCTTCACTATTAGTAGTGGAGAGGCTTGTATAAAGTACAGATCACATACACAGCATAACTGAATAAAAGATTGTCAAAGGAATATTGTGATGTATCCTGCAGAATCCTCAGAGTCCCAGCTTAACGTCTCCTCCTATGTGGCCAGGGGAAGGCAGTCGCTACCTGATCCTAACCCTGGGAGTGGTTTTAGCCGGGTGGATCACATGGGAGGACAAGGCCATCAAGGGAATGAGAGGACTCTGTCAGGGGAAACGTGATATTCATCCTCTTCTGTGGGTTCGGGTTCCCTGGTGCCTGAATATCTAATGGCGTGTTATCATAGAACGGTTCCTCCCCCAGACTTCCCCAAGGCATGAAATGTGAAAAC
This sequence comes from Ambystoma mexicanum, assembly GCF_040938575.1. Taxonomy (NCBI): domain Eukaryota; kingdom Metazoa; phylum Chordata; class Amphibia; order Caudata; family Ambystomatidae; genus Ambystoma; species Ambystoma mexicanum. The sequence goes on along the minus strand of NC_090921.1, from coordinate 796,161,760 downwards.
TCTTATGGTAATCATGGAAATTAAATATGGAACACTCAAGGAGTTAATACTATTTCTGATTGTTATAATTCTACTTTATGTTTGAATTATGAAATCAAAAAACAACCATTAATTCCTTTGCGAAATTACCCTAAATTTACATCCTACAAACAAAGTAGATTGAATGATATTAAAATAAATAAGAACATTATGGACTTCAAGTCCCATAATACTCTTAGTACTGAGACGAGGAAGAGGAGCTCAGAGTTACAGAACTGTAGTGTGCAGTCTAGTGGTTGTAATGACCCACACCTGAGTGGGACATTAAAACATGTAGAGGCCTCCCAGGTGCGGACCATTAAGAGGAAGCAGTGGGAGCAGCAGAAGCTAGAGGAAGAAGTAGGAGACACAGCCACTGCTGTATTTGAAGAGGGACACCATGTAGGAGAAGTGGCAGAGGTCAGGACCTTTGTAGAATGCAGAGAACACGCAGCAGCATGTATATTAGCAGTTTGTGGGTGGGGGAGACCCGTGCGATTCCGGTGTGTGGCATTGACCAGAGTGCGAGCGGAGCACAGAAGGATCCATCTACAGGAGGCCCAAGTATCAGGAACGCCACCAGAGCTGCCAGGCACCTGTGCAAACCGGACGAAAGTAGAAACAGGAGCAGCCGATCCAGATTAGACACAGAGACAGACCAGTGACTTGGCCTTTGTCAGATAACCCTGGGGCGCTCCAAAACAGACTGCTGGCTCCAAACAAAACTTTTCAATACTGAACTACTGAATTGAAGCAATTTGGGCGCAACTCTTATATTAAGAGAGATCAAGTAAAAGAATATTGTAACCACCATTGTCAAAGCCAAAAGGGAACAAAATTCCAACAAAGTTAATGTTATTTACAAAAAGAAAGATCACAAGTAGAAGAAGATTATAACAGGCGTTGCCTCAGCCGAAGAAAGGCAATTAAGGCCAATGAAAGATGGCAGAATAGAAGCCCTCCTTCCTTGTTGCAATCATCAAGGGGGGAGAGAAATATAGCCTGCTTTTGCTGGGGCAAACGTATCTGTGTGAGACACATAATCAAAGATGGCACAATAGAAGCACTCCTTGTAACAATCATCATGGGGGAGAGAAATATAACCTGCATTGCCTTGGGTAAACTAATCAGTGTGAGAGACATTGTCAATGTGTACTGTATCCTTGTAGAAGAAGATATATACCCTTGGTGGTTGCTGGAAATTAAAAGACTTTTCCATGAAAACAGTTGTTGATTTACCTTTCCCTATTAAGGATTGAAGTGTGCAAAATTTGAAGCAAACCTCACCATGAAGTACTAATATTAGTAGTAGACGTTTTAGGCGAGGGGACCAGGAAGAAGATAAGTTGAAGTACTGCAGTGTGGTAGAAGGTTGTAGTGAAAAGGAAGTGGTACATCCACTCGTGTGCTTTGATGAACTATTGTGAAACCATTCTGACAAAGAAGAAATGTGATAAAATGAAAAGTGACTGGTCTTCAGCTCTCAATGCAGGAGGCAGGGAGTTCCACAGTTTGGCAGCGAAATAGGGAAAGCTGGAGCCACCTACTTTAGCTCGTCTGACTGTAGGTATGACACGGCAGTGAGCATATGGAGTCCTAGTTGGCCTGGCTGACTGGATTCTGGTGATTTTCCTAGAGAGGTAAGGGGAGGGGCAGAATTAGAGAGGCACTTGTGTGTAATGGACATTGTTTTGAAAATCATACATTTGCAAATGGGCAACCAGTGTGCTGCTCCCCTGGCTGCGGTTATGTGCTCCCTCTTGGGAATGTTGAGGGCAGCCCTAAGGGCATTATTTTGTTTAATTTGAAGCTTGGGTAGGTATTTTGAGGAAGTGCCAGAAAACAGGACATTGCAATAATCAATATTGCAATAGTCAAGCCTGGAGCCAATGACTGCCTGAGCAATGGTTAGAGAAAGGGTCTTGATGCATTTAGAAGTTTGGTTGCATAGGCTGCCGATGAAGCAATTGCGCTCACTTGGTGGGTGGGCCAATGAGAGGGTAGCATCTAGGTAGATGGCCAATGTCTTCACTGAGCAGGAGACTGGGACCCGGATGTCATATATATGGCTGAGCATTGGGCGTTGAGGTTTTTTAGTAACGCAGGGGCCCTAATAGCAGGAGCTCTGTCTTGTCCCCATTCAGGCAGAGGCGGTTTATGGCCATCCAGGCCTGAATTGTGGAATAGGCGTTATTGAGGGTGTTAGAGTCTTTTGCATGGTTGCCAGGGAGTGGCAGAAGAATGTGTGTGTCATCGGCATAGTTGGTTTAGGCTATGCTGATGGAGTCCAGGATATCGAAGAGGGGTCTGGCAAATGTGTTGGTAGAATGTTGGGGAAATGCACGAGCATTGAGGAACCCCACAGCGGTTTTGAGTTGGTGTGGCACTCGCATTCTCAGCAAACACTCTCATGACTCTCCCTTCCAGGAAGGAGGTGCTCCAGGTGGTGGCTTCAGAGGAGAAGTGAGCCGAGGTTTTGAGGTGGTGACATGGGATTTTGTAGTCAACTAGGTTGAAAGCTGCTGAACGATCCAGAAGGAGTAGGGCAGGTTTCCCATTGTCCCTAATCTCGTCCATCTATTTTTTTTTAGATCGAGCAGGGCTGTTTCCGTGCCGTGTCCTTGGCGGAATCCTGACTGGCGCATTTCTAGGATATGGTGAGTTTCTAGGAAGTGTTGCACTTGCAGTTAAGCTGCTCTATCTATAATTTTCAATAAGAAGGGGACTGTAATGATAGGCCTGTAGTTGTTATGCACTGCTGGGTCTAGGTAGATTTTTTCAGAAGTGGAAGTACCCGGGCTCCCTTGAGACTTGCTGGAACTACTCCAGTAGAGAAGGAAGCATTTATGAAGGAGGTGATAAATGGCACTAGGATTTCAGAACAGTCGTTGGTGATGGTTGTGCGAAAGATGTCCCCTTTGCACCTGGAAGGTTTCAGACTTTTAAGGATGTCGTTCTGAGATATTTTTGAAGTGACACTGGGGGGTGACCAATTTCTGGGGGCTAGGGTAGGTGGCTGTTGTGAGGTAGGGGGATGTGAGCTGGCTAGCTTGTTTGGTAAGGATGTTTTCATTGAGTAAGTCAATTTTATTCAACATTGCTGTTCAGATATCAGTACATCAGGCCTCATCCTTTGTTAGTGAGGGGTTTGGGGTGGGTAGGAGATTCAAGCTATCTGAGAATAACAAAGATCTAATTGGTATCTGATTTGGCATTGTCGATTCTAGAGTTGAAGGAGGAGGATTTGGCAGCAATGGTGGCTTGTTAATACATCAAGGCTTCATTTGTGTACTCCAGTCTTGAGGTGTCAGACGTTATTTTTCCGGGTTGATGCAGCTCACCATTTCTTGTTCATGAGTTCTTGGAAGTCTGGGCTGAACCAGAAGTTTGAGTGTTTGGCAGGTTTGGCTTTGCAGGGCACTAGTGGGGCAATGCTGTTTACTGCCATGGTTACTGTAGTGATGTTGAGGTTTGACAGAGTGTTGGGATCATTAGAGAACAGGGTTTAGGTTAGGTGTGTCTCGTAGCGGCATGATACATTATTTAGTTAGATTCTGGCTGCTGCATGCTAGGGTAGGTGGTAACAGTACGGTGAAAGGTTGCATTTTCTTACGTTGTTGGACTATGAAGTCAATAATATGGTGGTCAGACCAAGGGCAGAGGGTTTTGGATTCAATATGGATTAGGCAGTTGAGGTTGGTAATCCAATACAGTGTGCGGCCCTTAACGTGGGTGGGATTATTGATACAGAGCCTGAATCCCAGTGTTGTGAGGGCGTTAGCTAGAGAGGAGGCTCGGGTGTCTTCAGGTTCATTGATACCCACGTTCACGTCATCCATGAGGATGATTTTAGAGGAGATCTTAATGTTGTCTCCTCGAAAGTGGAGGAGTTTCTCTTCAAAATGTATGGTAGGGCCAGTAGATGATGTGTAGGGTTCTGGTGCTGGTTCGTGAGGTGGAGCACTTAAGGGAGAAGATGTCTTCATTACCTTGTAAGGATTTGTTGAGCTGCCTGATGGGAAGGGAAAGTTTGGCCAAGAGAGCAACTCTGCCGGCCCTGGTGGTGAGCCGGTCCTTTCAGTAGTACGTGTAGCGAGGAGGGATGGCTATGAATAGGGCTGGGCTAACAGCTTTGTGGAGCCAGGTTTCTGACATGGCAAGGGTGTATAGGTTGCGCCTGATTAGGAGATCATTGATGTCAAGGGCGTGTGCTGGTAAGGAGCGAGCTTTGATAAGGGCATGATTATAGTGGAGGTTCTTTGCAGGAAGGGTGTGGGCAGGATCTTTGTTCAATGTAAGAGAGATCGTTCAAGCTTATTGTGGACGAAAGGTACAGAGGGGGTGGCAGTGGACACAGACATTTTCCAGTATGGGACTGAAATCGCTATTGCATGGTTTCCAGGCACTGTAGGGAAAATGTGGCGGGTTCCAAATGAATACTTATTCAGCCTGAGTTACCACTGGACGAGGAAGAGGGAACCATAGTGCCAATAGAAATAGAGGCAGTGGTAGCGAGAGAGGACTGGATGGCGGTGCATGGGATGGACGACACAGGACGAGCATGGAGAGCAGTGATTGCAGTGGCAGAAGGCTGCAGGATGACCACAGTGACAGACAAAGAGCTATTCAGGGAAGAGAGTTTAGAGGTAGAGATAGTGTTCAAGATGAGTGTGACCTACTGGTTGAGGATACACTACAGAGAGGTACCAAAGAGGATGGCAATGGCGCTAGAAGCGCCACCCACATTCTGCGGAGAGGATCTGGCCAAAGTGCCCAGCACCCTATGGACAACCAGTACCTATAATGGTGGGCTCTTGAAGAGCAAAGGGGGAGTGAAGATAAAGCTGAAACCAGGAGCAATTTTACCAAGAGTGAAAAAATACCCACTCACCAAAGAGGCAGATGAGGGCATTTATGAGACAATCACATCATTGATAGAGAGAGGCATTCTGGTACCATCAGAGTCACCATGTAACACTGCAGTGTACCCAGTGAGAAAGGCAAAGGGGGGTCATGGCGTTGCATATAGGATTTAAGGCCTCTTAATCACATTGTAGAAGCGGAGTACCCTTTGGTTGCAAATCCAGCGAAAAATCTTGTGCAGCATTCCGGCGGAAGCTGCCTTCTTCACGGCCATTGACTTGAAGAATTCATTCTTCTCATTACCACTACACCCAGACTCCCAAGACTTGACTTCCTTTATTTATAGAAACCGGAAGTGGAAACATACAAGACTTCTTCAAGGGCACTGTGAGTCACCATCTATTTTTAACAGAGTGATACAGATGGACTTGTGCAATTTTCAGATGGAGAGCACAGTTTTTTTTGGGACAAAATCTTTTTTATTGAAACCTTGAAATACATTGAATTAATTCCAAAACATGTCAAATCATAAGCAATGTGCAAAACCACCAAGTCCCAGAAGTGATCAGCTGCCCAGGTTCATGAGATCACAATCAAACCTGTGTGTACCGGTTCAGCTAATCATTTGAAAATGCATCAGTTGTTTCATCTGGGATTATACAATTATTCGAGGAATTCCATTGCCTATATTATGTTCGGAGGGCTCTAGGTAGAATTTATTACTCCGGAACTTTCAGGTAAAGTAAAGCTTATTTTCTTTTAAGCTTAATCAAAAGGGACAATTACTAAGGTTCCTAAATGCAATACTTATCAATAAACATGCCACTCCGGCCAATCCTTCCAACAATGCCTCAACGTTTCATTTTAATTTGTTTGCAATTACATCAGTGAATCTAGATTGTACTCAACCCATAAGGGTAAGATATTGTTTCATCTTCAGTAGCGTATCTGTGAAAAGGAGGAGAAAGAGAAAAGAAGAAAAGAAAAAAACCCCAAAAAAAACCAAAAAGAAATTTATCCTTCGTACACCACTAGCCCCCATAGGCCCTCTAGCGACTCTCCAAATGGCATTTGTTTAGATGGATATTTCTGAATACAAGGCCTATTAAGGTTGGAGGAGGTATTTGATCACTCTGGGTTGAAAGAACATATGCCCTTTCTCTATTACGTGATTCAGAAAAGGGCCCCAGATCTTTTGGAATTTGGCTGTCCGGTTTTCAATAGCCGCCGTTAATTTCTCTACCCCGAGAAGTTCCCAGACCTTGACCCACCAATATGCTATTTGGGGCCCTCCCGCTCTTTCCAGGATCGAGCTTGCGTGATGCGGGCTGCCATGAGTAGTTGGGTGATCAGTCTCGCTCTTGGGCCCGATTGAGGGTAGGCCCCATCGTCTGGGGTGTCTCCCAGCAGCAACACTTATGGGTCCATGGGAAGAAGGGTGTCACAAATATCCTTGATCTTGGACCTGATCTCCAACCAGAAAGATTGGATAGTCGGGCAATGCCACCATAAATGCCCCAGATCTCCTTTTGGTCCACATCCGTGCCAGCACACGTCAGGATATTCTATGTTCATTGCGTGTAACCTTTGTGGTGAGAAGTACAAACGGTAACATATCTTCAATGCGCATTCTCTAACCGTGGTGCATCTAGAGGCTTTATGTGCCCTATCCCAAATTCTTTGCCAGGATTCTGGGGGTATTTCCTTCCCTAGTTCTCTTTGCCATGCTAGCATGTATGGGAGTTTCTCCCCCTCAGGGACATTTTCCAGGAGACGATAACTTGTCGCTACTCTATGTGAGCATTGCCCTTCGGAGACCATTAATTCTAAGCCTGTGGGGGTTCTATTGGCAGCTTTTGCTACAGGCGGATTGGACACCCAATGCCTAAGTTGGATGTATCGGAATCTTTCAGTCTCCGGGAGGCCAAATTTCTCCTAACATTGAACAAAGGTCAGAGGGCTGTTATCGGCATACAGTTCTTGTAGTCTCAGGGTTTCCGTGTTTGCCCAGTTATAGTACGACCTGGGATGGAGCCCTGGAGTGAAGACTGGGTTCTGGGTAATTGGAGTCAGAGGGCCTAGTCCCGGGGTGATCCCCCTTAGCAAGTAGTGCCTGTCCCAGCAGCCGGGCGTAGCACTTGTAGATGGGAGAAGGGATCTCCTAGAGGTTCGTGCTTCTCGCAGTAAAAAAGGGAGATGAGAGATAGGGGTATCTGTGTACAGTTGTTCAATATCCCGCCATTTGGGGGGGTCTGCTTGGATCGCCCAACCCAGGATGGGAGCAATTTGGGATGCCCGATAGTACCTCAGAATGGATGGGAGACCCAGTCCCCCCAACTGCCTGCTCCTCATGAGGATCTTTCACTGCATTCGAGGCATTTTATGCTGCCAAATAAAGCGGTTTATGTCCCTCTGAAGGCTCTGTAAGTCCCGTTCTAAAATTCGGACCGGAAGGGCTTGGAATGAATAAAGAAGCCGGGGTAACAGTCATTTTGATGGCGTTCACGCGCCCTAACTATGATATTTCTTGAAGGGCCCATTTTTGCAGGGATTCTTTCGCATCCTTTATTAACGAGGGAAAGTTGGCTTTCGCCAAGCCTGAGTATGTCGGAGTTAGTCGAACGCCCAAATAAGGGAGTTCTGAGTTTCCCCAACTGAGGGCGAAGGTGTTCTGCATGTCGTTTAGGGCCAGTGATGATTCGGACAAGTTCAAGATCTTTGATTTGGCCATGTTTATAGTGAAGGCCGAGATCTGTGCAAAACCGTCAAGCAGGTGCATAAGTGGGGGGACCGAGGTGCGGGCCTCCTTTACAAAGCAGAGCACGTCATCAGCATAAAGTGCTACTTTGTGAGTCTGGCCTTCTATTTCGAACCCCTGGATTTCAGGATGGAGACGGATGTGTTGGGCTGATGGCTCCATTGCCAGGGCAAAGACGAGTGGCGATAGAGGGCACCCCTGTCTGGTTCCCTTCCCGAGGGCTATCTGTGGTGTCCAGTGTGTGTTGACTCATACCCTGGTGGAGGGCATTTGGAAGTTGGATAGGATCAATTTCGAGAGCCGTGAACCAAAGCCAAAACCCTCCAGGACCAATTGCAGGAACTCCCATGACATGTTATTGAAAGCCCGATGGGCGTCTAAGGAAAGCAATGAAAAGGGACCTGACAGAGTAGGGGCTAGGGATATCAAATCAATTGCCCTCCGGATATTATCATGCGCTACCCGGCCCTGGATAAAACCTGTCTGATCCCTATCTATTAATGAAGGCAACACCTCCCCCAGTCTCTGCGCTATAATTTTGCTGAACAGTTTGGCATCAGTGTTGAGTAAGGCTATGGGTCGGTAGGATGCACAGTCCTGCGGGTCTTTTCCCGGTTTCAGCAGGAGGGTCGTACTTGATTCCGCCATAGAATGGGAGACCGACCCAGACTCCCACGATGCGTTAAATAATCTCGTGAGATGCGGTATAAGCTCCAGGCAAAGGTTTTATAAAACTTGTTAGTGAAACCGTCTGGGCCCAGAGCCTTGCCCCCAGGGAGGGCTTTGATAGCAAATTCGACCTCTGCCATGGATATTGGGGCTTCTAGAGATTCTAATAGCGCCTGTGGCACCCGGGGCAATTCTGCCTTGGCTATGAATTCTTTGGCGTACTGGGGGTCCCCACTATGTGGGATGGCCTGTTCCCTGAAAAATTCTTCCATGATACGGCATTTACCCTCCTCAGAATATATGCTTTTCCCGGATGAGTCCCACAGAGAGTTAATTCTGTTCCGTTTAGTTTGTTTCCCTAATTTAGCTGCTAAGAGTTTGTTGGCCTTATTACCCTTAGAATAGAAGAATTGTTTGGTGCGCATCATCCCATAGGCCGCCCTCCCCATGTGATGTGTTTAGAGGGCTCTTTTCGCCATTCTTAGGGCCCGCAGTGCTCGCCGGGATGGGTTCTTTTTATGCGCTTCTTCTTTTCTCCGGGCTTCCCCCTCTAACTGCTCCTGCACCAAGCTTCGAGCTTTCCCCCGCTGTGCTGCTTGTTCTATTAAATGACCCCTGATCACTGCCTTGCCTGCATCCCAGATCGTGCATCAATCCACTTCTCCAGTGTCATTCTCTCCGTAGTACAATTCTAACATTTCTCTAATGTGGGTACAAACCGCTGGGTCGTCTAACAGGAAATCATTCAGCCTCCAAGGAGGTTTTATATGAGGAAGGGACTGTGGGGGGGTTAAGGACAGTGAGACCGGAGAATGATATGCTAGTGCTTCCGGGAGGATATCCACCCCTGATAAATTCTTAATGAGCGTGTCTGCTATCATGAACATGTCCAACCTCGAGAAACCCCTGTGAACTGCTGAAAAATAAGTATAGTTCCTCTCATCTCGATGGCAGAACCGCCACGCCTCGATCAGGGGGTGGTCTTTCAGTAGAGTGGTAAGGGCCCTGAAGTTATTCCTGTCCTGGGGTGTAGGAGGCAGTGTTTTGTTAACCAGAGGGTTGATCACCGCATTAAAGTCACCCCCTAATATCACTTCCCCGTCGGCATGATCAAATATGGCTTTCGAGAGTTTCCTGAAAAAAACAGTCTTGGTTAGAGTTAGGAGCATAGATAGATACTAGCGTAAGCCCTTCGGCCATCCAGGATGGCATTCACCAACAGAAACCTCCCCTCCTCGTCCCGGACTGTTCCCAATGTCTTAAACGCGATTCCCTTGCGGACCAGGATGGCAACCCCTCGTTTCTTCATGCCACTAGAGGCAAAGAATTTTGTGGGATATTGCCTGTCATTTAGGCGGAAGAATTTCCTAATACCCAACTCACGCTCAACTAGAGGTAAGAAACCACGTGGATTAACGAAAAGGTTCCCCCTGAGGTGTGGAGGTCCCCTTCCAATTACTCGTGCCAGATTGGAGGGGAGGCGATCACGGATGCCACTCCGATATCTCAGCGAAGAGGTCCTCCCGTGCCCGCCACAGGTGCCGGCAAAGGCAGGAGACTCTCCCTCCATCGGAGGTATCAGCAACCAACTGGCGGCCCCACCGCACGACCCACCCTCCCAGCAAGAAGTGTACTCCGTGAGTTCAATCCGCTCAGGTATCTGCCCAGCTTCCACGCGGGGTCGGACGGCTCACCTGGCAGCCGCGGGCCGCCGCACCCCCCGCACCGCCCGAGACAGTGCCCCCAGGGATCCGTGCTGAGCTCCACGCGGGCACCGGGGTCCAGAGCGAGCTCTCCCTCTTGATGCAAATCTTCAGCGGGAATTCCGGGTAGATGCACCGCACTCCCTGGACACCTCGGATCCCTCCGGGACCAGCGCCTTGTTGCTTCCGAGCTCTGTTGTCGAAGCGAGGAATTCGCAGGTCTCCACTCCACCTCCACACCCGGTCACATCCCCGCAGCCGCACTGCACATTTAAGTTCCCTTTTAGGCCACGTCAAGACGAGTTCAGGCCAGCCGACAAGCCCCCCTTGCTGCCGGCGAAAGGGTCGCATCTCTGGGACTGTTCGGACCTCCGCCCCTGGGGTGGTTTAGACGCGAGCCGCCATTTTAGAGCCGTTACCAACCCGCTTCCCTGACAGTTCTCGCAACCCAAAGCAAGGGCGTTTGAGGAAGATTCATCGACCCGTGGCTCGTCTGTATCATCAGCCTCCCTTCTTCTTTCCTCCAGCGCCGAAGTTGGGCGGAAATTCTTTAATTTAGCAATTAAAACAACATGTCTCGGGCATTATGGAGAGGAGCTCAGGGGAAACACGACCGCATGGCATGCCGCCTAGCCACGCCCCCGAGAGTACAGTTTTACAGTACGTAGATGACATTTTGATTTGCAGCACGACATCAAATAAGTGTAGGGAAGACTCAGTGCACATGTTGACACTGCTGGCTGACAAGGGATACAAGGTGGACAAGGGCAAACTACAGTATTGTCAGAAACAAGTGCTATACATTGGGCAGACAATATTCCAAAATGGCCGACAGATTACCCCAGAAAGGGCAGGGACAATGGGCCTCATTACAAGGTTGGAGGTAGTCATGGCGCTATTAGCGCCATGACTACCTCCAATACCGGTACCATGTCCGCCCTCGTTCAATGGGGACTTACCGGTCTATTCCGACCTTTGCGGGACCGGTAAGTCCCCATTGAAAAAAACATTCCCCATTCCCATTTCAGCCCCCATAGGGCTCAATGGGAAGGCGCTAATAACGGTACCGCAAATTGCGGTACCGTTATTAGCTCTGAAGTCCCTTACCGGGCCCCGTCCATAACGCCTGATAAAACCAGGCGTTAAGGAAGAGACCCGCTAAGGGACCTCGGAATAGGACGCACAAGGGACACAAGACACTGGGCCTCATTAGGAGGTGGGCGTATGGGGGCAGAAATAGGAATGGGGAATTTTCCTAGCAGATGTCCTACAAGGGGGTGACTATGTACACGACTGCACAGAAAACAGAGGCATTCAGTGACACTGCAAGGTATATGAGTATGCACTTGAGGGGGAAGACGTACTGTTCAACTATTGACCAGACGGATGGGGTCAGACATACAGGAACTGCAGTAGTGAGATTGAAAGAAGATGGAACAAGTGAGGTAGTAGCCAGTGCGCGATTACCATCCCATTACTCAGCATAAGCAGCTGAACTAGCATTAGAGCACAGCAGAGACACAGAAGTGACAGTATATTCTGACTCAGCTTACGTGACATCAACAGTACATGCAGAATTGGCAGGGGGAATCAGGAGAGGATTCAGAAGGTCAGACGGGACACCAGTACAGCATGCACTTTTATTGGTCAAACTGATCGAAGTAATTGATTACCCAGCACAGATAGCCATAGTGAAGTGCCAAGCACACACTAGAGGGGAAGATCATATCTCAAGGGGGAACCCAGCAGCAGACTTTGAAGCGAAATGCACCGCATATTTTGGAGGACTATTAGAAATGGAGGCAGCATCGCATGCGCGAGAGTGCACCAGGAACATGGTACCAAAAGAAGGGTACAACGCACTGCCAGAAGCAAAGATCATGGAAATGCAGGGAGCTGCACCCACGAAGGAAAAGGTATTGTGGATTAAAAGGGGATGTACAATGTGTCCAACAGACGCCCTATGGCGGCAGAATAACACTGGGAAAATGGTCATGTCACTAGCATTACTGAACACTGCACTGACACAATTGCACCACCCCACACACACAGGAAAAGAGATCATTGCTGCCCGCAATGGAGAAACATTGTTCTGTCCTAATTTGGCGGAACACATGGCTGACTTTGTCAGTAATGTTTGACATGTAAACAATTTACAGCAGGGCATACCTTGAGAGTTGTGAGTGGAGCCATACCTCAGCCAGTGGGCCCATTCCAGCATTTACATGTCGACTACGTTGATATGATCCATGTGTGTCAAGGATACCGCTGCATGATAGTGGTTGTGTGCCCATTTTCTAGGTGGATTGAGGCAGGCCCCTGTTCACATGTTTATGCTCTCAGAGCGGCCAAATTCCTGGTCCAAGACGTGTTCCCAATATGGGGCATGTGTGAGTTCCTGCGGTCTGACAATTGCCCTCACTTCGTCAATGAAATATTCCAGCACATCACCACAATGCTGGGCATTCAACACAAGGTCACCTATGCGTACCACCCACAAATAAATGGAATATGCGAATGCCTGAACGGTCTCCTTAAGGAGGCTATAGCCAAATCACAGCAGAGTACAAAGAACAATTGGTTGCATTGCTTACCTCTTGCCTTGTTTGGATTGCACAATAAGCCTAGGTCCGACCGCCATTTAACGCCCCATGAAGGCTATTTAACGCCCCATGATGCGGTGACAGGACGGAGCATGCATCTCCCATTGGCTCCTCCCACAAGAGCACTGAAAGACTGTGAGAATAGTGCAGATGCGTTAGGACAAGAAATGCATGAGTACATTACTTTCTTGATTGATAGTGCCTCTTTTATCTCTTGCCAGATACAGCGACACCAGGGAGGCCCAGAAGACAGCGGAGAGAGCAACTGTGACAACGCACCACAAGACTTCAGACTTATAAACCCAGTGAATGTAGGGGGCATTGTACTGTTAAGGAACTTAGTTAGGCGCTGGAATGTGCCATGATGTACAGGTCCTCACACTGCTGAAAAGGAGGCAGACAGTGGTCAAGCTAGAGGCGAAGTTGGTCTGGAACCACCTTGCTCACATCATGCCCTACAAAGCAGCGGCCTCACCTGGAAACAAGTTCGACAAGGCCCACGTTCAACAGCTAGAAGAGATACAAGTGAATTCGGAATTTACACTGCCCAGTGGAGGACATGGAATGGTTACCCTCACACGGGCAGCAGAGTTAGGGAATGAACTGCTGGTCAACTTCGAGTGAGGATACAATATCTGTTTGTTATTTTATTCTCTACACACCTTCAACGAGTAAGCTGCTGTAACTGTTGATGACTGTTCATGTTGCCCGCTGCCCACTACCCGGATAGTTTTTCAAACCAATATGTCCACATTGTAAGAAGACCCAGTAGATTCTGAGCACAATCCCCCAGAGTATATTACCTTGCCTTTATAGAGTATTTAGCCAAGACATACCCACAGCTTGAGCACAGCAATCCCCCTATTCTCACCACAATGAGTGACCCATCAGTAAAGTGTGGGAAGAAGTGTTTGCCATAAATGATTATTTGGTCCGCAGGGCTTAAGAGTTACTTAAAATACTAAAACAATAACGCATTTCTCCATGCACTTCAGGCGGGCAACTATATTTCTAAGCTGCAGGAGGATCAGCAGCACAGGTAAAAATGAGTGAAATAATAAAAAAGATAGCCATCTTGTTCATGATTATTCCTAGTGGTATAGTTGTGTTTATATTTTGGAGGATCTCCTTTGTTGCAAGTGCTACCACTGTATCCTCTACTAACATACCCCCAAACCCAAGCAGGTGGAGCGACCATGTCAGAACACTGCTGACACGTTAATGAGAGGTAAGCGCAGTGTTGACAAAGACATGAAAGGGGTAGACATGTATCTCACCGACACTGTTCGAGTGTCTAATAACATGTGGTACAAACATATGACCAAAGTAGGTAAGGAAACCACCGGTGAGAGCTGTTATGTCTGCTCATGAATCCCCTATGCCATGAATACCTCCAGAGCATTCATAGCAACTGAAATACCAGCAGCAAGAGCACAATGCCTAATGTATCTCTCGATGGTGACAACTTTCGGAAGGTTCCAGGGGAAGACAGCAACAATGAGATGGATGTCCAGAGCAACGTTCCCAAATGAAGATAATTACATAAAGACATTAGACATGATGAACAATTACTGGTAGATAGACGGGACAATAAAGTACATAACAGATGGGCACGAGAAGGGAGAGACTACGACTATAACACTGGAAGAATTCCATGTCTATGGACAAGAGCGAAGGATACTGGAGGAGAACCTGGAATCTGGGAAAGACTGCAGATACTTGTGTATGGCCAAGAGGATGGATGGAATGATGGAGTGGTGGGAAGCAAAGCACAGACATTAGCACAATCACCAGTGAACAGGGTGCAGGAAGAAAAGTGCCTGAAGGATGGGATGCGAGTGCAAAGTTACAGACTTGGGTGGAGAATTAAGCTGGACCGATGCCAATAATTCCCCTGAAGACAATAGCACTGTGCTATCAGAATAACAGTGAAGTTGAAGTTGGTGGGAATGTTGGATGCAGAAGCATAGAACAGCATGCAGCGATGAAGGTGGGCACTGCAGTACTGATGGACCACTACTGGGCATGCAGATCTAAGGCATACAAAGCTACGAACCAATTGGGGAGGAGTTTGCTCGCTGGTACACATCACTATGCCGTTGTTGGTCGTGCCCCAGAAAGATGTGAAGCTTGATGAGTTCCTGAAGAGGAACACTAACAAAAGGAAGAAGCGGTATGGGGAAGGGGTACAAAGAGTCAAGACAGAGAAGCCCACTGAATTAAGCAGAATAAAGAGGTGGATATTACTTCTCAGAAGCATCAGAAACAGCACTAGATGAAATGCCAGCAGAACACAGACTGTACAGCAGGACAAAGATATTCTTCACATCAATAAAGCCATCCGTACAGACATACACAAAAGTGAAATGGCTGCAGATTACCCGTTGGGAGCTGATGGTGACAATCAACTCCACAGTGAATGGATTCAATGCAATAAAAAAAGAGCTCTGAGCAGTAAGGCTGATGGCACTCCAGAATAGATACGTTCTGGATCTGCTCACAGCAATGGAAGAGGAGTGGGCGCCAAAATTGGGAGTTCCCTCTCAGTCAGCCATACAGACAAAGTGCAGTACAGATCTTTCCATGCATGGCTGAAGAGCCAAATACTATAGTGAGAAACACCTATATGGCCTCTGTGGCCACTCTCCTTCACCACAGAGTCCTTGAAAGAAGTAATTCTTAAGTTGAATAATTCGAGAGCCCCCGGTCCTAATGGGTTGGCTAACATTGTTCTTAAGAGGAACCCGGACCAGTAGGCCCTCGTTTTACGAGCTCTATTTGAAAAGGTATACCAAAATCAGCATATACCAGACACATGGCATAATGCGGTTCTCTTACCGGTTTACAAAAAGGGCGACAGGATGCTCCCCGAGAATTATAGACTATTGTCATTATTAGATGTAACAGGGAAGATCTTTGCGTCATTTATATTGGTTGCTTTGAATCAGTGGGTTGAGGAATCTAAGATCCTGTATTTTACTCAAACTGGCTTTCGGGCTGGTTCAGGTAGAAGTCATAACCTCAGGGTATTGGATTTACTCATACGTGGTACCCTCAAATCTGGTACCCAGACTTTATACATCATTTTTGTTGATTTTAAAACCGCGTTCGACACGGTTGATCGGCCCAGACTCTGAGAAAAACTTATTAAAGCCGGTTGTCCTGGGTGGCTTGTTAGTGTCCTACAGGGATTGCAGTTATCTACCAAGGCATCGGTCCGACTTACGGACGACAGGGTCATTAACGAGATGGTTGAAAATTGGAAAGGAGTTAAACAGGGCTGTACCCTGGCTCCGACCCTGTATAACTTGTATATGGCGGATATCCCAGACTGGCTCCACACAGAGGTGGGTTGTTGTCCCAGGGTAGGGGGTAGTCCCCTGCCCTGCCTATTGTATGCAGAGGATTTGGTTCTTTTAAATTACACCTTCTTGGGTATCAAGGCAATGTTCATGGCACTCTGTAAATATGCAGATTTAAACAATTTGACCATAAATATGGATAAGACCAAAACTTTGGCTGTCTCAGCTAAGAAGGTGAAGAGACCTATACTTAAGTGTGACCTGGGAATAATTGATTACGTTGAGGTGTACACATATCTGGGGTTAGATATCGATAGCACAACATCTTATAAGAGTATAAAGGTAAGAAAAAAGGTTACAGCCCATAGGATGATCCACTCTATTTCGAAATTTGTAAGGAATACAGCAGGGTATTCATTGGAGGCAATCATTGCCTTGTACAAACAAAGTTTTAGCCCAATAATACTCTATGGATTGGAAGCCCTGGCCATGGCTGATTTATCATGGTTAGACATCTTAGAAGGCAGTTTCTGGAAGCAAATGTTGAGACTCAGGCCATCTGCAACAATTCAGTATATAAGACTTGAATTTGGTTTGACTTTTCTTAAAGGAGAATTGTTGAGAAGACGTGGGCTGTTATACATCAAAACCCATACAAATCCTCGATGTCAACTGCTCAGTCTCCTGGCTGCCCCGGTACATGGTAGGGACAGTTTTGGTCTGGTGGTCCATGACCTGTTCAAAGACATAGGAAGGTTCCCTGATTTTACCAGGGGCACACCCTATGCTACACTGAAGAGGGTTTTTTCAAAAAAGTTAAGACAGTGGGATTGGGTGGCAGATTACAGGCACGTAGAGTCTCTACAGAGTTACGCATGTATGTCAAATATTGTGCATAGTTATCTGCAGCCTCAAGCCTACCTTAGACAATGCCCAAATAGGGGTATGCAGGCATTTAGGCTAAGGCTGAGGATAAATCAGCTCCAGATACTAACAGTAATGGGTCCACAGTTGGGCCTTCTTAAAAAAGACAGATACTGTCGTTTGTGTCAAAATGCACTTAGCCCAGAGACTGCCAAACATATTTTCACAGAATGTAGGACATTGGGCCCAGAATATATGAAGTGGCTGGGGCCATTTGTTCACAATTTGGAATACATTAAGGGTGATCATTTTTGGGCCTATTGTCTCAACACAGACAGCCAAAAAGTCCATATCGCTATGTATTATTTGTGGTTAACTATTAAAAAACGTTTAGATAGTGCAAAGTGCACTAATGGTTTGTCTGAACAGAATGGTTGGTAATTGCTGGTAAATGGCTGGTAAATGCTCGGTTTTATTATTGTATGATAGATTGTACTTGTTTTAGTGTTTTACTGTTTTATTGTCATAATGGATTTGATTTGACTTGGATTTGATTTACAGTGTTTGCTATACTGTGTTTTGATATACTGTGTTTTTTATTGTATTGTGATTTTAGTTTAATTTTGTAAAGTTTCTTCGAAACTAAACAAATAAATAAAAAAAAAAGAAACACCTATATGGACAGCCTGGCTAAGCACCAAGAAGCCATGTTGCTGACGTCATTAGAAACACCATGACATAGCCGTGTTAGACATGAAGCACACGTGCAGTCCGCACTTCTTGACACAAACACACACTCGAATACATGAGCGTACAGTTCTATAGTTAGAGGACAGATACCTAGTGGGACTTACCTATGGAGAAAATAGTATATAAAAATAGTATAATGCGGACAATGTAGAAACTACATCATAAAGTTTAGGAAAATTACAGCAGGTCTCAAATCAGTGAGCAGGAGACAAGCTGAGAAGATTCAGAGAGGCCCAAAGTCAAGGACAGGAGATATAGAGACATTCCAATCCTCAACGACAAGGGGACCAGCTGCAGAGAAATGGAATAAATCCTCCTAATTCGGAGCTTCAGAAGCTCAATTTTGCATTCTCTAAACACGTGACGCGGCTGAAGCAGACAATGGACAGTGATCGGTAGTGAGAAAGGAGATCACAGGCAGCCAGACACGGACTGCAACAAATATGCAACAAGTATGCAACAAGTGTTACGATGAGCGGGACATGGTCTCATAGCCAAAGGTGGTGCACACAAGCTACAATACAGACTCATTATCATTCACATCACCTTGAAAAGGTGCACAGTGAGCTGAGAACCATTTCGGGTGCCCTACCTGGGGACGTCAGCTCTAGCCAATCACAGTTTATTACAATAGGGTAGCAATGGGAGAGAGCCAATGGTAAGCCAACTATTAGTTTAGTTTATTTACTTATATATTGCACCTAACCCAGGGGTATCTGGGCGCTTTTACCTAAGAACACAGAATTTTACCATGTTACAATACACAATATTACAAAATTACAATATAGGACATGATACATAATTACAATATATAATAATACGTAATTGCAAATTTACAATAGGGTCAACACATAGTGGCAGTGAGGAGTTTAGAAGTCATGTGCAATTGTAGGCAGCTGGCTTGTGTTACAGATCAAGGTCAAGACATGCCTGGTAGGGTAGTGAAGTAGTTCTATACAGTTATATACAGTGTGCTATATGGTTGATGGTGAGAGCTTTGCTGGCCCCTGTGTTAGAAAGGATGTTGAGTGAAGAGCCACGCTTTAACTTTGGCTCTAAAGTCCCAGAAGGAGGGTTCTGCTCTAATGGCTTGGGTGTAGTTAGTTCCAGCATTTAGCCGCTAGCACCGGGAAGCTGGAGCCTCCTGCAGTTTTCAGTTTATATTTTGGTATGTTGAGGCGGTTGAGATAGAATGATCTAGTGGATCTGTCTGACTGATTCCTTGAGAATTTGTCTGCAAGGTATTTTGGAGCTTTTTTAGAGAGGCATTTATGCGTGATGACTGGCGAGCGTAGCATGATTCTGTCACACACCGGTAGCCAGAGAGCATCCTGTCTGATGTCTGAGATGTGAGTAGAACGTGGAATGTTCAGTGCTGATCTAAGGGCATTATTCTGAAGTACTTGAAGTCTATTTAAATTCCGCGCCGAAGAGTCTAGGAATAGGGTGTTGCAATAGTCCAGCTTCGAGGGGATCAGTGCTCTAGCTAGGGTAATGCAGCTTTTGGTCGATAGGTAAGGTTTGAAGGCGTTTATAAGTTTGTTAGTGTAGGCTGTAGTTGAGGTTATGGTGTTAACTTGCTTTTTGAGAGATAAAGTGGAATCTAAAAAGACCCCTAGTGTTTTCACCTTGTTGGCAACTTTGATAGTGGTCCCATCAATGTTGAAGGCCTTATAGCATTTGTACAAATTGTCAAGACGAGCTTGTGATCCACTGATAAGAAGTTCAGTTTTGTCGTTGTTTAGACAAAGCCTGTGGGCGGCTATCCAGGCTTGGATCTCAAGGAAGATGTTGTTTATGATGTTGGAGTCTTTAACATAGCAACCAGAGAGCATGATGAGGACCTGGGTGTCATTTGCATAATTTGTGTAGGTGACACCCAGGTTATCAATACCATCAAAGAGGAGCTTAGTAAAAATGTTATACAGCGTAGGTGAAACGCAAGAACCCTGCAAGACTCCACAATGGATGGATACTGGAGGGGCGGACGCTGAAGGTGCGAAAACCCTGGCTGTTCTGTTAGAAAGGAATGATTGTATCCAACTGGCAGCGTTCGGTGAGAAGGCTGCGGCTGATGTTAGATGTTTGGTGAGGATCTGATGGTCGACAAGGTCGAAAGTTGCTGATAGGACTAAAAGTAGAAGGATGGTCAGCCTGCCCTTGTCTTTAGTTTCATCCATCTGGATTTTTAGGTCTAAGAGTGCGGTTTCGGTCGTAGGCCTAGAAGATAATTATCTTCCAAATGTTTTTGTATTTGGAGATGTGCGGCTTGATCCAATATTTTTAAGAGAAACAGTACTGTTGTAATCGATCTGTAGCTGGTCGGTATTTTGGGGTCTAGATTGGGTTCTTTGAGAAGTGGCATGACCCAAGCCGCTTTTAGATTATTCGGGACTGAGCAGCTTTTGAAGATGGAGTTGATTAAATCTGTTAAGAACGGTGCTAGTTCTCTTGCTCCGTCCTTGATAATCAGGGCTGGGCATGTATCTCCCTGGCAGTTGGAGGGTTTGAGACCCAGGATGATGTTTTCTACTACTTTGGTGGTTACTGGAGAGAAGTGGAAAGGGGTGCATGCAGGACCTTTAGGGTCAGATAGTTTGTGGGTGTTAGTGCTTGTGGCAAGGCTGTTTTTTATTTTCAATTTTAGCTTGTAGAAGGGCTATTTTGTCAGAGAGAGCCTTCTGGATATTTACACACCAAGCTTCATCTTTCACGCAGGTTTCAGTGGGAGGTGCAGGGGACTCTAGTTCCTTTAGTATGGTAAAGAGTTCTTTTGTGCTTGACTTGGCGTTCTGGATTCTTTCATTAAAGATTTCTCTTTTAGTGCTAATAATGGCTGCTTTGCAAGAAGAAGCAGCCGTGGATAGTTTATCTTTATTGATGATTGAGGGATTCTTTCTCCAGTTGGATTCAGAGGATCTTTTTGCATTACGGAGCAGTTTTAGGTCAGCTGTAAACCATTTGTTTATGTGGGCTGAGGGTTTGGCCTTTCTAAGTTTTAGGCGTGAGATTTTGTTTAGTGGTCGTTCAATAGTATTATTATATATTTCAACCAGCGCGGAGGGGTCCTCATTTGAGTTGTGAGGTATGCTGGCAATAGGCTGTGGTAGGGCCTGTAAGTTGTCAAAAGTGATGTTGCGCTTATTTCAGGACAGTGTTTGGGAAACTAGGTTTGTGCTGGGATTAAGGGAGGCCTTCTTCTGTATTGAAAAGGTGATGGAGTGGTGGTCTGACCATGCACATGGGACATTGTTGAGGATAGTGGTGTAGCAGTTGAGCTCTGTGAGATGGCATTTTCCAGAATTGTGGCATTTGCATCTTTCGTGTGGTGGAGACCTAGGTTCAAGTCCCCCAGCAGGATGATTTGTGAACCAGGTTTAGTATTTTGTGTCAGAAGTGAGATGTCTTCCTTGAAGGTGGTGATAGGGCCTGGGGGTCGGTAGATAAGATGGAGTAGTAAAGTACGGGTGGCAGTGAGCTGTAGGTTAACTGAGAGGAGTTCTGCTTATGGGAGGGGAGTGCTGGTGAATTGTCTAAGGCAGAGTTCAGTTATGGCAATGAAAGCCACACCGCCACCTTTGCCAGTGGCTCTGTCTGTTCTGATAATTGTATAGTTATCCAGGAGAGCTAGCGCTGGGGCAGGACCTGCAGCTGGGGACAGCCAGGTTTCTGATATGGCCAGGAAGTCTAGTTGGTTGGTGGAAATGAAATCTGCAATATCAAGAGCGTGGGCAACCAGGGAGCGGGCATTGATAAGGGCTCCTTT
Organism: Ambystoma mexicanum; assembly: GCF_040938575.1. Classification (NCBI taxonomy): domain Eukaryota; kingdom Metazoa; phylum Chordata; class Amphibia; order Caudata; family Ambystomatidae; genus Ambystoma; species Ambystoma mexicanum. Next base: position 796,140,464 of record NC_090921.1, on the reverse strand, counting down.
GATGTTTTGTCTTCCTGGTGGTGTAACTTGAGGAAGTGATGTAGGTGCTGTGAACGGGGGGGTGTTATCGATAGGGGGGGGTATAGTGATGGGGTAGTTGGTCAGCACAGTAGTGGACTTGATGTTGTCCTGCTGAATGGCAGGGCTGGTTTTTGTCTTCTTAGGTAAGAAGTGAGATCCTAGTATTGCATTTCTCATGGTGAGGGACCAGGGGACGAGTGGTGTTGGTGGGGAGGAGAAGAGATGGATCCATTCAGCTGGGGTGAGTGGACAGGAGGTGCTGCTGTAATGAACAGCAAGTGGTGAGGTGGACTGGAAGGGTGGTACAAATTTAGTTACAGTTATGGTCTGGAATAGGGGTAGGAGGGTCCCTATGGTTAGCGTTACTCTACGTAGCGTGGCCATTTGGACACTATGGGTAGTCGGCACAATAGGTTATGGACTGAGATGTTAAGTGCAGAAGGTGGCTCAACTGGCCTAGGTGCCAGAGGTGCTTATGCTGGGGTAATTAGACTGGGTGTGGTGGGGGCAGTACTAATAGACAGCAGCAGGTTAAGCATAATATGCAGTGCTGGTAAGTATCACAATGGCTAAGCAAGAAGGGCCTTACTAATAGGCAAAACAGTGGCTAAATACAATGGGCAAAATGCAGGCAATTCAATACTAGGCAACACTGGGTGTGACGTATTAGTGATAGGCAGCATAAGGTAGTCCTAGGTGATACACAATGGGCAAAATGCAGACAATTCAATGCTAGGCAACATTGGGTGTGACGTATTAGTGATACGCAGCACAAGGTAGTCCTATGTCCTGGGAGAATAGCTCAGCGGCAACGTGTTTGCCTTGGAAGCAAGACGACACAAAGCAACACAGGTTCGATCCCCGGGTCCGCGCTTAGAAACCTCTGGGTATTAAGCGCGTTATAAATACGCAACTAAGACAAAAAAAAACGATTACGCAACTAACAAACAAACAATTCGTGTAACAGCGCCTCGAAGTCTGTGGGCTGTGTGAGCGCTTTAAAAATGCAAATAAATAAAAGAAAAACATAAATAGGTGATACACAATGGACAAAATGCAGGCAATTCAACGATAGGCAACACTGGGTGTGATGTACTCATGATAGGCAGAACAAGATAGTCCTAGGTGATACACAATGGGCAAAATACGGGCAATTCAATGCTAGGCAATACTGGGTGTGACATATTAGTGACAGGCAGCACAGTACTAGTGAAACACAATGGGTAAAAAGTAAGCAATTGAAAAGCTAAGGCTACACACTGCAGGAAGGATATGGTACAGTAGAAATAAGCAGGGCAGGCATCATAGGTCGTACCGTGGTTGCTACACTGCAGACTGTGCAAAATGAAAAGGATGCCGGAAGGTAGGTGGGCTGAGGAACTCTCTGCTGGGCAGGGTAGTAGCTGATGGTGTGGGTACATGACCAATAGATATCCGGGTGTTGGGGAGTGAAAAGCATCAAAGTTAGGTTTCTAGAGTCGTTATAGTTTCGCTGATGAAAGGTTGCAGAAGAGGGGGTAGGCCGTGCTGCAAGTGGCGTACGCAACACGTGGGTGAGGCAGGCCAACTTTAGAGAGTTAATCAGCGACGAGTGAGAGAAGGAGATATGTGTAGTCAGACTCCTCGAACAGGGGTAAAGCGGGCTGGTAGGGTGCTTACCTCATGTGGTGGACACAGTAGTGTATATCTGTCATGATGCCTACCTCCAAGGAGCCAGGTCCGACCCAGCAACCCCAGAGGCAGGCATCATTTCCCCCAGGGGAGTGCCAGCGGGCCCAAGCTGGGGCCCTTTGGACGCAGTCCTGGCGCCTTAGGCGCCAGGCTCATGTTGGACCCCTGTCCTGGCGCCTTAGGCGCCAGGCTCATAAAGCTAGACATGTGTTCAAGTGTTTTAATGAGCACTTACCTGATGCAGACCATGCTGCTACATCCAGGCCTTCTTGAGGCCTGAATGGAACTACTTTACCTGTGGGACTACTTTCCACCCGGGTGTGGTCGGGGAAGGATACATACCTGATCGGTGGAAGGATACACACTTGGAACTTCTTCCAAAGCTATTTAAACCACACCCAATCAGCAACTCACGCTTTGCGTTGTTCTGCTCCTCGCAGCTGGACGCTCACCGTGTCAGCTCCTGCATCTGGACCTCAGCCACGCCTGTCAGTATCCTGGGTCACCTGCAAAGGGAGACAAAAGACCTTACCTGCTAAATCAGCACCACGGAGACATCACACCGACGATCCTGAAAAGGAAGACATCATTTTTAAAAGCATTTCGCTACGATCGCTGCAGCGCTGCATTTCACTCACCTATCCTGGACGCCTCCATCTTCAGCAGCGATCATCCGGATCCACAGCCACTTCCCAGAGCCTAGAGAGAAAAAGACAAGAACAAGGTGAGAGAAGGAAAGGAATAGGAAAAGCTCAGTTTTCTTCTAAGACTTACCTGTTGGGTCATTCCCATCTCATTTCGGGTCTTGCCGCTTCCAGGCATTTTCCGGACCCCGGCCCCTATGGGGAAAAAAGGACAAAGACATTGAATGAGCGAATGCAAAGACATTACCCGAGCGCTCATCCAGAACTTACCTGTCATTTACTGGAACTGCACGTTTCACTTCGGGTCGGCGCCATATCTCTGGCATTCCGAACCCCGGCCCCTAAGGGGAAAAAGACATAAGCATTAGCGCTTGCTGCAACAAGACAATGAACATTATTATAAAGCTTGGACTTTTGAACTTGCAGCAGAACTTTTACAGCGCCTTACCTGAATAGTCAAGCTTACCAGAACTCCCATCAATCCTCAATCCAGTGAAGTAACTGGGTTTCAACGCGCCCCTGCATCAGAAGCAGGATGGAGAGCTCATCCTTCCTGACCCTAAGGTGAGACTTCAGGGGGAATCGTGAAAGGGTATCGTGAAGGGTTGGAAGAGAGTGGGAGGCTTGAGCATAACTCAGTCAGTAGGTAATAATCCCTTTCACGCACAGGGGAATATTCCTACAAGCCAGAGAAGCCAGAGTAGAGGGGCCCTTCCTGTCCATCTTCAGAGTCCTGCGCTTCACCATTGAAGAAGCACCAGCACTCGAAGCCAGACCTGCGCCTCTGTGGGAATCAGGTGAGCGTTACAATATCATGCCACGGCCGGGCACTCCAATGCGCGAACAGGCGCAAACAGGGCCTTACCCATGGGCCTTTGCCGTAAAGGGACTGCTTCCGCCTGCCGGTGGACTTAATAGGTTTAAAAGCTGCACAACCTTGTTTAGGAATCAAAGCTAGGACGATGTAGAGCTGCCATTTTGGAATCAGCCGGCCTCGCTCTTTGCAAGAAAGGTTGCTGAAAAATCACAACTTTGCACAAAATCAGCTATGCTCTGTCGAGGCAGGGTGGATATGAGGGACCTTCTTTGCCCTGGAGGTGCTCACCGTAATTCAAATCGCCATGTGCACTGGAGCAGGAGAAGGTAGCACGCGGCACGGCGTGCACGGAAAGGATCCAGCTGCTCCTGCAGCAAACGGATGGTAGCCGTAGAAGGTGTGTGGGGAGAGGGCTCCTGCACTCTCCGCTTTCAGGAAAAGAAGCAACAATGTAGTGAGTTAGATTTTGGGGATGGGACAGGCCAGCCACCTGATATGTAAGAGCCAGTAGAATAACATGTATATGTACCCATATAGGTTATTATGCTCCTGATGGCCAATCCCATGCCGCAATAGGGTTTTGGAGAGAGAGCCAAGTGATGACGGAGCAGTGACCTGTTTCCAGGACAAAACTGGCCTGTGGGCCATTTACCGTGTGACAGGCTGGAATTTTCCTGAGTTCTTGTATCAATCCCTGTTGGTTTTGGCTGTAATAAACCACATTTTGAACTTGCTGTTGACTGAGTCCACTGAGTCCTTCGTGAATACTGGGGGAGGGAGTTAGGCCGTCCAAGTCTGCGAAATTCCAGCATCGCCCTGGCATACCTGGGAGTCTGTCCCTAACACTATGCATGCCCACTTCGACCTTCTCTTCTCATTTGCCTTTCTCTTATAACACAAAGGTTCTTTGATGCCTTCTAAGTTCACAAACATACAAAGAGAAAGTTCAACAAAATCTTCACCTAAAGACACTTTTTTTCAATGCCTTGTGGTACTTGCAGTTTTTCACTCTCAGGCTCCCCTCAGTCGGGGGCACGCCTTGCTTCCCACTTTCTCCATGTATTTCTTGTCTGCGCGATATCATAAAGCCCTTCGATTGTACCGCTTCGTACAGTATGACCACTTTGCTATTTGGTATCATGCTGCGTCTTTAACCACAAACAAGAGTCTTTAATCGTTTTCATCCCGGTTGCCGTCTTAGGCGCAACCTTTGCTTGCCACTTTATTGCCACAACAATCTTTGTTTCACACAGACCGGTCTTTCAGGGCATTCACTTCACTCACCGGCTGTGTGAACTCCTCGCATTTGCTTGCGGCTCTGTTCCTGGAGTCAAGGGTTGTAGTTCACAACTGGTGCCTCGCCTCCCCAACTCTGTCGTTCACCCAGGAGGTAGCTGATAACGTGGAAATACTATGCAAGCTTTCTCTTTCCTTTCAATCGGTCTTTCATCTGCAATCTCCAGGATTCCCGAGAGGTAACAACCTCACACAGAGAGGTTCAAGGCTTCTCTCCCCCTTGCTTCCGTCCCTCGGTCTGCCACCCTGCTCCACCTGGTTTGCTGAGGCCCTGGAAGTACTTCTTCGTTCTGTGTCCCACCTTGCTCAGAGTGTGTCCCAGTGCTTCTTCACCTTTTATTCATGTGGGGAGAGTTAATGTGAGTGAGGTGTATACAATTGTGGTCAATTGCCTGACTTTGCCTGACCGTATTAACGATGTAATGTATGAGTGCTACTGTTTTTCTTCTTAGACCTCCTCTTCCTCGGCTCAGTATTTGTGTAGGAAAGTGGGGGTGGATGTTGGAATAACCTAAAAAATAGGATGGGGTTGGGTTATTGAGAAGGGAGGCATACTGGGTCTCCCCCTTAGATGCTTCACCTCCACTCCAGAGAACCCCTAACCCAGGTGTTCCTCCCGCATTGGTCCACCGCCAGAGTCTGGATCCAAAAGCAATGGCCGTGCCGTGTCCACCTGAGCAAGAGACCTCCAGGGACTAGATGGTGAGACACCCTATACAATAGGTTAATACTTAGGGCCTCATTACACGGTAGGCGGTGAGCCATGGCGCTATTAGCGCCATGGCTCATGCCGGTAAAATACCGGCACCGCCTTGGCGGAAAGGGGATTTACCGCCCCATTCCAAGGTTGGAGGGGCGGTAAATCCCCCTTCCGCCATTGCCCTTCCCCATTCCCATTTCTGCCCCATAGGGCTCTATGGGAATGGGGAAGGCGCTAATTACGGCACCGCAATTTTGCGGTGCCGTAATTAGCTCTGAGGTCCCTTAGCGGGTTGGTATTTAACGCCTGCAAAAAGCAGGTGTTAAAACTCCAACCCGCTAAGGGACCTCGTAGTAAGGCGGCAGGGATTTACCGGTACCGGTATTTTACCGGTGGCGGTAAATCCCTACCGTGTAATGAGGCCCTTAGTATGGTATACTTATCAATCACCCATAGGTGTGTACCCCTTGATGTCCATCACACTCTCTCAATCGAAGCAACAGTAGTACGAAGGATACCTTACTGCACATAACTTTGGTTACAGAAGAGGACACAAATGAAGCACTTTGGGTCTACACCAGCCCATGAGTAACCACCATTAGGTGTACAGGGTACCCAAATTAAGAACCCTTAAAAATGGTCATCAAGAGCTAGTGCCACTGGCACAGAATTCTCCAACCTATGAACTTGTTTCCTGTGAACATTCCCCAAAGAAAGAGACAAAGACAGTATTGTACATGACAACAACCCAAAAAAGCAACTCTGAAATTAGCACTATTTTATATATCTGCCCCCTCTTGTCCTAAAAGAAAGCACTCTAGATGTCCATGATACCCAACCCAAACAGATCTAAGAACCCAGTATCCACAAATATGCCATACAAAGATTCCTTCCCAAGTTAAACAACTTGCTATTTAATGGACCCCCACAGCTGTACTCATCTTGGTTGTCTAGGGAGTCTCAACAGCAACCACTCAGTATGTTCTGCACACCTGACACAGGTAGAGAGGTCCGATGCCTATGGAGGCAAAGCGTGCCTGCCTCTGCTACTCCTTTCTCACCTGATCATAATTCCGACAAAAAGGATGATCCCAAGGGCCAGGCTTGCACCAGCAATGAAGAATGTGTACTGGGGTATCTGTAATTCTCCCAAATCCATGGCAGTGTCTGTGGGTCTTCCATTGATGGCTGTTTGCACTATGGACATGGAAGAGAGGCATATAATCATGGTTAATTTGGTCTTTAGAAGCCACAGTGCCAAGAGAAAGGATTGATCCATCAAAACCAAAGTTATCACAGCATTCTATAGTGATGGTTCTCTACTATAGAGTCCCTGTAGTTATGAAATACTTACAAGTCCAAGTGTCCCTTTTAATAGGCTGTGTCCCACTAGGTTAGCATTGATCTAATAGGAGCTTGGAGTAAATGCCAGTGATTATGGAATACTGATGGTCTTATTAATAAATGGGTTTCCTTGTATTATGCTAAACATATACTAATGATACCCCTTACTATACAGAGTTCCTGTTGTGATGTTGTGCTGTATGTATGAATTCATATTTGTACGCATGTACAAATGAATGTTTGTAGTTTCCTATAGCACAAACCTATCTGGGGAGAGATAGCCCACTGTCAAAAGTAGAGGACGTTACAATAGAGCTGATCGGGTGGTGGTACGGGATGGAACTGGAGTGGATCTACAGGGATTCAGTGTTAAGCAGTTGAGCCTCATTATGAGTATGGCGGTTCGGAAACAAGGGTGCCAGTAGCAACGTATGGGCACCCTTTCCAGACCGCCATACTCAGAATGCCGATAGGGGCACGGATCTACCGGCTTGCTTGACCTGCTGGGAAATCGGGCCCCTACCAGCATTTCTCTCACTGAAGCACCAGCACTGTTAGAAACAGTGCTGGTGCTTCAATGTCCCAATTCCCATGGAGTCCCATCGGACTCACCATGGGAATGAGGATTTACCGTTACGCAGCCACTTGTGATATCTATCAGGTGGCAGAATCAGTGTTATGGGGTTACCACCAACCTCGTAACGAGGGCCAAGTGTCCTTTAGCATCTCACTTTACTGCTCTAATACCACAAAGTGATTCCAGTGATCACGGTATGCTGGTGCTGTTATGATAGGGTGAGTTCATGTAGTCCTCATGTGCTGGTGTTATTACTGTTGTGATAGTCCCTGTAGTAATGGTGTGCTTAAAACAGTGATGGTCCCTCACCATAAGGAGGTTGTCTCTAGTTATGCTGTGCTGGTGATAGCGATGGTCCTTACCATAGAAAATGTCTCTGTAGTTGTAATCACCTGTTGAATAGCTGTTCATGTCTTCTGTGGAATAATCTGTTGGAAACTGAAACACACAGAGTAAATGTCAGAGTGTCTCAATAATTGAGAGTCTGTTGTGCACAAGATATTTAGGTGTCTGTTACTGAATGGTGGACAAATGCTAGAGACTAACAGGGTCTCGTTGTGAATGGGTGGTAGCAGATGACTTCTACTACCAGGAAGACTCTATGGTCTGTTACTAATGGGGCAGCCAAATGAGCCCATACATATGTAATTTATAGGTGTCAAACACATTCACTGCAGGGATTCTGATGTCATCAGAAGTAGGGGGCTCACCATTCATTTTACCGTGGAATGAGAAAGATGACTGAAGACAGAGAGGGCGGGATAAACGGGCCAGAGCAGAAGGAACAGGCACATGGAACCAACATGACTGTCATGCCAATACCAGAGAGTGAAAGAGTATGGCATGAGGATGAAAGAATGAGAGGACGTTTGCAAACCCACAGAGGTCCAGATCATCGCCCCCAAGTGTCACTTACTGATGTGTGCGAGGATTCCTCTTCAAGTTGCGCAGGATCTGAAAGGCCAAAAGAAAAGAACCAGATATTCAGGTTTCACAGAGAGACTGAGGACAGAGGAGTACAATATATGTGTAACCAGTGAAAATCATATCTGAAGACAATGTTATACAAAGACATATAAAAAGTGTCTTATCAGGAGAGAGTCAAGTTTCGTATCCACAGGGAGAAAGGCACCCTGGCTGCAAAGACAAGAGTGTCAGATTTACAGAGATAAGAATGACATATCAGCAGGAAGAAGAGTGCGTAACGAAACGGAGATATCTGCAGAACTATTTGCAGAAGTGTCTTATCTGTGGAGAGTAGAGAGCCATATCTACAGAAAAAAGAATTCCATATCCAGAGATAAATGTAATAACTGCAGAGAGGCATATCAGTGGTGAGAGAAGATTATATGTGCAAAGTGGTGTTTAATCTGCAAAGAAAAGTGCCATATCGCAAGAGATGGGGCAGGGGCAAGACAGAGAGAGGTGGGGGGAAAGGAGAGAAGGATAGGGAGGAATGGCACATGAGCAGTGAAATGAGTACAGAGATGACAGTGGCAAAGAAGAGGGCAATATCTGGATACATAATAATGGAATATCTTCAGAAAGGTTCTATGTGATTTTAATGAATAAATAAATAAGTAATGAATTTTTACCGAACTCAAAACAACGTAAAAAATATTGAATCTTTTTTTTGGGGGTAAGGGGGTCCCCTACTAGTCGCCTACTAGCCCCGTTTCCCCATGATAAAAATCCCACCCTAACCCCCTCCCCATCATATTAAACCCCTTACCCCACCCCCACATCAAATGGGGTATTTTTCGTTTTTTATTCATAAAAAAATCCTTCTTTATTTTGTATTCGTTATAATCACTGGATACCCTACAGGAATAGTAAAATAACATCTGCAGACAGGCGCACGACATTAGCAGATGTAACAGCTAAAGGATCATCAGAAAATGCAAGACTTGTCATGCAGGGAACACAAAGGTTCATTTCAGCTTGCTGAAGGACCGTGGTCCATCAATCCGTCCCTCAGTTTCAATGGCTCCACCTCCTGGTGGGCAAAATGAAAGCCACTCACAGTCTGTTATTTTTCGTGTGTCCTCGGCCCTTCCTTCTTGGCTTTGTTGAGGGCTGCTCTTCCTCACTGGTTTCACAGGACCCTGCATTGCACTACACAGTGCCACACGTGGAGGATGGTTTCGTTTGCCAAAGCTTGCTGGTGCCGCAGACCTTTTGCTGTGAGCCTCTGGGCACTGGTGTCTGATGCTGCCTGCCAAAGTCAGTGTCAACTCAGATTGGTCAGGTGTCCCTGCCACACAATTTAGACACTTGGTGTTCTCTTCTCTCGTCCAAGTTCCACGTTTGCGTCTCATGGACTTTTCTTATCGAAACCCTCCAATGATTGGGCCCACTTTACCTTGCCTCTTAGATTCTCCTCCTTGCACATCTTTCCTCCTGTTTCTTTCTCTTCTGAGGTCTTAGATGGTTGGCATGAATTGGCTTCTCTCACTCGTTCCTCCACTCTTCTTGTTTTTGCTGTGTCAGTTGCTCCTTCTCAGCCTCTGTTAGGTTTCCTCGCTCCTCTATCCCCTCTACTTCCAGTCTCCTCCCTACCTCTTCTCCCCTCTCGCCACCTTTTCCATGTTTTCTGCTCACTGGTCCCCATCTCCAGGTCCCTTTTCCTCTTGTTTTAAATCTTTCACTTTGACTGGTTTGGCTCCTCCAACTTTCCCATATCCAGATCTTTCTGCTCTCCCCTTTCCTTTCTCATTCTCTTCCTTCCTCCTTTTGTCACTTTGAATCTTGGCCGCTACCTCCCTCTGGCTTGCTCTAATTTTCTGTTCTTATTCACAGATTCTTCATTCACTGGACTGCTATCACCTTTAATCTCCAGATCCACCTCCGGGACCCTCAAACAGTGAACTGCATTCAGCTGTGAGGCCTGTGACGGCAAGCTCAGTGATTGGTGCGTCACACTGGAATAATCCTTTGATGCTGTTCCCGATTGGTTTGTGCTAACAGGTGTGGCTCTGCAGACCAAATTCACAAGAGGGGAGGCCTATCATTCTGAATCCCAGATAGTTTATGCACCGATCATCACCACCTATTCTTTCCTAAGGACACTGGTCGGTAGTCCCAGTTTTTCTGCTAAGTTGTTGGTGCCTCTCCTAAACCCTGCATGTTCATAGCAGGAGATTAATTCCTGCTCACATAGGTGAAACCATTGTTGCATGCCGGCTGATATGGGGCAGGAGGACCACCCACTCCTCTGTTCTTCCGCAGGTCCTGTTGTCTCTGCTTGACTTCTATGAACATTACGCAAAGTCCAGGTAGACCTTGATCCTGAGTCTCCGGTGAAAGTTTGAAAGGTTCTAAGCCCTGCTTCTTGAAGAGGTCATGATAACTTCACCGAACTGCCATGGCAAATGCGGGTTAGAATTTGAATACAGGGGTTCAACTATAAGTAAGATGGGCTTTGGGGCAATATGCAAGGATTGAGACAATAGGAGGCACACCACAGGTTGGGGGAAGGACCGGGGACCTTGGGGGCTCCCCCTTTACCTCCACCAGGCCCTACATCATATAGAGGATGGGGCCACCTGACCATCATAGCTTCCCCTGCCCATCTTCTAAAATCGAACGTGGCCCATCATCATAAAGTCTAATGCGGTGCAATATTCACAGACACAGGAGTTTTTCACGTGCACAGGAGTGTGAAATGCAAAAACAAAGAAGTTCCATATTAGCAGTCAGGGAACATGAAACTCAGAAAGAGGAGGAGCAAGGTATCTGCAGAGCAAGAAGTGTGGTATCACCAGACGGGTGGGGGAGGGGGGTGAAATACCTGCAAAGGCAGTGTCACATCTTCAGACAGATGTATGAGGCATCTTCAGAGAGGACAGATATTTGCAGAGGAATGCAACAACTTGAGACAGAAGCATATATCTACAGACAGAAAAGAGATATTTAAAGAATAGTTTAATATTAGCAGACAAAGGAGTTTGATTTCTGTGCATAAACAAAGAGTGAGATATCTGCAGACACAAGAGGGCAATGTTTTCAGACAGAGGCATGAGGTATCATCAGAGATGGAAGATAGATGCATACAGAGGCGAAAAGAGATACAAACAGAGGCTTGCAAGGTCTACATATAGACAGAGAAGTGAGATATTTGCAGACAGAGGAATGGGAAATGGAGAGAGGAGTTGTATGATATTGATTCCTGTAATTATTCACAGCCACTTCTATTTTCATTGCAATGACTTCTGTTTATTTTATGCTCTTGAAAGGTACTATAGTATCTATCTGAGGTTTCCAAATTAAACATTATGTCTGCTGGCGTTTCACACTTAATGACCTTTGTTTTACATTCTATTCCCGGTGCTTCAATTCCTTCGTCTCCCACTTCTGTTATCAGGTGTAGCATACATGTTTCATATTGCTTTTATTTGTAACTATTTTTCAATTCCAAAATTCTCCTTTTCCAAGTTTCCTAGATTTTGCTTTATCTCCACTCATCCCGCCTTTGCACTTTAAAGATATTTGTTTTTACTGGCTTTATATTCATTGCCAATCTTTGTGGCTTTTCCTAAGTCCTGTGGCACCCACCACTGTATGAGTATTTTCTAGTGCAGTGGTCTCATCGCATGAAAGGTGCTTTCTACCCATTTTACATGAAGGTGCCTTCATGGTAACTCTCCACTCATATCAGCCTCATCACGAGTTTGGGGGTAATGCTTAAATGTGGCGGTACCGCTATTATCGCTGCATTTAAGGGTCTGCCAAATCACGGGTTTGGCTGCATTTACCCCCAGCTCTTAGCTGGGGGTAAATGCAGCAGAAGATGAGAGGGGAATGGAGCTGGTGACAGGTTTAGATGTACTAGATTGACCATAAAAGTATATCTATCTTATTCCTACGCATAGCTTGTTCCTATGCCCAACCAAAAGAACTGAAGAAGGAGAAAACAGCGGTGACTAGCCAGGTTTCAGGCCAACATGTTTGCCTTCTGGTCCATTTCAATATCAAAACTAGACAATGCGGTCATAGAAAAATGCCTGCAGTAGATAGACATGTAGTGCAGATCATGTTGCTGTCCGAAAAATGTCTGTTATTGTTTTGTGCAATCAAAATCCCATTGATTCCGCCTTTTGTAGAGCATGCCGAGTTCCCATCTGGAGCAGTATCATTCTGAATTTTGAGGCAATAGGTAATGATGGAAGCTCTAAATGTCACAATAATTGCTTCAAAGTGCTGATTTTTTGGGATCAACCAAAGTTCATGATGATGTGGGAACAAGACCAATTGGAAGATGTCTTGTGAAGGTAGAATTCCAATGCCCATCAGATTTCCAAGGTATGAACAATGATAAAAGGGTTAGCTCCATGAAATAGAAGCGCACGAGGAGCAACAGTGAGTTATTTTCTTCCCTTACTAATTGTTGTACATAAACTCTGCCTAACCTTGGGTACTGCAAGTGGGGAGAAGTGAGTCCCCAAAACTGCTTGCCAATATGACAACAAGTGTGGGCATGAGGTCTAGGGAAAATCCCTTGATGATAAGGCCCTATAGTCACTGCATGGAGGATCTAGAGGTGAAAAGAAACCAGTTCGTCTGCAAAGTAATTAAATCAAAATTGTTCTTGAACAGGCCACAGCCTTGATAAAGTGGACGCTGGCAGTGACCCTAAAATAATTGAAGTGATGTATATATGTTACGCAAAACAAAAGAGGTGATAGCTGGAAGGTTTGGAATTAATCCTAACCTCTGGCATTGCTCTGGGCAACCCTCCAGACCATCGTTCTTTGCCTGCTAAGCAATCCTCCCTTTGTTTCCCCCTGCTTGTCTTGTCACGCCTAGAAACACCTGTGCACAGGCACGTTATAAATTCCATATCATATCATATGGTCTTTCCCCTTTTGCAATGGCTTGGCAGGCGAAGAAAGATGGTCTGGAGGGTTGGCCAGAGCAATGCCAGAGGTTAGGATTAATTCCAAACCTTCCAGCCATCACCTCTTTTGTTTTGGGTTAGTCACCCCGAGTGGGACGGATGTCATGATGCCTACCTCCAAGGAGCCAGGTCCGACCCAGCAACCCCAGAGGCAGGCATCATTTCCCCCAGGGGAGTGCCAGCGGGCCCAAGCTGGGGCCCTTTGGACGCAGTCCTGGCGCCTTAGGCGCCAGGCTCATGTTGGACCTCTGTCCTGGCGCCTTAGGCGCTAGGCTCATAAAGCTATACATGTGTGCAAGTGTTTTCATGTGCACTTACCTGATGCAGACCATGCTGCCACATCCAGGCCCTCTTGAGGCCTGAATGGAACTACTTTACCTGTGGGACTACTTTCCACCCGGGTGTGGTCGGGGAAGGATACATACCTGATCGGAGGAAGGATACACACTTGGGACTTCTTCCAAAGCTATTTAAACCACACCCGATCAGCAACTCACGCTTCGCGTTGTTCTGCTCCTCGCAGCTGGACGCTCACCGTGTCAGCTCCTGCTTCTGGACTTCAGCCACGCCTGTCAGCATCCTGGGTCACCTGCAAAGGGAGACAAGAGACCTTACCAGCTGAATCTGCACCACGGAGACATCACCGACGATCCTGAAAGGGAAGACATTATTTTTAAAAGCATTTCGTTACGATCGCTGCAGCGCTGCATTTCACTCACCTTTCCTAGGTTCCTCCATCTTCAGCAGCGATCATCCGGATACACAGCCACTTCCCAGAGCCTAGAGAAAAAGACAAGAATAAGAGGTGAGAGAAGGAAGGGAATAAGACTTACCTCATTTCATTTCGGGTCTTGCCGCTTCCAGGCATTTTCCGGACCCCGGCCCCTATGGGGAAAAAAGACAAAGACATTGAATGAGCGTATGCAAAGTCAGTTCCCGAGCGCTCATCCAGAACTAACCTGCCATTTACTGGAACTGGAACTGCACGTTTCACTTCGGGTCGGTGCCATATCTCCGGCATTCCGAACCCCGGCCCCTAAGGGGAAAAAAGCACATAAACATTAGCGCTTGCTGCAAAAAGACAATGAACATTATTATTAAGCTTGGACTTTTGAACTTGCAACAGAACTTTTACAGAGCCTTACCTGAATAGTCAAGCTTACTTGAACTCCCATCAATCCTCAATCCAGTGAAGTAACTGGGTTTCAACGCGCCCCTGCATCAGAAGCAGGATGGAGAGCTCATCCTTCCTGACCCTAAGGTGAGACTTTACGGGGAATCGTGGAAGGGTATCGTGGAGGGTTGGAAGAGAGTGGGAGGCTTGATCATAACTCAGTCAGTAGGTAATACTCCCTTTTCACGCACAGGGGAATATTCCTGCGAGCCGGAGAAGCCAGAGTTGAGGGCCCTTCCTGTCCATCTTCAGAGTCCTGCGCTTCACCATTGAAGAAGCATCAGCACTCGAAGCCAGACCTGCGCCTCCGTGGGAATCAGGTGAGCGTTACAGAACGCGAAGCCTACCCACAATTTCCCACCCGGGCGCTATGGAGACTTCCGAGACTGACCAGCTGGCCCAGCTTTTGGGGGAATTACGGGCAGAGGTGCACTCAGCCCGCCAGGAGACTAACGCTCTCAAAAGAGAACTGATCTTATCCAAGGAAAGAACAGATGACCTAGCCAAAAGGTTATTACAGGCCCAGGCAGGGCACACTCCTTTACCTAATTCCAGAGACATTTCCACATCAATGGGTTTGAGTAACCCGGTACAAATTAATCTACCTGGACACATGCCTTTGGCCCCGCCTGAACGTTTTGCGGGGGATCCCAAGAAATATGCCGTCTTTATGAACCAATGCCGTTTACACTTTCTATGCAGACCTGGAGCCTTCCCTAACGACCAGACTAAGGTAGCCTTTATACTATTTTACCTCAGTGGTAGTGCTGCCGATTGGTCTATTCCATTGGTAAATCAGGATGATCCCATTCTCCAGAATTTTCAGGGCTTCCAGGCCAGCATGGAAAGATTGTTCGCTCGACACTCTCAAGGACAGGCCCTTGATAACGAACTGCTATCCTTACGACAAGGTAATCAGGATCTTCTGTCCTACATAGCCACCTTTAACAGACTGGTTGTGGAAACTGGATGGCCAGAAAGCAAAAGGATCACATTGTTTCATCGAGGCCTGCGCGGAGAGCTTAAGGATGTTCTAGCTCAGATAGTAAACCCACCCCAGGTCTGCGCAGACTACATTGACTTGGTGGTTCAACTTGATCACAGACTTCAAATTAGAAAAGCAGATCGGTTCAAGTATGAAAACCGAGCACCGATCAAAACCCACGCTAACTCCAAGAGTACCGACGTATCTGAACCTATGCAAATCAGTGGTGTTAAAGGACCATTAACGCAGAAAGAACGAGAGAGAAGGCGGCAAATGCAACTTTGTCTGTATTGCGGGACTTCCGGTCACTTTCTTCGAAATTGTCCAGTTAAACTGCTTAAGAAGGTGGTTGGAGCTACTGATAACGAATTAGTGACACCTGATTCGGGAAACGACCTAGCCCAGCAAGCGTAGGGGTCCGCTTGCCGAGCTTGAAAACTAACTCTTTGACCTCGCATTTTGTCATGCCAATGGTGCTCGTGGACCCAAAACAGCCTCAGCAGTTGCATGCTATAAAAGCATACATCGACAGTGGAGCTATTGGAAATTACATAGACCGTGAATTGGCTTCCAGGATTAAGCTTCCTCTCCGCCCGAAAGTAACCCAAGATGTCATTACTACAGTAGATGGAACCGAAATAGCCTCAGGGCCTGTAACGCATTCCACTGTTGAAGTGACACTGGTGGGTCAGGATGGACATCGGGAAGCAATCGTGTTTGATGTGATCAAGGCCCCACAATTTCAAGTAATTCTTGGAATTCCTTGGTTAGAAACACATAATCTCAGAATTGACTGGCGAGCAAAGAAGATAAGTTTTCCTGATTGTGAACCAACTTGTTATCCAAGAAATCCAGCTATGGGTCTAGCCTCAGCAACTTCCACCCCTGTACAGCTACCGTCAGAATACCAAGAATTCCAAGACGTTTTTCAGAAAGAACAGGCTAACACGTTACCTCCCCATCGGTCTTATGATTGCCAAATCGATCTGGTACCCAATGCTCAACTACCTTGTAGTAGGATTTATGCTCTTACGGAACCTGAGAACCTGCATTTGTGTCAGTATTTAGATCAGTACCTAGCCAATGGTTTTATTCGCCCGTCCAAGTCTCCTGTCTCTTCAGCTCTGTTCTTCGTGCCGAAAAAAGAAGGCGACCTTAGAACGTGTATAGACTATCGCGCCCTAAATCAAATAACGATTAAGAATCGTTATCCTCTGCCCTTGATCCCTGAGCTTATCGACCAGGTGAAAGACGCTTGTGTGTACACCAAGTTAGATCTCCGAGGAGCTTATCACCTGGTGCGCATAAAAGAAGGCGACGAATGGAAGACTGCATTCCGCACCAAGTTTGGGCTCTTCGAATATCAGGTGATGCCCTTCGTTTGTGCAATGCACCTCCCGCCTTTCAGTACTTTATGAATGATGTTCTTCGGGAACTTATCGATGTCTGTGTCATTGTTTACATTGATGACATCCTGGTGTACTCTTCTTCAGAATCTGAGCACAGAAAACATGTTAGGGCAGTTCTTGAGAAACTGCGCCAGCACAGATTATTTGCAAAACTCGAAAAATGCATTTTTCATACCACAGAAGTTGAGTTTCTCGGATTCATCCTGACACCTCAAGGAGTCCGAATGGACTTGCGAAAGGTGGACGCCATCCTCAAATGGCCATCTCCAAGCTCGGTGAAGGGAGTTCAGAGCATGCTCGGCTTTGCCAATTTCTATCGAAGATTCATCCCGGAATTTTCCCGAACAGTCCAACCCATCACCGCTCTCCTAAAGAAAAACAAACGCTTCGAATGGACTCTTGAGGCCGAACAAGCCTTCCAGGACCTGAAAACCAAATTCACCTATGCACCTGTATTGAAGCACCCGCACCCAGATCTCCCGTACATAGTGGAAACCGATGCATCCAGTTCGGCCATGGGAGCTGTCCTGTCCCAAAGAGACCCAAAAACTAACCAACTACACCCAGTGGTCTTTTGGTCCAGAAAATTTTCTCCTCCTGAAATCAACTATGCAATCACCGATAAAGAGTTACTGGCCATCAAATCTGCTTTCAAGGCTTGGCGTCACTACCTTCTCGGGGCAAGACACACCATCACCGTAATTACGGACCACAGAAACTTACAGTATTTAAAAACGGCCAAAGCTCAATCTTCACGACAACTCCGATGGGCTCTATTCTTTGCGGAATTTGATTTTGTAATTACCTATCGCCCTGGCTGCAAGAATGGAAAAGCGGACGCCTTATCCCGGATTGGCATGGAAGAACCTAATTCGAGCTTAGAACCTGTGCCCATCATACCTGAGCAAAGAATCTTAGGCTTAACTTCATTGCAAACTATTGAGGACATCCAAACGCAAGTAAAACAACTTCTACTCTTCAACCTTACTGGAATGGAGTCAAAAGGGTCCTCATTACACCGTTAACGATGACTTACCCTACTTCCAGGAGCAGTTGTTTCTGCCAAGTAAAGAATTGCAAGAACTTGTTATTGCCCATCATCATGAATCTTTAATGGAAGGGCACCCTGGTATCGCTAAATGTTAGGCAGAAACCTGTGCAGTTCCCTTGGGGAACACTGCAAAAGATTTAAGACTACAGGTATAGCAGTAAACCCACTTGGTAGCAGTCTGTACCACCCAGATTTACCTGGTAGCTGTGGCTGAGCAGTCAGACTTCCCTCAAGAAGAGTTAGGCAGTATGCAAAGTATACACAATATGTACTCAGGCACAATAGCACAAGCAAACACTGACCAGAGCTTGGTTTCAAAAGTATATAGTTATTTATTTTTAAGAACACACAAATTGAAAACACTCTAGCAAAATATAATAAAACACTCCAAACACAGTTATGTGGAAAGCAGTCCCAATCCTTATTCCTATCTAGACAACTCTAGGTTAACACCACATAATTAAAACAGAGGTGAGCGCTTAACGTTAGATGACACTCTAGTAGGTTAAAGAAGGGAGGGAAAAAGAGCAGAATTAGGATAAACACACCACTCTAAGGTCAAGAACACTTTTGGTAAGCTCAAAGAAGCACAAAGTCACAGGTGAGCAAAAGTCACTAAGCAGGGCCCACTCTTAGAGCAGACAGAGCGAAAACGTGCCCAAGATCACACAGTTGGTAGGGATTCAGAGTCTTGTAAAAGAGTTCGGAAAAGAGTTAGAGAGGCTCAGAAAGTTTAGCCAAAGTGTCCCAGGCAATCCCAGGATCGAAAGCCGAGGGCTAAAACTACCTCGTACAGTCGGTGGCAAGGGAAGCCAGGCGGAACACGGTACCTTAACGGAAAGGATCCTCCAGCGGGGGCAGTTGTTCCAGGCAGTGGCAGCAAGGCTCGACGTCGGTCAGGGGAGAAGAAGATCTCGCTGAAGAGCACAAGAAGAAGGTCGTTGCACTGCCCGGGAAGAAACCAGCCGCGGAGTCCTCCGGTTAAAGGGTTGTACCGACTTTCGCGGTTGGGGTAAAAGTGGTGGGGTTCCGGTTGCCGGGGTGCTTGGCACTGGCAAGGCGGCCACGGGATACCTCGAAGAATGGAAAGAAGGTGAAAACTGGTTGTCCCCACCAGTCAAGGGAAGGAGCCACTCCGTTAAGAGTTCTCCTCGGTCGTCGGGAAAAGTGGTGAGATGGTTCAGCAGGGCTCCACCGGCGGTGTCGTCGTAGCAGATCAGCTCAGCTCGTCCCTCGTTGGATTCTTAGGTCCTGTGGCGACTTCTGAAGTTCCAGTCCCCAAAGCCCTGCTTTTATGCAGCAAACCCCCATTCACCCAGCCTAGCTGTCACTCAACCATGCTAAGTGGTGAGCCGGCCGGCTCACCACTTGGGCCAATCAGGACGGAGTGCGACTTGAGTTACCTAGGTAACTCAGTCCAGGGTGCCTAAATCCCCCTCCACCCCTCCTAAGTACCCCAGACAGAGTGGCACCACTTTGGAGGGCTTCTGTGGAGAAGCCCGCCAAAAGTGGGACAAAGGGCTCCACTTTGGGTCAGAGTTACAGAGGCGAACGCCAACGCCATTTTAGTATCAAGTTTTGGCAAAAAATCCCAACCGGAGTTATAATAATAAATATATAAACCGGCGGTATGTTTAAGGCTACCGTAAATAAATAATTAAATGTGTTAGCCTAAAACAATGGGAAATCCCATAGGAAAATATTCGCGGTCGAATATAAAAAGTAGTTTCCACTGCCACCAGCCAAAACTCGATCAGGGGGGACGGAGACGTGCCCCCTCGACTAACAGACCCTGGGGCAATCGAATTGCCCCCGCCAGTACGTCCACAATATGATGGTTTGTACTGGTTCTGTTCAGGATTTAAGACTAGTAAAGTCTTTGGTGACTTTACATGTCCTGGGAGACAGTAGTCAGTCCCAGGGTATGGAGTCTATGTTGGGGAGTCCCTAGGACACCCCTGGGTTACGGCACAGAGGGTGCTGTGTAACCCACATCCAAAAAATACATGAGGCCCTATGGAGTAAAAGACCCCATAGCCCATTCAACACAAGGTTTAACCAAGAAAACACACTTCAACATGCCCAAGAGTGAGGGTAAAAGAGTCTCACTCTTGGCAGGAGAAAAAAATAAACCCCAGAAATCCAGCAAAGCTGCTGGGGGACTCACTAGGTAGGGAAATTCAGCCTAAACAGAGAATTCTCCCTAACACTCGCCCCCCCCCAGACTAAGGGACAGGAGGATTTAATCCACTCCTGTATGAACCTCATACCTCTAGTCGATGATATACATCCTAGAGAGTCCATCAGCATTTTGATGGTGACACCCTGACCTGTGCTCAATGGTGAAATCAAACCCTTGCAGGCAGATTGACCATCTCAATAGTTTTGGATTTTCCCCTTTCATTTGCATTAACCATCTCAAGGGTTGGTGGTCAGTCTGAATAACAAAAGTAGAACCATACAAGTATGGCCTAAAATTCTTCAGTGCCCACACAATAGCAAAGCATTCTCTTTCGATAGTTGCCCACCTTGTCTCAGGATCCTTCAGTTTCCTACTGATGAAGCAAATGGGGTGCTCCCTACCCTTCTCATCCAGTTGGCTTAGAACTGCACCTATACCTACATTGGAAGCATCAGTTTGTACAATGAAAGTTTGGTGGTAGTCAGGAGCTCTTAACACTGGAGCTTGGCAAAGAGCTCTCTTCAGTTTTTCAAAGGCCTGATTGCACTCCTCATTCCATTTTACCTTTTTAGGGAATTTGGGAGAGGAGATTACATTCAGTGGAGAAGCTATGGTCCCATAGTTCTCAATGAAATTCCTGTAATACCCAGTGAGGCCTAGGAAAGCTCTCACTTGGGTTTTAGTAGTTGGTGTTGTCCAATTTTGCACAGCTTCAATCTTGCTGAGCAAAGGCCTTATTTCTCCACCTCCTACCTCATGTCCAAGGTAGAACACCTTACTTTGACCAATCTGGCACTTACTGGCTTTGATTGTCAAATGGGCCTGTTCAAGGGCCTGCAACACATGTCCTAGGTGGTTCACATGCTCCTCCCAGGAGTGGCTGAAGACTGCAATGTCATCCAAGTATGCCATGCAGAAATCTTCCATCCCAGCTAGAACTTGGTTCACCATCCTTTGGAATGTGGCAGGTGCATTTTTTAGTCCAAAAGGCATGACCTTAAACTGGTACAAGCCAACTGGGGTTGAAAATGCAGTTTTCTCCTTGGCATGGTCTGTCAGGGCTATTTGCCAATAGCCTGACGTCAGGTCAAATGTGCTGAGGTACTTGGCTGCACCAAGTTTATCCACCAACTCATCGGTCCTGGGCAAAGGGTGGGCATCAGTCTTGGTGACTGCATTTAGAGCTCTATAGTCCACACAGAATCTCAAGTCTTTGGATCCTGCCTTTGGTACTAACACAACTGGGCTAGACCATGGGCTAGTAGAGGGCTCTATTACCCCGAGATCAAGCATCTTCTTGACCTCTCCTTTGATGTGGGTTCTGATATGTTCTGACATTCTGTATCCTCTGCTTTTGACTGGCAGACAGTCACCAGTGAGTATCTCATGCTGGTCCCAAGGGGTCAAGCCTGGTGACAGTGAGAACAGGGAGGCAAACTGATTTAACATAGATTTGCACTCCTCTTGTTGCTCAGGTGTCAGGTCTGAAGAGAGATTGACTCCTTCAACTTTTTCATCTAAAGGCACACCTCTGAGGAGATCAGGGAGAGATTCACTCTCTTCTTCCTCTGCAGCTGAAGCTAGAAGCAAGGCTCCTACATCAGGTCTGGAGATGTATGCTTTTAGTCGGTTGGTGTGGAAGACTCTAGGAGCTTCCCTGGGTCTGCCCAGATCCACCAGATAGTTGACCTCTCCAAGTTTTCCCACAATCTTGAAGGGTCCCATCCATTTGTCTTGCAAGGCCCTCTGCCTTGTTGGGAGCATAACTAGAACTAGCTGGTCTGGAGTAAACTCAACCATGTTAGCCTTCTGGTCGTGCCAATGTTTGACCAGAGCTTGACCAGCTTTCAAGTTGTCACTTGCTTCTGCCATCATGTGTGACATTCTCCTCCGGAGACCTATCACATAGTCAGTCACTCTGACTGGCTTGAGGGGAGGAGCACCTTCCAATCCCTCCTTAATCAGGGCCAATGGACCTCTGACTGGATGGCCATAGAGAAGCTCAAAGGGAGAATAACCTACTCCCTCCTGAGGGACTTCTCTATAAGCAAAGAGAAGGCATGGCAGTAGAAGGTCCCACTTTTTCTTAAGGGGTTCTTCTAAAGCACCTATCATGCTCTTCATGGTTCTGTTAAACCTTTCAACCAACCCGTTTGTCTGAGGGTGGTATGCGGTTGAGAACTTGTAGGTAACTCCACAGGTTTTCCACATGGCTTTCATGTAGTGGGACATAAAGTTTGACCCCCTGTCAGAGATTACCTCCTTAGGAAACCCAACCCTGGTAAAAATACCAAGGAGGGCCTTAGCCACAGCCGGAGCTGTAACAGTCCTCATAGGAATTGCCTCAGGGTACCTAGTAGCATGGTCTACTACAACAAGGATAAACCTGTTGCTTGAGGAGGTTGGGGGATCAAGGGGACCAACAATGTCAATCCCTACCCTCTCAAATGGGACTCCCACAACTGGGCGAGGCACTAAAGGTGCCACATTCTTGGAACCAACTTTACCAGAAGTCTGGCAGGTGTGGCAGCTCTTACAATATCTGTCTACTTCAGCCCCCATCTTTGGCCAATAAAAGTAGAGAGAGAGCCTTTCCTTGGTCTTCTTGAAACTCAAGTGACCAGCCAAAGGTATCTCATGGGCTAGTTGTAAGAACTGTTGTCTGTTCTCTTGTGGGACTACAAGGCGTTTGTAGTCTCCAGGTTCAGACTCAGTTGGTTCACTGTAGAAGAGGCCATCTTCCCAGTGTAACCTATACTTCCCAGGCTCTTGCCCATCAGCCTGAGAAGCTGCCTGGTGGCGGAGGCCTTCCAGAGTTGGACATTCTCTTTGCCCCTTACGAAAAGCTGCCCTGCTAGGCCCACCTTCTGCCAGTAAAGACTGCAGCTCAGGATGGTCCTCAGGGTCCAAATCTCCAATAAGGTTTGGGCCTCCTTCTAGCTCTTCCTCAGAGTCTAGCTCAACCACACAGGGTTGTACCTCCCTCTCAGCCTCAGCTGGAGGTGGAGTTACAGGTGTAACTTTGGACAACCTAGGGGAAGTCCTTGTTGGAAGCACTGGAGTGCTTGATGCTGGCCTTTTCCTAGGAGTCTTGGGTTGCCCCTTTGCTCCTGATCTGGTAGTTACTGCAGTAAGTTGCTCCAGTGGGAGAGGAGTGATCTCTGTCATCATCTCCTGAGATAACCCTCGCAGGGTTTTCTCTCTTGCAGGTTTTGTGAGCTCCTGTAACCTTCTGCTAGGTGGTCTGGGGGTATGTGACACAACTCCAAGAGCCTTGAGGTCATTACCCAACAGAACCCTACCTGGCACTTCACATTGTACACTGACAGGTATTTTTACAGCCATATCATTACATTGGATGAGAACTGGTAATTGGGGACACATCTGCACAGGCCCACCAGCTAACTTGGTGAGGCATTTGGGTGCCTTAGCAACATCCTCTGCCTTGAAAAATGATTCATCCACCACAGTTATGCTGGCTCCAGTGTCCCTAATGGCAGGAGTCTCCTGACCATTCACCTGGACACTGTCCTTATAATACTCTTTAGTATTATCTGGGATAGAGTTATAGACATCTAAATTCTGTTGTTCCCACAACCCCAGAGAGACTAAAGAAACACTAGCTGAGACTCCAGTGGGTTCATCAGCTAGTAATAGAAAGTTTCCACTTGCCATATGTACTTCCTCTTCTGGGGCGAAGGCTAAGGAGGCAAGCTGGACCCCTGAAGGTTTACCCTTACATCTGGGATCTCCTTTCACATGGTCAGTAGCCTTACAAACAAAGCATGAGCCAAAGGCCCGCTGGAATGGAGGCTTGTTCTGACCTCCTTCTGGTCTGGGACCAGAAGGTACACTAGCCTGATTCGGTTTTCCTGGTGGCTTACCCTTATAGTTTTGTTTGGGGCCCTCTTTGGAGTTTGTAGTATTAGAATTCTCTTTGGAGTCCTTTTTAGGCTGTTTCTCCCCATCCCTCTTCTGAGTTACCCCAGAGTCCTTGTGAGTGGCCCTGTTGGCAACCCACAAGTCAGCAGCCTTAGCTAGCCTCCGGGAATCTAATTCCTTGGAATCAGCCAAGTGTTGTCTGAGCTCAGGAGAGCAGGCATCATAAATAGTCTCCAACATAAACAAATTCTTCATACCTTCATAAGTGTTCACCTTGTAACCCTTAATCCATCCCTCTAAGTTTTTCAACCCTTCACTCACCCAGGTAGCCCAAGGGGTACCATCATGCTTTTTGAGGCTCCTAAACCTCTTAAGATACTGGGAAGGGGTCTTCCCAAATCTAGCTATCAAAGCTAGCTTCAAACATTCATAGTCCTTCTTATCCTCCTCCCCCATCTCCATTACCACATCAGTTGCAACAGGGGGAAGCCTAGAGAACAACCAGGTGAGTAAGTCATTTCCTGTGATGTTCTGGAGCCCATGATTATATTCAAACAGAGACAACCAATCCAACACATCCAACTTAGGCTCATACATACCAACCAATTCTTTAGGCATCCGGGGACTTTTAGGACTGGAACTTCTAGATGAGCCAGAGAGAGAAGCATTTTCAACAGATAATTTCTTCATTTCTAAGTCATACTTGAGCTCCATTTCCCTTAGCCTTAGTTCTTTGTCAGTTTGAGCATTAAGTTTCTTATACTCCAATTCTAGTTTCATTTTCTCCAGTTCAAAGTACTGAGGACTAAATGTGGGACCTGGTAAAGGTCCAGTAGGTACAGCAGGTAGAGCAGGCAGAGGCCTAGGGGGGACAGTCACAACAGCCTCACCCTCCTCTTCTGACTCTTCCTCAGAATCATCAACATTTTGCTCTATGTTAATTTCAATATTGTCATCTACAGTTGCTGGAGTGGTAGGTTCCTCTGAACCATCACCCAGACTTTGGTTAGCTAACAATCTTTCAATCAGCTCCATTTTCTTGCCCTTAGTCAGGAGATCCTTATGTTTACAGAGCACTCTTAAACAATCAGCAGTTTTGGCTGCAAGGGACTCTTGACTATAGCTTTCTATAACTGACATGTTAGAGGATTACTTTTACAGTGCTAAGCTTTGTGGTTAGTTGCACTAAGGTATTTAGAGCACAATAAAATGTATACTCAATACAAATCCCACCGCTGCCACCAGTGTTAGGCAGAAACCTGTGCAGTTCCCTTGGGGAACACTGCAAAAGATTTAAGACTACAGGTATAGCAGTAAACCCACTTGGTAGCAGTCTGTACCACCCAGATTTACCTGGTAGCTGTGGCTGAGCAGTCAGACTTCCCTCAAGAAGAGTTAGGCAGTATGCAAAGTATACACAATATGTACTCAGGCACAATAGCACAAGCAAACACTGACCAGAGCTTGGTTTCAAAAGTATATAGTTATTTATTTTTAAGAACACACAAATTGAAAACACTCTAGCAAAATATAATAAAACACTCCAAACACAGTTATGTGGAAAGCAGTCCCAATCCTTATTCCTATCTAGACAACTCTAGGTTAACACCACATAATTAAAACAGAGGTGAGCGCTTAACGTTAGATGACACTCTAGTAGGTTAAAGAAGGGAGGGAAAAAGAGCAGAATTAGGATAAACACACCACTCTAAGGTCAAGAACACTTTTGGTAAGCTCAAAGAAGCACAAAGTCACAGGTGAGCAAAAGTCACTAAGCAGGGCCCACTCTTAGAGCAGACAGAGCGAAAACGTGCCCAAGATCACACAGTTGGTAGGGATTCAGAGTCTTGCAAAAGAGTTCGGAAAAGAGTTAGAGAGGCTCAGAAAGTTTAGCCAAAGTGTCCCAGGCAATCCCAGGATCGAAAGCCGAGGGCTAAAACTACCTCGTACAGTCGGTGGCAAGGGAAGCCAGGCGGAACACGGTACCTTAACAGAAAGGATCCTCCAGCGGGGGCAGTTGTTCCAGGCAGTGGCAGCAAGGCTCGACGTCGGTCAGGGGAGAAGAAGATCTCGCTGAAGAGCAGAAGAAGAAGGTCGTTGCACTGCCCGGGAAGAAACCAGCCGCGGAGTCCTCCGGTTAAAGGGTTGTACCGACTTTCGCGGTTGGGGTAAAAGTGGTGGGGTTCCGGTTGCCGGGGTGCTTGGCACTGGCAAGGCGGCCACGGGATACCTCGAAGAACGGAAAGAAGGTGAAAACTGGTTGTCCCCACCAGTCAAGGGAAGGAGCCACTCCGTTAAGAGTTCTCCTCGGTCGTCGGGAAAAGTGGTGAGATGGTTCAGCAGGGCTCCACCGGCGGTGTCGTCGTAGCAGATCAGCTCAGCTCGTCCCTCGTTGGATTCTTAGGTCCTGTGGCGACTTCTGAAGTTCCAGTCCCCAAAGCCCTGCTTTTATGCAGCAAACCCCCATTCACCCAGCCTAGCTGTCACTCAACCATGCTAAGTGGTGAGCCGGCCGGCTCACCACTTGGGCCAATCAGGACGGAGTGCGACTTGAGTTACCTAGGTAACTCAGTCCAGGGTGCCTAAATCCCCCTCCACCCCTCCTAAGTACCCCAGACAGAGTGGCACCACTTTGGAGGGCTTCTGTGGAGAAGCCTGCCAAAAGTGGGACAAAGGGCTCCACTTTGGGTCAGAGTTACAGAGGCGAACGCCAACGCCATTTTAGTATCAAGTTTTGGCAAAAAATCCCAACCGGAGTTATAATAATAAATATATAAACCGGCGGTATGTTTAAGGCTACCGTAAATAAATAATTAAATGTGTTAGCCTAAAACAATGGGAAATCCCATAGGAAAATATTCGCGGTCGAATATAAAAAGTAGTTTCCACTGCCACCAGCCAAAACTCGATCAGGGGGGACGGAGACGTGCCCCCTCGACTAACAGACCCTGGGGCAATCGAATTGCCCCCGCCAGTACGTCCACAATATGATGGTTTGTACTGGTTCTGTTCAGGATTTAAGACTAGTAAAGTCTTTGGTGACTTTACATGTCCTGGGAGACAGTAGTCAGTCCCAGGGTATGGAGTCTATGTTGGGGAGTCCCTAGGACACCCCTGGGTTACGGCACAGAGGGTGCTGTGTAACCCACATCCAAAAAATACATGAGGCCCTATGGAGTAAAAGACCCCATAGCCCATTCAACACAAGGTTTAACCAAGAAAACACACTTCAACATGCCCAAGAGTGAGGGTAAAAGAGTCTCACTCTTGGCAGGAGAAAAAAATAAACCCCAGAAATCCAGCAAAGCTGCTGGGGGACTCACTAGGTAGGGAAATTCAGCCTAAACAGAGAATTCTCCCTAACACTAAAACGGAGGAAAAAATCAAACGCCACTTCTGGTGGCCTTCTTGGAGAAAAGACATAAAGTCTTTTGTACTGTCTTGTGGAATTTGCGCCCAAAACAAGGCTCAAACGAAAAGGCCAGCCGGCCTACTTCAACCCTTGGATATTCCACCGGCGCCATGGCACACCCTGTCAATGGACTTTATAACAGATCTGCCTCCTTGTGCTGGTTTCAACACAATCCTTGTAATTGTGGACCTATTCTCCAAAATGGCCCACTTTATCCTTTTAAAGGGTTTGCCTTCAGCTTCCACCTTGGCCAAGGAATTCCTGGAGAATATAGTTCGCATACATGGTTTCCCTTCCATATTAGTCTCGGATCGTGGAAGTCAATTTATCTCACATTTTTGGAAGAAGTGTTGCCAACTAGCACAAATAGATGTGCGGTTATCTACCAGCCACCACCCCCAGACCGACGGACAAACCGAGAGAACCAATCAGACTCTCGAGCAATATCTTCGGTGCATGTTACACCAATCCGAGTTAAATTGGAAAGACATTCTTTGGATCGCAGAATATGCATACAACAATTCAGTGCATTCTGGAACCGGACAAACCCCCTTTTATACTTTGTATGGTCACCATCCTCGGACCTCTGACCTAGATCCACCTCTGACCCTGGAAATGCCCGCAGTAAATCATCTGCATTCCACAATAACCCGAGCCTTCAAAGAAGCTGCAACTCATTTACAGCAAGCCAAGAAAAAGTATAAAGAAAACGCTGATTTGCACCGAAGTAAAACTCCTCCTTACCAATTAGGAGACCAGGTATGGCTAGCAACACAACATTTACCCCTCAAGGGCCCGCGAACCTTCAATCCCAGATTCATAGGACCTTATCCCATCAAAGCTATAATCAACCCAGTGGCCTTTAAACTGGATCTACCGTTCAACATGCGTATTCATCCAGTTTTTCATGCATCACTTTTGAAGCCAGTACAACCAGGAACCCGATTGTCCAAGCCTCCAGATCCAGTTCAAGTTGAAGGGGAATTAGAATTCGAAGTTAAAGACATTTTAGACTCCAAGGTGGTAAAGTCGAAACTCTTCTATCTTGTTGACTGGAAGGGATATGGACCTCAAGAGAGATCGTGGGAGCCTAGTAACCATGTCCACGCACCTCGATTAGTACAAAGGTTTCACCGGAGATTTCCGAACAAGCCCAAACCCCTGGAGGGAAGAACCTTGGGAGGGGCCTTGAGGGGGGGTACTGTCA
Source organism: Ambystoma mexicanum (assembly GCF_040938575.1). NCBI lineage: Eukaryota > Metazoa > Chordata > Amphibia > Caudata > Ambystomatidae > Ambystoma > Ambystoma mexicanum. The sequence continues at coordinate 796,112,196 of NC_090921.1, read as the reverse complement.
TGATGCCTACCTCCAAGGAGCCAGGTCCGACCCAGCGACCCCAGAGGCAGGCATCATTTCCCCCAGGGGAGTGCCAGCGTGCCCAAGCTGGGGCCCTTTGGACGCAGTCCTGGCGCCTTAGGCGCCAGGCTCATGTTGGACCTCGGTCCTGGCGCCTTAGGCGCCAGGCTCATAAAGCTATACATGTGTGCAAGTGTTTTCATGTGCACTTACCTGATGCAGACCATGCTGCCACATCCAGGCCCTCTTGAGGCCTGAATGGAACTACTTTACCTGTGGGACTACTTTCCACCCGGGTGTGGTCGGGGAAGGATACATACCTGATCGGAGGAAGGATACACACTTGGCACTTCTTCCAAAGCTATTTAAACCACACCCGATCAGCAACTCACGCTTCGCGTTGTTCTGCTCCTCGCAGCTGGACGCTCACCGTGTCAGCTCCTGCTTCTGGACTTCAGCCACGCCTGTCAGCATCCTGGGTCACCTGCAAAGGGAGACAAGAGACCTTACCAGCTAAATCTGCACCACGGAGACATCAACGACGATCCTAAAAGGGAAGACATTATTTTTAAAAGCATTTCGTTACGATCGCTGCAGCGCTGCATTTCACTCACCTTTCCTAGGTTCCTCCATCTTCAGCAGCGATCATCCGGATACACAGCCACTTCCCAGAGCCTAGAGAAAAAGACAAGAATAAGAGGTGAGAGAAGGAAGGGAATAAGACTTACCTCATTTCATTTCGGGTCTTGCCGCTTCCAGGCATTTTCCGGACCCCGGCCCCTATGGGGAAAAAAGACAAAGACATTGAATGAGCGTATGCAAAGTCAGTTCCCGAGCGCTCATCCAGAACTAACCTGCCATTTACTGGAACTGGAACTGCACGTTTCACTTCGGGTCGGTGCCATATCTCCGGCATTCCGAACCCCGGCCCCTAAGGGGAAAAAAGGACATAAACATTAGCGCTTGCTGCAAAAAGACAATGAACATTATTATTAAGCTTGGACTTTTGAACTTGCAACAGAACTTTTACAGAGCCTTACCTGAATAGTCAAGCTTACCTGAACTCCCATCAATCCTCAATCCAGTGAAGTAACTGGGTTTCAACGTGCCCCTGCATCAGAAGCAGGATGGAGAGCTCATCCTTCCTGACCCTAAGGTGAGACTTCACGGGGAATCGTGGAAGGGTATCGTGGAGGGTTGGAAGAGAGTGGGAGGCTTGAGCATAACTCAGTCAGTAGGTAATACTCCCTTTTCACGCACAGGGGAATATTCCTGCGAGCCGGAGAAGCCAGAGTTGAGGGCCCTTCCTCTCCATCTTCAGAGTCCTGCGCTTCACCATTGAAGAAGCATCAGCACTCGAAGCCAGACCTGTGCCTCCGTGGGAATCAGGTGAGCGTTACACGGATATGCCCAGACGTGGGTCCCATGCATGCTGGGCCTACAGGCCAAAGCTACTCCTCACTGATGAGGCCCAGCAAGATGGAAACATGTTTGGGGATGCTTGTGGTCTCGTGAATAAGGGATGTGACTGACCAACCAGTTCAGGCTGGACTGACCCTTTTGGAGTGGGACCAACAATGGTCTGGAGGGTTGCCCAGAACAATGGCAGAGGTTAGAATTCATTCCAAACCTTCCAGCCATAACCTCTTTTGTTTCGCGTAAGTCACCCTGAGTGGGACCAGTGTGCCCAAGCGTGGGTCCTGTGCCAGCTGGGCCTAGAGACCCAAGCTACTCCTCACTGATAAGGCCCAACAAGGCCAAAACGTGTTTGGGGTTACTTGTGGTCTTGAGCAGAAGGGATGTGACCAAGCAGTTCGGGCTGGACTGCCCCTTTTGGGGTGGGACCAAGCCTGATTTGCATATTGTCTTTCCAATTTTGTAATGCATTGGCAGGCAAAGAACAATGGTCTGGAGGGTTGCACAGAGCAATGCCAGAGGTTAGGATTAATTCCAAACCTTCCAGCCATCACCTCTTTTGTTTTGCGCAAGTCAACCCGAGTGGGACGGGTATACCCAGACGTGGGTCCTGTGCCTGCTGGGCCTAGAGACCTAAGCTACTCCTCACTGATGAGGCCCAAAAAGGCCTAAACATGTTTGGGGATGTTTGGGGTCTCGTGAAGAAGGGATGTGACCAAGCAGTTTGGGCTGGACTGGCCCTTTTGGGGGTGGTACCAAGCCTTATTTGCATATGGTCTTTCCCCTTTTGTAATGGCTTGGCAATTGAAGAACAATGGTCTGGAGGGTTGCCCAGAGCAATGCCAGGGGTTAGGATTAATTCCAAACCTTCCAGCCATCACCTCTTTTGTTTTGCATGATGTATATCTCTGCCAACAACTCTGAGCAGCAAGAGTTGGTGCATGCTGTGGATGACACAATGTGGCCTAATGCAGTGAAATAAGATAAGCGTCTTAGCACATTTTCGAATGAATCGGTCAAAGTCCAGATCTGACCACTCTGATTATTGGAGACTCCAAGAACAAAAGGGCTGTCAAAGGTGGGGTTAATAATCAAACTAGATATCATTTTCTGGGTAAACAGTCTGAGATTAAAGAATGTAATAAAACAAAGGCAATGGGTAATGATATTCCATGGGGCATAGTTCAAGAGGAAATAAGTCCATAGAAAAAACCTTAAAGGTGCAGATCTTCATATCTGATTTGCAAGAAGGATGTCATCTATTAAAAACCTTTCTTTTCCAAATGATCCCAGATGGTAAGTCTTTGAATCTGTATGACAGAGATGTATCCAATTTTGAATACATCTTAAGAAGCGCAGTGTTAACATTGGATGTTGCACGGAATCCTTGCTGAGGGGATATATATGATCTTGGCTCCCTTGTTATGAGTATAATGAGCATTCAAAAAGATTCATAAAATGGTGATTTTGTACTCCATGAAGAAGGTATGCTCAAAGACCCTACCTTCTCCCAAGACCTACTGCCCCCATTACACAAGGCAAATCTTTAAACCATATGTCCTCTGATTAAGGAAGTCAGACTAAAATCTATAAAGCAAATAATGCTGGCTCAATAATATCCAATTGGGTTCCTGACAACAGTGTTCCCAAAATTGCCCAAGGGGCATGGAGAGGTGCCCCTATGTTAATGAGAAAGTCTCCTCCTAGGATCCAGCATTTATGGGGATTTAGAAATGCAACCTTTTGGTGAACTGATAGCTGCAAGATGAGTTGTGTAGGTTGGTAATCGACCAAAATATGTTCTTGAGGACTGCATAGTATTGCACTTTAGAAACCCACATATAGTGGAACAAATATTTAAGCCTTATACTCTGCGCGTAGCAACAGGCCTACACCCAGAAAGACTGAATTAATGCCTCTGAGCAAAGCAAGGGTCATAAAGGAGGGCTTTGGGCATGTAATGACCAGGAATGCCTGTAGCACCTTTGCAGATGTTCATGGCCACAACAAAAAGGAAGAGGAGGTCTTTTCCGGTAGTGCGGCATCCTTGGTGTGCTTTTTTGCTGAGGAAACTGGGTATTACTGATGGATGCCGCTGAGAAGACAAGATGTGTACTAAAGTGTGGCCTCCACACCCACTGCAGCATTGCGGAAAGGATGAGAGCCACCATGGCAGAGGAAGGCAGCATGTGTCATGATGCATACCCCCGGGCATCCAGACCACGTCCATCAGCCCCGGGAGCAGGCATCATGTCGCCTTGAGAAAACCCAGCAACCCCTGCTAGGAGCTGTCTGGGTTTAGTCCTGGCGCCAATGATGCCAGGCTCATATGGGACATCAGTCCTGGCGCCATAGGCGCCAGGCTCATTGGTGCACACTTACCTGATGCAGGGAATACCTACCTGGGACTACTTTGGAGGTTATTTAAACCACGCCCGAAGAGCAGCACACGCTTCGCGTTATTCTGCATCCAGCAGCGTAATGCTCACCGTGCCAGCGGCAGCATCCAGCCTTCTGCCATGCCCGCCTCGAACCTGGAGCACCTAGAAAGAAGGAAAGAAGCAAAGGTTAAAACAAGAGTATTACCTGCTTTCTTACCTGATTCCGGATTCATCGCATCTTCAAACCAGAGGAAAGACTTTATTAAACGCGTAGCATCGCCAGCAGCAGCGCCACGCCATACTCACCGTTCCACGCAGCATCTCTTCAATCCGGCGCTGTCTCCATCTTTACATTGCCGAATCCTGGCACCTAAGGGGGACAAGAAACAAGGTGAGCAGAGAGAACAGACAGAGACAATCTCTTTAGCCGCCATATGCTTACCTGATTTTACCGGCGTAGGTATAATTCATCAGCATGCCACATCTTCTTATGCCGCACCTGTAAGATAAGGAGAAAGCAGCAAGTTTAACCCTTGGCATTATTTACCGGACAGTGTTGGGTAACCCAGACTTTTACCGGAGCGCTTTCAGCTGTCAATTTTCTTATTGGGTCAAAGCTGCAAGATAAAAGAGGAATTGGACAGGAGTGAATTCCAGACATTTTGAACTCTTACGAACTATATACTTACGGCTCTTTGCCAGGACATTTTGGAGTCAGGATTCGTCCACACTCTTCCAATATCTTCAGGCTAGTGAAGTAACTGGTCATCAACGCGCCCCTGCGTGCTTCGCAGGATGGAGGGCTCATCCTTCAAGAATATAAGGTGAGATTGCTGAGAGGGCGCTTCAGAGGTGATCAGTGGGGAGGACATTGGTGGTGCTATCACTTTAATCCACAAGTGGCTAAATCCATCTCTCCAGTTGTAGGAGAATATTTCTACGGGCCAAGCAGACAAGATCAGGAGGGCAGATCCAGTCAGTCATCGCTGCACTAAGCATCACGTGGGTGGAAGCCGCAGCAGTCCGGGTCCGACCGACGCCCCTGTGAGAGCCAGGTGAGCGTAACAGAACGCGAAGCCGATCTACAAATCCCCACCCGGGCGTTATGGAAACCTCAGAAAACGACCAACTGGCCCAACTATTGGGGGAACTTAGGGCGGAAGTGCACTCCGCTCGCCAAGAGACTAATGCCCTCAGAAGAGAACTAATTGTATTGAAGGAGCGCACAGATGATCTCGCTAGACAACTGCTGCAAACTCAAGCTGGACAAGCACCCCTACTTGGTTCCAGGGGAAACCCAGCTCCTGTGTTATCGAGTAACCCTGTGCAAATAAACCTACCAGGAAATATTCCATTAGCTCCACCCGAACGCTTTGCCGGGGATCCCAAAAGGTTCGCCATGTTTATGACCCAATGCCGCTTGCACTTTTTATGCAGACCAGGAGCCTTCCCAAACGATCAAGCCAAGATAGCCTTTGTATTATCATATCTCAGCGGCAGTGCAGCTGATTGGTCAATTCCACTAGTTACTCAGGGTGACCCAATTTTTCGGGATTTTCAGGGCTTTCAAACTAGCATGGAAAGACTATTTGCCCGGCACTCCCAAGGACAGGCCCTGGATAACGAACTTTTGTCCCTACGACAGGGTAACCAGGATATGCTAACCTACATCGCAACCTTCAATAGATTGATAGTGGAAACCGGATGGCCTGAGGAAAAACAAATTACATTGTTTCATCGTGGACTTCGGGGAGAATTTAAAGACGTCTTGGCTCAAGTTGTGAACCGACCTCAAGATTGCACAGAGTTTATAGACTTAGTGGTCCAGCTGGATCATCGACTCCAGAATAGAAAGGCTGATCGAGCTAAGTTCGAAAATCGGTATTGGTTAAATCCAACGTTGCCCCCAAAGGAACAGATGCATCAGAACCTATGCAAATCGGGGGGGTCAAAGGACCCTTAACTCAAAAGGAAAGGGAAAGAAGAAGACAGATGCAATTATGTCTGTACTGTGGAACCTCAGGACATTTTCTACGGGATTGCCCTATAAAACCACCCAAGAAGGTGGTAGGAGTTGCTGATGAAAGTCCAAAAGAGCCCGATTCGGAAAACGACCACGCCCGACAAGCGTAGAGGTCCGCTTGCCGAGCTTAAAGAAGGACACTCAGACCTCGCATCTGATCATACCAATGGTCCTAATTGATCCTTGACAACCCTCACGTATGCACGCAGTAAGGGCATACATTGATAGCGGGCCGTAGGGAACTATATGGACCACCAATTGGCTTCCAGGATGAATCTACCTCCCTGCCGAAAAACCACCTCAGATGTCATCACCACAGTCGATGGAACGGAAATAGCTTCTGGGCCTGTAACTCATTCCACCGCAGAGATGACACTATTGGGTCAGGATGGGCATCGAGAGACTATTGTGTTTGATCTAATCAAAGCCCCACAGTTCCAAATAATACTGGGGATACCTTGGTTGGAAAAACATAATCCTTGTATTGATTGGCGAGAGAAGAGAATAACCTTCCCGGATTGTACACAAACCTGTCACCCAAAGAAAAATCAGAACGCAGGCCTGGCCACAGTAACCACAGCAGCCATGCAACTACCTCCAGAATACCAAGAATTCCAGGATGTCTTCCAAAAGGAACAGGCAAACACCTTACCTCCTCACAGATCGTACAATTATCAAATCGATCTCATACCCGGTGCACAACCCCCTTGTAGCAGGATCTATGCCCTTACGGAACCTGAGAACCTTCACCTACGACAATACTTAGACCAGTACTTTGCCAATGGCTTTATTCGCCCTTCCAAGTCTCCTATATCCTCAGCTTTGTTCTTCGTGCCAAAAAAGGAAGGTGACCTTAGAACGTGCATAGATAGACTAAATTAGATTACGGTTAAGAACCGGTACCCATTGCCTCTGATCCCCGAATTACTAGACCAAGTAAAGGATGCTTGTATCTACACTAAGTTAGATCTCGGAGGGGCATATCATCTGGTACGTGTAAAGAAAGGCGACGAATGGAAGACGGCCTTTCGCACCAAGTACGGTTTATTTGAGTATCAGGTGATGCCCTTCGGGTTGTGCAATGCACCAGCAGCCTTCCAGTATTTTATGAACGATGTCTTTCGTAAACTCATGAACGTCTGTGTTGTCGTATACATAGACGATATCCTTGTGTACTCCTCCTCAGAATCAGACCATGTTAAGCACGTACGTGCAGTCCTTGAGAAACTACGTCAGCACAAGTTATTTGCAAAATTGGAAAAATGTGTTTTTCACGTTACGGAAGTTGAATTCCTTGGGTTTATCTTGACTCCAAAAGGAGTCCGAATGGACTCACGAAAGGTGGACGCAATTCTCAAGTGGCCATCACCTAGTTCAGTTAACTAGGTGGTGCAAAGCATGCTCGGATTTGCCAATTTCTACCGCAGATTCATTCCGGACTTCTCACATGTTGTACATCCCATCACAGCACTTTTGCGAAAGAACAAACATTTCTTGTGGACCGAAGAGGCTGAAAAGGCCTTCCAAGAGCTGAAAGCGAAATTCACGACTGCGCCTGTTTTAAAGCATCCACGCCCAGAGCTTCGATACATAGTGGAAACTGATGCATCCAGTTTAGCCATGGGAGCTGTCCTGTCCCAGAAGGATCCTGAAACTGGTCAACTTCACCCAGTGGCATTTTGGTCCAGAAAGTTCTCGTCACCCGAGTTAAACTATGCGGTTACCGATAAAGAGTTATTAGCCATCAAATCCGCCTTTAAGGCTTGGCGACACTATCTTCTCGGTGCCAGGCATACCATTACTATAATCACCGATCCCCGGAACTTGCAGTATCTAAAAACAGCCAAAGCCCAATCATTGCGCCAACTTCGATGGGCATTTTTCTTTGCCGAATTCGATTTTGTGATCACTTATCGACCAGGCTGTAAAAATGACAAGGCAGATGTCTTATCCCGATTAGGAATGGAAGAAGCATATGCGAACCCGGAGCCGGTGCCTATAATTTCTGAACAAAGAATTCTTGGCATAACTACTTTACAGACACTAGAAGAAATTCATTTAAAAATCCAACAACTCTTCAATCCAGCAGCCCTCAGGACTGGGTAAAGAAAGGCCCGGATTACTCAGTCATCAATGACCTACCCTACTATCAAGGACGACTATTTCTACCACACAAGGAATTACAGGCACTTGTCATCTCCAATTATCATGATACCTTAATGGAAGGTCACCCAGGTATCACAAAAACCGAAGCCAAAATTAAGAGACAATTCTGGTGGCCCACCTGGCGAAAAGATATGAAGTCATTTGTGATGTCTTGCGGCATTTGCGCCCAAAACAAGAGTCAGAAGAAAAAACCAGCTGGCCTTTTACAACCTTTGGATATTCCACCTACACCATGGCACACCTTATCTTTAGACTTTATTACCGATCTACCTCAATGTAATGGGTTTAACACCATTCTAGTTATCGTGGATGTTTTTTCCAAGACGGCCCACTTTATTCCTTTGAAGGGATTACCTTCTGCTTCAGTCCTGGCCAAGGAGTTCCTCGAAAACATTGCTCGAATACACGGGTTTCCTTCTGTATTGGTCTCTGACCGAGGTAGTCAATTCATTTCACATTTTTGGAAGAAATGTTGCCAATTGGCGCAAATCGACATAAGGTTATCAACCAGTCACCATCCCCAGACCGATGGTCAGATGGAGAGGACCAACCAGACCCTTGAACAGTACCTTCGTTGCATGCTTCACCAGACCGAAAGTAATTGGAAAGATATTTTATGGATTTCCGAATATGCATACAATAACTCTGTACATTCAGGAACCGGAAAAAGCCCCTTTTATACCATATATGGACACCACCCTCGAACCTCAGAACTCGATTCGCCTCAGCACTTAGAAATGCCTGCAGTTAGTCATTTACATTCTACTATTACACAAGCCTTCAAGGAAGCGACAGAACATTTGAAGCAAGCAAAAGAGAAATACAAGAAAAATGCTGATCTACATAGAAGTGAAACTCCACAGTACCAAATTGGAGATCAGGTTCAGCTAGCTACAAAACACATACCTCTGAAAGGAACTCAGACTTTTAATCCTAGATATTTGGGACCTTACACCATTAAGGCCATTATCAACCCTGTGGCCGTCAAACTGGAATTACCCTCCAATATGCGAATTCATCCTGTCTTTCATGTTTCACTTTTAAAACCAGTTCAACCAGGAACGAGATTAACCAAACCACCAGATCCTATCTTGATAGATGGAGAACCTGAATTCGAGGTGAAAAACATCCTGGACTCCAAGGTGGTTAAATCAAAACTTTTTTACTTAATCGATTCGAAAGGTTACGGGCCACAGGAAAGGTCATGGGAGCCTAGTGGCCACGTTCAAGCACAACGATTAGTGAAGAGATTCCATCGGGACTTCCCAGACAAACAAGGACCAAGGGGAGGAACGACTTTAGGAGGGGCCTTGAGGGGGAGTGCTGTCATGATGCATACCCCCGGGCATCCAGACAACGTCCATCAGCCCCGGGAGCAGGCATCATGTCGCCTTGAGAAAACCCAGCAACCCCTGCTAGGGGCTGTCTGGGTTCAGTCCTGGCGCCTATGGCGCCAGGCTCATATGGGACATCGGTCCTGGCGCCATAGGCGCCAGGCTCATTGGTGCACACTTACCTGATGCAGACCATGCTGCAAGAAGATCCAAGCCCATGTGAGGCCTGGAAGGGACTACTTTACCTTAGGGACTATTTTGTTACTCGGGTGTGGTCGGGGAGGAATACCTACCTGGGACTACTTTGGAGGTTATTTAAACCACGCCCGAAGAGCAGCACACGCTTTGCGTTATTCTGCATCCAGCAGCGTAACGCTCACCGTGCCAGCAGCAGCATCCAGCCTTCTGCCACGACCGCCTCGAACCTGGAGCAACTAGAAAGAAGGAAAGAAGCAAAGATTAAAACAGGAGTATTACCTGATTTCTTACCTGATTCCGGATTCATCGCATCTTCAAACCAGAGGAAAGACTTTGTTTTAAACGTGTCGCATCGCCAGCAGCAGCGGCGCGCCATACTCTCCGTTCCACGCAGATTCTCTTCGATCCGGCGCTGTCTCCATCTTTACATCGCCGAATCCCGGCACCTAAGGGGGACAAGAAACAACAAGGTGAGCAGAGAGAACAGACAGAGACAATTTCTTTAGCCGCCATATGCTTACCTGATTTTACCGCCGGAGGTATAATTCATCAGCACGCGACATCTTCTTATGCCGCACCTGTAAGATAAGGAGAAAACAGCAAGTTTAACCCTTGGCATTATTTACCAGACAGTGTTGGGTAACACAGACTTTTACCGGAGCGCTTTCAGCTGTCAATCTTCTTATTGGGTCAAAGCTGCAAGATAAAAGAGGAATTGGACAGGAGTGAATTCCAGACATTTTGAACTCTTACAAACTATATACTTACGGCTCTTCGCCAGGACCTTTTGGAGTCAGGATTCATCTAAAACTCTTCCAATATCTTCAGGCCAGTGGAGTAACTGGTCATCAACGCGCCTCTGCGTGCCTCGCAGGATGGAGGGCTCATCCTTCAAGAATATAAGGTGAGATTGCTGAGAGGGCGCTTCAGAGGTGATTAGTGGGGAGGACAGTGGGGGTGCTATCACTTGAATACACAAGTGGCTAAATCCATCTCTCCACTTATAGGAGAATATTTCTACAGGCCAAGCAGACAAGATTAGGAGGGCAGATCCAGTCAGTCATCGCTGCACTACGCATCACGTGGGTGGAGGCCGCAGCAGTCCGGGTCCGACCGACGCCCCTGTGGGAGCCAGGTAAGCGTAACACACGGGGAAATGTAGCGGGTGGGGACGGAAGGTAAATAGGCTGCAGGGCACAGGGAAAGTGGACGGGCACAGCACCAAAGGAACGTTTGCTTGTCCTAGCCAGGTGGGACTGAGGTTTCCAAGCACATACTAGGTATTAGTGCCCTGAATTTGCTCAGAATCCTCGTTCCAGATTGGTTGAGCAGATCAGAACATCCAAAAAGGGTGCTAATATGTCATAATGACTACAAAACAAGAAGTTCCTTTGGTGCTATGAGTAACTGCAGAGTGTTGCATCTACCACTAGGCTATTTCTATCCACCTGTGTAGGGCATTTGCCCTCTGCTGCAAGATGCTAATGGTTTTCAGCCAGTAAATCGTAGCAGGAAACGCAATTTAGAAGAGGACACTGACCACTTTTAATACATTGTTATTAAAATGGAATAGATATGATTGCCAGAGTGGCCAAGAAGGCTGGCACTCTCGTGATGACTTTACTTTTAGGAACTTTGAAGGTGATACTGTTATCTCAGGTGTACCGCATGCATAAAGGGTTTTGGATAAACACACCCTGGCAGTCGAATCATGGAATGTGGCAGGCTTAAAGGGAAATGTTTTTTCCTAATGCAACCCATTTTCCTGATTTTAGTTAAATTAGTGTGAAAAATGTGCACTGGTGTGTGGACTGGGGTTGATTTGTTCCTGAGTTTAACTATCAAGGCACTCGAACCACCCACACCAACTCCTCAAATTGTCCAATGATCACTGAAAGCTAAAACATTTTTTATATATAATCAGTGTTTACAAGAAACACTATATCCAAGGGGAAGGCTGCAATGATCATCTTTCAAGTTTCTTAAAGAAATATGTGCTACAGTTAAAAAATTACTTTCAAGATAACCGAATAGGAAGGTTGGGGAAGATTGTAAAGAAAAAAAAAGGTAATAGGGATGTTAAAATGGGCTGGATCCTACTGAAGTCGAAATCAGAGGGCGCCCACCTTTATTTGTAACATTTCTCAAAAAGGATGTTGAGGCACTGCGTTTTTTACATTTGGAACTTCAGCTTTCCTTAAGAATTCGAAATGGCAGCACAATATCAGATACTTCAGCCAACCCACCTTCCAAGCGTGCTGGGAGTTAATCCTCCATTATTACTTTTTAATTAGCTCCTTGGTGATCCATTTCCCCTACTACACCTCGCTCTCTACCTGCGGCATTCCTCAGGGCTCTAGCCTATCGTTGTGGCTCTTCAACATCCCCCTCTGGACCTCTTGGTCTCCTCCTTCTCTCCTCACTTCCTGCGTTATGCTGGTGACACACACCTCTCCTTCAATCTTCCGTCCACTACCTCCTCTTCTTCCTCTCTCATTCCTGACAGTCGGACTGCTATTCAGACATGGTGCACGACTAGCGATCTCTGTCTTAATGCCAGTAAGACTGAGATCCTTTCCCTACTCCCTGTTTCCCTCCCACTCCCTGGCCGTCCTTCTTGCGTCCTTTCCCCTCACCATCCTGTGAGGCCAAAAACGTTGGTGTCATCTTTGACTCCTCTCTCTCTCCTTCTCCCCTCACATCCCGGACCTTGCCAAGAAGGCCTGCTTTCAGCTTTACCTCCTCAGAGGCATTCTCCCCTTCCTTACCTTTCCCCATAAACTCAATTTCCCTAGAGCTCTGGTCCTCTCTAGGCTGGACTACTACAACAGTCTCTTCCTCAATCTGCCTCTTTCTCCCCTTTGCCCTCTTCAACTAATCCAGAATAGGACTGCAAGACTTATCCTTGGCCTCAAGCCCCAGGACTGCATCACTCCTGCCTTAAAATCTCTCAACTGGCTCCCGGTAACTGCAAGGATCAAATTCAAGACCCCCTGCATAATACACAAGGCTTACATGGGCCTGGAACCCCGCTATATTCAACTCTCTCTTCCTAAATACCTCCCTGCTAGGGCCCTTCGGTCCTGTAGCTCCAATTCTCTGCAGATCAGACAGACGTTTTTCCAAGCAGAGAGTGGGTGGTAGATCTCTCTTCGGCAGGTGCCTCCCTCTGCAACGGCCTCCCTGCCCCACTCAGATTTGACCCAGACCTCCTTAAGTTCCAAAAACTTTAAAACCCCTGCTTTTCTCTACTTCCTTCCCTTTCGACCCCCCATGCTGATGTCCCCATTTGCCACTGCGACTGGCGGCCTGGTCTCTTACAGGTTACCAGGCCCTCTTTGACCAGTCTATACCAGTACTCCCCAACCAGCACTGTCCTTCCGGGGCCCTGTCTCTGACTATCCTGGTAGGTTGGGCATCCCTCCGGTGTCCATGTCCGTCCTCACACTTAGACAGTGGTCCTCCTCCGTCATCCCCTGGCACTCCCCCCCCCTGGGCTCCCCTCAGCACTTGCCTAGCCCATGGGTCCCCCTCCACCCACCCTGCATTATACCCAGTTTCCCCCACTTACCCCCCCAGATCTCCCCCCTTTGCACTTCCTGTTACTGGACTTGCACGATCTGAATGTCACAAGGCCTAGTAGGACCGTTATTGTTATTATCTCCCCTTTCCATCTTCCTCCCCCCTTTTTGTCTGGTAGTGCCTGGAAACACCATTTGCTGTATAGGCGCCTTATAAATATTCAATAAATTCAAATTCAAATAGAGCATTCAACTTTCGTAGAGGATATGATGGTAGAATACAGAGTCAAATGTGACCTTGATCTTGTTGGTTTAATAATGAGGGTCCCTTGGCAAAAATAACCTATTTCTTTCTTTAAGCCATCTGAACATATGGACCTGGCCTCAAATCAACGCAGATATAGGAATCCTGAAGCTGGAGATAGTATTTTAGCAAGTATGTAAGATGTTGCCCAATATGAATTAATGTTACGCGTCTCCTCGTATTATAACATTGCTGATGTACATGAAGCGTTCCTATTTTGGAAAGGGACCCATTATGCAATTCTCGAGTGGTCAAGAGAGTAAAGGCAGTCTACAGGGAATCAGTTTACAAAGCTAAACATGACCAAAAAGTATGATTATGGCAAGATTGCAAGGTGGGCACTGTGGCTCAGGATAGCAGGGCATTTTGGTCCTCGATTTGTTACAGTGTATCTGTCAAGAGGATTGGGCTTCACACTTCCAAAATCTTGCCAATCAGGGGGTGTCAACCTGAGAACTTAACAGTGTTTGGATTACTCTAAGGATGCCTCTGTGAGCTTGCGGATCATGTTCGCCCAAATCTGATAGTGGGCAAATTAGGAGCCAAAAAAAAATAATAAGGCCATATGCCATGACTCTGACTGTTTCGTCATAGATCTTTTTCAAGATTGTGTAGAATTATTCTGGTCTCTGCTGTTATCTAATGAAATTAAGGTGCCGAATACTTGAAAAGGGGCAAATATAGTATCACATTTAAAAAAGGTTGTCATATGACTTCAGGATGCTATCCCCCATTTCACCTCTTAAATCAACCCTCAAAAATAGAGACACATTTAGAGGCCAACATTTAAATATTATTGTTGTGGTTTTGCACTTATGGCTGATTTTGATCTTTGACACTGAGCACAGGCAAACCCTTTGGTAGACTTGGGTAGACTTCGGACCAGATGTCCTTTGACAAAGCTTCAGTGAGTACTGACCAACTATACTCTCAACTAGAGGGGGCAGTTAGGTTTGGGACTGGTGAGAGCTTACTTCAAATGTTGGCATATCAAGCCAGACTGCCCCCTTGCACCAATGTTGTTTACCATCTACATCAATCAATGGGTTGGAAAAACAGATTGAGGTCATGTTTCCGCAGAACACTTTTCATCATGACATTGCACACCCCATTTCTGCTCCCGCTATTGCACACTAGATGCATTCGGGAGCCCTTGCTAACCTGCACTGCTCCAAGTCCCTACTGCGCCTGTAAAATAAAATTCTATTCAGATTTCCAGTGCCGCTATCTCAGTATGCGCAGGACACAACCATTCTGTGCAGCAGGGACAGGGGTCGTTCTTTAACGGGGGGAAACCCAGAGGGCCATCATCTATTTTGTTTGGGGGAGGATGCGGTCTGCGAAATCGCAGCTGAGGAAAAATGACCTCATCATGGAAAACCATCTGAGAAAGTCTGCAATAGATATGCCAATGATAATAGGTCTCCTCTCCCATTATTGCTGTATGCAGATGATGCAGTATTAATTGCTCAAACTCTGTAGGTTCTTTAATAGGTATGACGTCCTTTCATCGACACCCGTTTTTCTGACGGGTGTTTTTCCACAGAACTTTTGCCCAAAAAAACGTTTCTAAATGTTTGGGGGCTGGGGAGGGTTGGAGAGGAAAGGGCATATAAAGGGTTAGGGGGGGGTCAGGAATAAAAAAATATGTAAATGACAGGCGGTTTGGGGGATCCCCCCAAAAAATAATTTGTCAAAATTCAAAAGGTTTTTTCAGCAAAAATGACATGGAAAAACACCCGTCGTAAATACGGGTGTCGATGTAATGTTTATGTTTATTGAATTTATATAGCGCTTTAAGTGAGAGAAGCATATTTACAAACATGAACAGGTCATTAGAACAATATGTAGAACTACTTACAAGGGGGGAGAAGGTGGGCGGAGGGTAGAGGAGGGGGTAGGTGAAGGGAGTTACAGTGTAGAATTTGAGGTAGGGAGAGGGGAAGGGAGGAGTGAGGGGAAGGGAAAGGGGAGTGATCTGGTGTCCTCATTGCCCT
Organism: Ambystoma mexicanum; assembly: GCF_040938575.1. Lineage (NCBI taxonomy): Eukaryota > Metazoa > Chordata > Amphibia > Caudata > Ambystomatidae > Ambystoma > Ambystoma mexicanum. The sequence continues at coordinate 796,096,856 of NC_090921.1, read as the reverse complement.
AAGTAGTATATGTTACCAATTTAAGGTCAGAGGGGAAGGAGAGAGGATGGGTGATGGGGGGAGGGAAAGTGGGAGTGATCTGGTGTCCTCATTGCCCTTAAGTAGTATTTTTTACCAATTTAAGGTCGGAGGGGAAGGAGAGAGGATGGGGGAAAGGAGGGGGGGCAAGGGTAGGAGGGGAGGGGTAGGGAAAGGAAGTCAGGGGGGGAGTGAAGAAGATGGGCTTTCAGGGTGTGGCAGAAGGATGAGTAGGTAGGGGTGGAGCGGAAGGAGAGCAGGAGGGAGTTCCAGTGTATGGGGGCCAAGAGTTGGAAGGAGCAGAAGCGTGAGGAGGCACTTGGGGCTGGGGGTACAGTGAGGAGGTAGAGGTTTGCTGAGCAGAGAGAGCGGGAGGGGGAGTAAAATGAGAGGAGGGAGGTAAGGTAGGGGGCACCAGGTCATGGAGAGATTTGAAGACAAGACAAGGAATTGAAATTTCAGTTTTGAGAGGAAGGGAAGCCGGTCAAGTTGAGAGAGAGAGAGGAAGAGATAGAGTCTCGAGGGCCTAGGAGACATAAAGTACGGATTGAGGAGTGGTAGATGGATTTTAGGGGAGTTAGGTGAGACACAGGGAGTCCAAAGAGGAGAGAGGAGCAGTAGAAGAGGCAGGAGAAAATAAGGGAGGAGATTAGGAGTTTGGAAGCATGGAATGTGAGAGAGGAGCGGATCTTGCAGATGTTATAGAGGTGGGGACGACAAGCTCGAGAGGTTAGTGAGATGTGGTTGGAGAAGGAGAGAGAGGAGTCAAGGTGGAGGCCGAGATTGCGGGCATGGGAAGATATGGGGAGGTTGGAAGGTGGAAAGTGGATAAAGGGGGGGGAAGGGGAGAGAGTGTTAGGAGGGAAGAATAGCAACCTCAGTCTTGTCAGTATTGAGGGAAAGAAAGTGGGATGACATCCAATCTTTTATGGCCGTGAGGCAGGAAGAAAAAGTGAGGTGGAGGTCAGATATGAAAGAAGAGAAGGAAAGAAAGAGTTGGGTGTTATCAGCGTAGAAGTGGTGGGAAATGCCGAAAGAAGAAATGACTGGGGAGAGAAGGGAGGTATAGAGAGAGAAAAGAAAGGGTCGAAGCACGGAACCCTGAGGGATGCCATAGTTCAGGGGGAGGCTGGAGGAGGTGCGGCCGCCCCAGGAGACAGTGAAGGATCGATTGGAGAGGTAAGAGGTGAGCCAGGAGAGACCAGAGTCTTTGAAGCCGAAGGAGAACAGAGTGCTAAGAAGTAAGGGGTGATCTACGGTATCAAAAGGTGCAGAAAGGTCAAGGAGGATGAGAATTGAAGATTGCTTAGCGTAGCGAGCAGTGAGGAGAGAGTTGAGGACATAGGTGAGGGCTGTCTCAGTGGGGTGTTTAGGGCGGAAACCAGATTGAGAGGTGGAGGGAGTGGGATGAGACGAAAGCAGAAAGTTGAGAGTAGGCAAGGCGCTCGAGGAGCTTAGAAATAAAGGGGAGAAGGGAGTTTGGCCGGAAGCTGGAGGCAAGAAGAGGGTTAGCAGAAGGTTTCTTCAGGATAGGGATTATGGTAGAATGTTTGAAAGCTGAAGGAAAGGTGGCACATTTTGGGGATGAGGGAGGTGGGGATGGGGTTAGCGGGGGCAGCAGTAGGGTGAATTTTGGACAGGAGGTGTGAGACACATGCAGGGGTGATAGGAGAAAAGGTGGACAAGTTGGCAGAGCTGGAAGAGGGGGAGGGGGAAGGGGCGGAGGAGGAAGGAGAGGATGTTCTGGCGAAGAGAGAGGATTTTGGATGAAAAGAAGTTGGCGAAGTCAGAGGGAGAGAGGGAGAGAGGGGAGAGTTCGTGGAAGGGTCGGAAGTGGGAGGGGAGAGAAGCCGAGAGAGGGTCTGGAAGATACAGCGAGGATGAGAGGCTTGTGAGTGGAGGAGGCTAGAGTAGTAGGAGCGTTTGGCAGATGAGAGGCAAGAGTCGTAGAGAGAGTGATATGAGAAATAAGAGGATTGATTAGTCAGAGAAGGGGATTTGATCCAGCGTCGTTCAAGGCGTCGGAGGAGGCGGCGCATGGACAGAAGGTTGGGGAGGTTTGTGAGAAGGGGAGAAGGGAGTGAGAGGATAGAGTTGGTCAAGACTGGATTATAGAGGAGGACAGTGAGGAGAGGGCATCAACTGCTGAGAGGGAAGCAAAATCAGAGAGGGGGGAAGGGAGGAAGAACATGAGTCGTAGAAGATAGTAGGGTTAAAGTTGCAGAGGTTGCGACGAGAGAAGGAGGGAGAGGAGGGAGAGGAGGGAGAGGTGTGGGAAGATAAGAGGGGAAGATAAGAGGGGAGGAGTGAGGGAGAAGGAGAGCAAGTAATGAAAGAAGAGGAGAAGAATGAAATGTGGATGAAGAGGGGGAGGTTGAAGTCGCCAAGGACTGAGAGAGGAGAGGGGGAAGGAACAAGTTACTTACCTGTAACTGTTGTTCTCCAGCATGGGGTCTGGCATGGATTCACATGCTCATGAATATTCCCCGTCGTCAGGCTGGGAATCCTCGGTAAAGAATAAATCAGTTTCTGTTTCGTTTCTGAACTGTCTTTCACCTAATAACCAATCACTGGTGGCAGTAGGACCAAGTGAAGTGCCGCAAGGGGGTAGGAGGGAGGGTTTGCATGTGAATCCATGCCAGACCCATGCTGGAGAACAACAGTTACAGGTAAGTAACTTGTTCCTTCTCCAGCATGGGGTCTGGCATGGATTCACATGCTCATGAATACAAGAATACATAGCAGTACACACATGCACAACCACGGGAGGTGGCAAGGCTCAACATTAAGCATTTCATCAACTCAACATTAAGCATCTCTTACCTCCTCACCAAGCCCACTTTCAGGCGAACAGGTTGCGCAGCACTGCCTGGCCGACTCTGGACTCCTCCCTGGAATCTCGGTCGACGCAGTAGAATCTCGTGAATGTGTGCGTCGACCTCCACGTAGCAGCCCTGCAGATGTCCAGCAGGGGCACACCAGATAGGAATGCCGTGGTAGAAGTGATCGCTCTGGTTGAATAGGCTCTCGGACGGCCGGGCAACAGTCGGTTTGCCAACCGGTGACAATGCATGATGCAGCCGGAGAGCCATCTGGAAATGGAAGTCTTTGAGAGGGCCTTCCCTTGGTTCACAGGTCCAAAGTTCACAAACAGCTGTGATGTCTTCCGAAAACTCTTCGTGCGGTCCACGTAGAACTTCAGCACTCTAGCTCCATCCAGCGAGTGCAAAGTCCTCTCGGCCGGTGACCAAGGCGACAGGAAGAAAACAGGTAACACCAAGGGCTCTTTGAGATGGAAGTCCGACGGCACCTTGGGCATGAAGGAGGGGTGCGTCCTCAGCACCACCCTCGTCTCGTGGAAAGTCAGGTATGGAGGCTTGCAGGAGAGGGCCTGGATCTTTCCCACTCGTGCGGAGGTGATGGCCACAAGAAACGCTGTTTTCCACAACAGGAACTTCAATGGCGCCGAATGCAGAGGCTCGAATGGCGGCCCCATGAGCCTGGTCAGCACTACGTTGAGCTCCCACGCCGGGGCCTTCACCGGCCGGAACGATCGGAACAGTCCCTTCATGAACTCCTTCAGCAGGCGATGGGATCACAGGGATGAGCGCCCCGGAGTTCTGGTATAGCGGGAGATAGCTGCCAGATGGATCTTGATGGAGGCATGGGACAGCCCCGCCTTGGACAGCGACAATAAGAAAGGCAGCACTTGAGGGGCCGTAATCCGCAGAGGGTTAATCTTCTGTGCCCGGCACCAGACAGAAAACGTCTTCCATTTGTGTCCATAGCACTTGAGAGTTGAGGATGCCCTGGCCTTTGCAAGCACCTCCTTGCAGTCCGCCGGGATATCGTACCCTCCGAACTCTAGTGCTGCAGGAGCCAGGCCTGCAAGTTCAGCGACCCCGGGTCGTGATGGAGGATGGCACCTCCTTCTCTGGAGAGGAGATCCGCGTCCGTCGGTAGTTTGACTGGGGGGGCGCTGACATGTCCAGAAGGTCCAGGAACCAGATCTGTCTCGGCCACGCCAGTGCGACGTGGATCATCCTGCACCGGGACCGCTTGAGTTAGTTGATGAGTCGCAGCAGCAACGGCAACGGCGGGAATGCATACAGGAACAGGCCGTCCCAGGGGAATGAGAAGGCATCGCCCATGCTCCCCGGCTGGGGAAACCTGCTGTTGAACCTCCGGCACTTGGTGTTCGTCGCTGTCGCAAATAGGTCGATCTGGGGATTGCCCCATCGCTGGAATAGCATATCCACGTGATCCTGCCGCAGTTCCCACTCGTGGCACGAGCGCAGCTCCCTGCTGAGTGAGTCGGCGATGGTGTTCTTTATTCCTGCCAGGTGGATGGATACCAGAAACATCCCCTGGGCGACGGCCCAGTGCCACAGATCCTGGGCCTCCTTGGATAGGGCTGGGGATCTGGTGCCTCCCTGCTTCCGGATGTATAACATCGTGGTGGTGTTGTCGGCGAAGATCTTCACCACCTTGCCCTTGAGTGATGGAAGGAACAACCCGAGGGCCCAGAACAGAGCTCGGAGCTCCAAGACGTTGATGTGTAGTGACCTCTCCTCTGGGAGACAAAGGCCTCTTGGGTGGATATCTCTGGTGTGCGCTCCCCATACCTCCAGGGAGGTATCCGTTGTCACCATCTCCTGATGTGCCGGGGTCTGGAAGTCCGTACCTGCCGCCAGAAGCACGCGGGTGCCCCACCACCGGATCGCTTGGCGGAAGGTCTCGTTGAGCGAGATCGTGTCTTCGAAGCTGCCCGCATCTTGCATCCAACGGCCGTCGAGGAACTGTTGCAGTGGATGCATCCGCAGCCTGCACAGGCGCACTAGGTAGATGTATGAGGACATCATGCTGAGAAAGGACTTGATGGACCTTGACCAGGATGGGGTCCTTTCCTCCGACGGAGAGGCCAATCGCGCCACTGTGTTGAGCTTGGCTCCCAGAAACAGTGCGACCTGCGACGGAACCAAGTGGAATTTCGAGAAGTTGATGGAAAATCCAAGATCCATGAGCAGTTGGACTGTCTTCGCTGTGTGCCCAACGGCGAGTTCTCTTGTCTTTGCTCGGATGAGCCAATCGTCCAGGTAGGGGTAGACGTGGATCCCCTGCAGGCGCAGCCGCGCCACCACTGGTGCTAGGCACTTGGTGAATACCCTGGGCGCCAAATTCAATCCGAAAGGAAGGGCCTTTAACTGGTAGTGCCGCCCTTGGACTACGAATCTGAGAAACTTTCGATGTCTTTTAGAATGGGGATGTGGAAGTAGGCATCCTCCAAGTCCAGCGACAATAGGAAGTCGCATTCCTACAGCTGCCCCAGCACGTGCTGGACGGTGACCATCCAGAACTTCTGGGCCTTGATGTACTTGTTTAAACGACGAAGGTCCAGGATGGGTCGCCAACCGCTGGTCTTCTTTCTTATGAGGAAGTATCGTGAGTACACTCCAGAGCCCCGAGCCTCTTGGGGACGAGCTCGATGGCTCCATTCTTCAGCATCGCCCTTACTTCCAGCAGCAGTTGAGGGACGTGGTTTTTCTTCCTCGCCACGGGTGGAATGCGGGGGCACTTTTTTAGAAACTCGAGAGTGTGTCTGTGGGCCAGGGCATCCAGCACCCATCAGTCGGTGGAGATGGACTCCCACACGCTGACAAACTTCGCCAGCCAGCCTCCCACCGGGGTGCTCAGGTGGGGGCCCGACGCTACAGCCTGTTCAGTCCTGCTTGGCAGCGGCCTTGCCGCCTTGGCCTCCTTGGCGACGACAACGAGATCCTCCTGACTTGCCGCGTCCTCTGTAGGCCTCCTGCGACGAGGAGCGGGCCGCCTGGTGGTACGTCGCGGAGCCAATCCTTTGGAGGCACCTTGCTTGTCTCTGGAGTTCCGAAAGGGCAGCCGTCTTTGCAGCAAAACACCCAAGGCCCGAGCCGCGTCCGTGTCGGCCTACGTGGCCTGCAGTGACTTGTCCACTGTCTTGCCAAACAGGTTGTTCCCGTGGAAGGGCATGTCCAAAACTCTGGTTTGCACGTCCTGGCGGAAATCGGTCGCCTTGAGCCAACCACGCCATCGAAGGCAAACACTGTTGCCCAACTGGCGGAAACTGGTGTCAGCAATGTCCGTGGCCACCGTTATGGCGTGGTCCGATGCTACCTCGCCTTCCGGCAGGATCTCCAGGTCCTCAGCCCTCTTGTCGTCCGGGAGGAAGTCCAGCAGAGGAGCAATCTTAAACCACAGCTCCCTGTCGTAGCGGGCCACAATCATTAGGGCGTTGGCCGCTTTAACGGTCGTCGCCGCCGACGAGATGACCCGTCGTCCCATGGCGTCCAGTTTCTTCCCCTCGCCGTCCGGCAGAGAGGTCGAAGTTGAATCCGTCTCCCCCGCTGCTTTCTTCTTGGCCGCCGCTGAGATGACTGAATCTGGGGTCGGCTGCACCCTAAGGCACAAGGGGGCAGAATCCGGGACCCGGTACTTCTTCTCGTGCCGGTCTCTCTTGGCAGGAGTCGTGGATGGGTTCTTCAGGAGCGACAGCCCCTCGGCCCAGATGTTGTCAAGTAACGGGACCGAGAGGACCGTCTTCCTCTTGGCCTCATGCCGTTGAGAGAGGAAGCCTTCCTTCTTCTGTTCTTCGGGGCAGAGCTGGAAGAGCTTGGATGCCCTGGCGATCATGGCGTGGAAGGAGCCAATTTCGTCGGGCAGGGAGACCCGAGGAGGTTGTGATGGAAGGTCCATCCCGTTGTTACCACCGTCGTCATCCGTCCCCGTCGTGGCCGTCTCTGTTCCCGTGTCATCCCTAGGATCAGGGGAAGGAGATGAAGGCTGTGAGGGCCGCGAAGGCTCGAAGGGCAGGGGGGATGAACTCTCCCCTGCTTGCTTGGAAGGCTTCCCGACGGGCCAGGCTCCGCTGGATTGTACGTTGGTGGTAAGGGCAAACTCGTCCTTATCTCCGTACATAAGGCCTGGATCGCCATCAAGATTGCTCCCGAGTTGACTTGTGGCCCAGGAACCGGCTGCGACGGGCGCAATGGTTGGGGAGTGGAATCCTCCGCCTCCACAGCTCCTCGTCGGCACCACCATTGCTTTCTTCGTCCGCCTCGTTGGGATCCCTCCCGTGGGACCGGACCTCCTCGAACTTCTTGTTCAGGATCTTCGCAACTCCAGCCAGCTCCTCTTCAGAGGCTGTATCTGTGTCCGTGATGGCCACCCGGACCCCCTTTTTTTTCACCCGGGTTTTCACGGGGGTCTTATCGATGGGCTGAAAAGAGGATTCCCTCCGCGGTGGCAGGGAAACTTTAGGCCCCGAGGTCACCTGCACAGGCTTCGCCAGGGTCGCCACGACCCCCTTGATAGGCCGGATGAATCAGGGCCTTTGTGACTTTGGGTGCACCTGAGGCCTTCACCTTGGGGGGAGGGTCACCGCCTTGTTCCCCCTCGGCTGTCTCCGTCGGGATTGACCGGGGCTTCTCCCGAAGCTTACCCGGGTTCTCTGATTTCCTCTTCCCCGAGCCAGAGCGTTGGCTCGTGGTTGATTGCGTCGGTGAAAGTGCGCCCTGCCTGGCAGCCGAGGAGCCCGACCGATCGGTGCTCCCGGTGCCCGCGGACTCGCGGTGCTTTGCCTTTTGTTGGGCCCCCATCGCCGGAGCACCCTCAAAGGTCTTAGAAGACCAATCAGACTTCTTCTTCTCACCTACTGCTGGGCTCTTACCTTCCAGCCAGTTGGTGAGGCGGATATGCCGATCCTTCATAGTCCGTTCCGACATGTTCTTGCAAAACGCACAGTCCTACTCCATGTGCGTTTCGTCTTCGTGAACGCAGTAGAGGCATCTGGAATGCTCATCCTCCTTGAAGACATTCTGCAATTCGCATCCAGGGCAGCTCCTGAACAGCTTGGTTCCGGGTGTCGTGTTTCCTTTGTCTTGGGCCATGTCCACGCGGGGTAGGCCTCAGAGATCTTCCGCAATCCTCCAAGAAGCGAAACTCGACGATAACTTCACCCCCGAGGGGCGTAGAAAATTCCGAAACGGGTCCCTGTTGATCGGAAGTAGAAACGGTGGAGCTTGAGGCGCGATTGACTGAAAAAATGAGATTAAACTCTTTGAAAAATCGCAAAACACAGTAAAAGCTCGAGAGCTATAGCACGAGGACTCCCAACACTTGAACGTGCGGTAAAAAAATCTGACGATGGCTGCCAGAGGAGGGGCTTAGGTAGAGGGCAGTCATTGGCTGGGGGCAGTATGACCCAGAGACCAGTGATTGGTTATTAGGAGAAAGACAGTTCAGAAACGAAACTGAAACTGATTTTTTCTTTACCGAGGATTCCCAGCCTGACGACGGGGAATATTCATGAGCATGTGAATCCATGCCAGACCCCATGCTGGAGAATCATCACTTCTCCGCAAGGCGGAGCCCTTTCCATGAGGCTAAGGAGGGGCGGCCGCTACCCAACAGTCCCCTTATGGGTGCTTTAATGCGGGAGGACCTCATGGGGAGGGACTCCCCCTCTGGGGACAAGGACGACCACCTTGGTAACAACCCATTGTATAACACCACACCCCCCTCCACCATTTCAAACCACTATATTGAAAGTAAATCAATGTATTTCTGTAGCACCAGTAGTACAACTAAGACAGAAGGTATTAGTACAAAGAAGAGCACAGAAAATATGAGGATTATGGACTGCGCTAGTACTGAGATGAGGTGGCTCATATGAAGCATGAGGAATGCCCAGGAGCCATTGACAACAGGTGCTGATGTCACGCTTGGGCGGAGCAAGCCCCATTAAATAGAAAAAGAATAAGGACTTGAGGTCCTTGCCTTCCCTCTGCGTCAGAGAACCCAGGAGTCTCAAAGTCTGCTCTATACCTTAAGAGAGGGCTCTGCAGAGGACTCCGGTGAGTGGCTGAGGGAGTCCGTGACAGGTCCTACGGCAGCGGGACCAAGCCCAGTGGGAAGCATGCAAGGCAGTGGCGCAAACTCCAAGAGCAGGTGGAATGTGTGGTCCCCAAACAGTGCTTATACTGCAAGAAGACACAACACGTGGAGCCGCTGTAGAAGCAGGGATGAAGCAGACAGCTGCAGAACCAGGAAAGAGATCAGCCAGTTGGGAATGCCCACCCATAGCCCAGGAGAAGGGAGACATTACCCTGGAGAAGGAACCTTCTGTTGGTTTATATTAGTCTTTATTTTTAGTGTAAGGTATAGAAGTAGGTTGTCAGACGGCACAGTGTACTTTCATTTGGACTGACATTCTGACAGATCCTTTAGTATTAGTTTGAGGCCGGGAAACCCCTCTTAGAAATAGGGATAGTGAGGGTTTCTTTCATATCAATAAAAGTCTATAGCAACAAACATGCCACACTTGTGTCAGCTTCCTTCTTTGATACCCTTATAAATGGTGTCAGGGTGGGATTCAGACTCAACTGATACAAATTGAGGAATCCCGAGAAGTATATGGTCAGAGTAGGAAGAGATGTGCCACCTATAGGGACAATAGGAATAAAACCCAGTATAAAACAGCCTCCCACTACAACACCCTTAAAGACTCTCTTCACTTCCTCCCTACTCGGTAGTTCAGATAGCTGGGAGGACCCTGGGAAATCTACCCAAGAGACCTCTGAAATATCAAAATGGTGACCACTGCCTGTAGAAATTCCTGACCCTCATTCCAATTACCCCAGGGCCTCGCACAAATCTTCAAAGTCCCTCTCTTCCCATGGGACAGAATCCTTGGACAAGTTAGAAAAAAACAAGAAAGAGTCAACCTAGGTAAAGGTACAGGAATCTTCTCTCAGAAGCTTGAAAAACTCTAGTGAGCGTCTGAAGCCCCTTCCTTCCCCTTTGTCCAACTCATCGGACGAGTCTGAAAGTGAAAAAGAAGACACAGGGAGTTCAGGGGATTGGGAGGACGCGATAACCTCACACGACTCCCTAAAGTCAAGGGCAGAGTCAGAGGGGGAAAGAGACAAGCAGAAAAAAACTAGCTCCAGAAAAAATAAACTACTAGACTCTCCTACCCAAATTTCCCAATCTACTCATGATGAATCTGATTGAGTCATTACTGTTGGAAAGGAAATGAACCTTTCCCACCCCCCTAGGTGCTTTAGAGTAAGACGGATCACAGAATCACGCTCGCGATGTACAAGTGGGGAGGAGGCCGTGATAAGATTAAATATAAATGAGTAGATTTAGTGTGCACATATAAGGAGACGTCATTTTTGCAGTTATGGTATATACATTCGGCCCTGCATGGATGCGCAGTAAACACAGGCCCGACGAAGAAACGTGAACAGGCCCAAGCACTGATGGTAGAAAGACCTACGCTGCTAATTACCATAGAAACTTCTATTTGCTCCTTAACTGTTGAGAATATTTGTTATTTCAGAAAGGAATGCATCCTGCAAGGCCGCAAGAAAGCACCCGGCGCCTCATTGTGCACACTCATCACAGGCAGGCCAAAAGCAGACCTTTAACCCCCACCCAGCCCACCAGGAGTTATGACACCCCACAATTGACCCAGTCCAAGACCCCTGAATTCTGCGATAGTAGGTGGCTTCAGACCAACCATAAACCCAGTGGTCATAAAAGATATAAAAGAACGCAACCATTTCACCTTATTTCATAATGACACACTTTGTAATACAAGGTAGAGGGAGGAATAAATTACAGTCCAAAGTGAGGGTGGAAAACTAGGGTGCGGAAAGTGCGATATGAACTGATTGAAGAATGTGGGCATCAGCACGATCTTGAGCCTCCCCCTGTACCAGTCCCGAGTTTCCCTGGTACATGCCATAATGATAGAGTAGCATTGTCTTACAATTGTAACTAATGAGGAAAGCAACCTTCAGACCTTGGAGAGATGAGTTCAGCTGACCCCACGTGATGGAAGACGGACGGACAGGGCTGAGGCCAATTGCAGCCCAACATTCCCTATTGAGCAGGCCACCCATGTATAGGGCCTCACCAACCAGCCACGCAGGTTTCTATTGTATCTATGACATAGCAAAGATGATGTGTTGCCTTATAACCTTCTGCATGTACCATTTTTCGGCTGAATGTTCTCGAGCAACAGAGTTCTTTGCTGACATACTTATTTTTTGTGCTATTAAAACTTGTTATCCTTGTAGAAATCTCTTGGCCTTTTTTCCCTAGCGGGTTGTATTTTTTCTGGCATGAGCGTTCAGGGGCGTGCCTTCATTACTCGACCACCTGGCCAGCCATCAAATACAGGCTGACATAACTTTCCCGGAAGGGCTTGACAGAATAGCATCCAGCCAGCAAAGACCAGTACTGCTGCATGGGATTCTTCAGCCTTATCAGATGGTGGAGACCTGGGGATTTAACTTTTTATATTTCGGGAGACTGGCACAACAGTTTAACTGGAGTGAAGAGACCTGCTACCTTGCTCCCCTACTAACCGTTGAAATCCAGGCATCTTATTAGGCCCATAATCTCCTACTAACTAGATCATTTGATGAAATAAAACAAGGTCTCCTACACAGAGTCGGACAAACTGAGAGCTTTTACTGTCATACAATCCCAGGAGATCAGGCTAAACCCTACTGAGACTCTGCCGGAATTAGGGGCCAGGATACAGAATACCCTGTCGCAGTGGTTGGGCAAGAAGACCCTGCCAGACGTAATGGAGTCATTGGCATTAGAACAGCTGATTAATAGTCTTACCCACATCCTTGCAATTAGTGGTTTTAATAAACCTACCTTGAATAACGCTATAGAAAACCGTCCAAGCACATGAGGAGGCAGCAAAGCAATTTAGGGCATTACATAAAGGGGATGAAGGATGGAAGGATGTAAAGAAACCCCAGAAACATACCACTGAGGGAATGTGTAAAAAAAAATAAATAAAAATAAATAATATAAATAGCTCCCGAAAAATCTAATGAAATCATCAGAGCATGGAGTAAGGAGATAGAAAGACAGGATGAAAGAAAAATATACTCCCTTTAAAGAGAAGGGAGTGTTCAAACCAGAGGAAGGAAAAACCCCATACCGGAGCTACAATAGTATGTTTCTCCTGTGGGGAGAAGGGACATTTGGCCAAACAATGTCCTGGAAATCAGAAAGATGAACTCATGAAAATAGATTGGATTGCTGGAGAGGAGTGAAGAGATCTAGAACCACAAGGAGAAACCAACATTGAGACACTTAGCACTGTCTCTGGCTCTCCACCCCATTTTAAACACATGAGACTGTCATAGTCAATGCTGTGCAAGTATCAGCTCTGGTTGATTCCGGCAGCTGGCAAACGGCAGTAAGATCAGACCTAGTATATCCTGATGAAATAAAAATGGGAAAGCCAGTCAGGATATCTTGTGTCCATGGTGATCAAGAGATCAACCCTAGGACTCCTGTCTCTATTACCATCAGGGGCCAAGAAACCATTATGAATTCAGCCGTAGTGCCCGGACTCCCTGGGGAGACCATTATTGGTAACGACTTCCCTCGGTTTGGTAAGCTAATAGAAGAAACCAATAAGGTATCAGCTAAATATTCTACTTTTGATACCTGGGAGGAAGAAAACCTCCTGGAGATTGTCCTAAGCAGGATCAGCAAAATCATGACCTCTGGACAATCTCAGATGGGTAAGCTAGCAGCATTTGGGGAAGGGTATGTGACTATTCGCCAGGTGTAGTCACTTCTCCCCAAGGGGAGCCCTTTTCCATGAGGCTAGGGAGGTGCGCCCCCTACCCAGTAGTCCCCCTAGCAGTAGTTTAATGCGGGAGGGCCTCATGAGAAGGGGATGACCCCCTTGCGTACAACCCATTGTATAACACCACACCCCCACATGCCTTAGTCCCCCCTCCATTTCAAACCACTAAATTGAAAGTAAATCGATGTATTTCTGTAGTGCCAGGAGTACAACTAGGACAGAAAGTAATAGGACAAAGAAGAGCACAGAAAACATGAGGATTATTGAGGGTACTAGTACTGAGATGAGGTGGCTCACAGGAAGCATGGCCGCACCAGTGGCAGAGATAAGCTCACTAACCACCAAAGAAAGGTCTGGGACCCAAACAAAAGCAAAGAGTGCATCTGACAAAATCTTACTCAGACCAGTGGTGGATATAAACCCACTGACCACAAGAGAAGGGTCTGGAACCCGAACAAAAGAGAAGAGAGCATCCGAGGAAATCTTTCTTGTGCCAGTGGCAGGGATAAATCCACTAACCACTGGGGAAGGGTCTGGGACCCAACAGAAGAGAAGAGTGGCACAGCCTTCACAAGGAGGTGAACTGCGCAGTTCCCGAATGGTGCCAAAACGTGGCACCACCACAGAAGCAGCAGCAACAAAGCAGACGGCTGCAGGAAGCGGGAAAGAAACCAAACCCAGTCCCCAGAGAGACCAGTGCTGTGCAAGCAAGTCCCAGAAGGTAACAGGAAGCATGGGCAGACAGGTAGGGAGGTGGGCGGAGGAAAGAGGCCTCTGCTTCATGCCGGCGCAAGCGTGAAGACTAGCAGGGGGCCATCAAAGGAATGGGACCCCAAAAGAAACAAAGAGTGCATACAAGAAAATCTTCCTCATACTAGTGGCCGAGATAAGCCCACTGACCACCAGACAATGGTCTGGGACACAAACAAAAGCGAAGTGTGCATACAAGAAAATCTTCCTCATACCAGTGGCAGAGATAAGCCCACTGACCAGCAGAGAAGGGTCTGGGGCCCTGATATAAGCAGGACTTGGGTCTTTGTAGATTCAGTGAAAGAAAACAGAGATAAAAACCAAGTGGTAAAAGAACTCTCAAACACTAGGAGAAGGGAGCTATTCTCCGGGTCCAGAAGGTTAATTGTGCAAAGTGCTGGAACTACCAGCCAGGGGAAGGGAGTCATTCCCCCGGCATTTGTTTAAAAGTGGACATTTTCGGGAGCACTAGCCGTATATCAGGAGAAGGGAGTCTTTCTCCTGGAAAAGGAACTTTCTGTTAGATTGCTACAAGCAAGGCGGAGGGAGTCATTCCCCCGGCACCTTGTTGCAAGAGAACATTTTTGGGAACGCCACCCATATACCAGGAGAAGGGAGTCATTATCCTCAAGAAGGAAGTTTCTGTTAGTTTATATTAGTCTTTAGTGTAAGGGATAGAAAAAGGGTGTGACACAGAATAGAGGATTTTCTTTTTTACTGACATTTTGACAGATCCTCTAGTATTAGTTTGAGGAAGGGAAACCCCTCTTAGAGATAAGGATAGTGAGGGTTTCTTTTCTATCAATACAAAATATAGCAACGAACAAACATATGCTGGTCCGATAGCACAACGAGGAGAGCGCTCGCTTTGACATCTGTGCAGAGCCTGCTAATGCAGGTTTGAATCATGGCAGGGCCAAACTCAGCCTTTCATCCTTCCGAGGTCGATAAATGAACACTGCACACTGTGGGTAATAATAAGCAGTGCTCAGATGCCTGAGGGTTCATAGCGCTATATAAATGCTAAATTATTATTATTATACCACCCCTGTGTCAGCTTCCTTCTTCGACACCCTTAAAACATGGAGAAGTAAGCCATTCCAGAGGAAGTAGTAGACGAGTTGAAGAACTTTGTGGACTGTACAGTGGCAGCCCATAAGAGATCAGACTGCAGCATAGAGAGTGATTGTATGTCAAGACAGTTACGAGGAACAATACTGCACATGATATGACAGCATTTCAGTGTCATCATACATTTTAGTGTCACAGTTGTAAAAAAACAGGATTCATCATGTTGCAATTGCTTTGACAAATGAGGTAGATCATGAAATGGCCATAAAAACAAGATTGGCCTGAAAGCCACAGCCATGAAGTACTGCATTCATTATTTTACCAGACAAAAACGATATGGTTTATCTAATACTTATGACAAGAAAGAAGAAGATTTATTCTGATACTATATCAAGAGGAGGATGTATTAGGCTAGCTTCTCTTCATCACATTATCATAACTCTCAAGCGCATGCATTATCATAATGCCCTTTCTAGATATCTGGTCAATAATTCAAAAATATATGTTTGAAACATTGACGTTTGAACAAAAATATTTTTTTTAATCAGATGTGAGAATAAGTTTGAAAAGGTTTGAGGAAAGAAGTGACCAGCACAAATAATCAGATGGAATGTGTCATGAAGCTACCGGAGGGAAATGGGGCATGGCCGCTCATTTTAACAGGAAAAGAGTTCTTTTTCAAAAGGGCAGGCAGGCTTAGGATTCTGGAGGAAGGAAGTGAAAGTGTTGGTTGGGCAAGATGGGGAAACTATAGTGTCTCCTTTATAATGTTACCAGAAATTGTAATACCACAAGCTGGGAAACATGAATTAGAGGATGGGGAAGCTGCAGGGAGGGCAATGGGGTGCCAGATAGGCAGCAAAGAGACTCTTAAAACATAATTTAAGAAAATGCAATGCACTAACAGAAACATAATTTTCAAACTAACATTTTTTTTAACTTAAAAGCATGTCAACGCAAAGTATGCAAAATGATGCCTTTTTAACTTTCATTTTTAAGATTTCATTATTTTCAACCTTTGTTTTTCAAACTTAAATTTATCAAACTGAAGACCTGTAATCTTATATGTTAGTTATGATGAAAATTATTAATCAAAATCTGAAAGCACTAAAGGCAAGGATTTCCTATTTCCATGCAAAACATAGAAAACAATGTAAAGAACATTTCACTATAAAATCATGGTCTCACACATTGCATAAACAACTTCTATCCCAATCTTATATTTTTTTTAAAAAAAGGAATATCTGGTGTCATACCCATCCAGGGGGTGCAGGTGGTCTCCTTGCTCCAGTGACTCCAGGATCCATGTGAAAACTCCTCACGGGCCCTCACCTGCACCAAGTGCTTCCTCCCCATCAAGGCATCCGAAATTAGACAGGAGGGTTTCATCTGGGTGTCTACCTGAAATGATCACCAGCATCAGTGATGAGTCACAAAGCACACCCAAGTGCACATTGACAACTATGTACCCGAATGTGTCATCGTAGGCATAGATGTACAACAAACACAGATAAAGTAATAGTGGGTAAACACATCTACAATCGAATACAGAAATTTAGTGAAGACGTGCATGAAACAACTCCTGACGGTTCATACTAATAAAAAATTAATTAAAATTCCTATATGTGGAAAATCATGTAGCCGCTGTTTTATATGTTTTGTCTGAGATAATAAACACAAGCACCCTCCATGAGGCTTGTCCTTCATCTTCGGCATTGGGGGCCTCACAGACAATATATCACATATCGGAATATGTATATAATTTT
The DNA here is from genome assembly GCF_040938575.1 of Ambystoma mexicanum. Lineage (NCBI taxonomy): Eukaryota > Metazoa > Chordata > Amphibia > Caudata > Ambystomatidae > Ambystoma > Ambystoma mexicanum. Next base: position 796,080,584 of record NC_090921.1, on the reverse strand, counting down.
TGTAGACCTTAGTCAGAACACTGCCATCTTTGCTTTCAAAATTATGAAGAGTTCCTTTTAAAATAAGAAAATAATGTTTTATAATATTAGATTGTATGCATGTTTATCAAATTGTTGCTCAATATTTGAGTTCTAAGTATTTATATCCACATTTTTGTATATATAGGAAAGGTTATATCTCTGTTTAATGCTTTTTTATATTTTGGTATATTTTTATGATATTGACTTTGGGATGCTATTTGCGACACAATTTGATGAATTAAAAATGTCTATCAATTATAAGAAGGGATTATTGCTAATAAATGAAATCACATCAGATGTGTGTTAAGAAATATGTTTTATGTGTTCAATTGTATGCCTTTTTATGCTATGTAACATATGCCATATGACTGAGGTCGAATAAAGACTGATGATGAATACAATTAGAACAGGTTCAATGGGAGCCCTGGGAGGAGAGTTGGTCTCTTGACACAACTATCAATGTTTTATCATGATCTACCTCCATTTCTCTTTATTTGGTACTGAAAATAATGCTCAAGCAAGTTATCCAAAAATAATAAAGAGTGTTATTACATCAAATCATGATTATTGTTGAGAAAATGTAAATTCTTAATAAATAATAGATGTGCTTAAATACTTTAAAAGTTTAAAATAATTTGTCCACGCCAACTCAGGGAATTAAGCCATTGTTACTTAACAATCTGTGCTGCGAGTGAGTACTTGGTTGTGCTGTACTTCAACAGGCAGCAACAACAACCAACCAAACAACCAGTTTTTCTGTTGCTTTCTCTTCCAGCCGGGAGCACATTTGAATTTACATAGCTGTTTTCTTCCCCTCTCCCTCTTCTCGTTGTACCCTTCTTGTTAAGATTAAACAATTCATTTTATTAAAACCTGTCCTCGATACTTGGTAGTCCCAGAATTAATATTCAGAATTTTGTTCTAGGAAATATTTAAAAGTAATCCTGGGATAAAAAGCCACTACACTTCAAGAGGTTGCCTAAGCACATTTAGCGCCCATCACACAGCTTAACACTATCGGCCTCCTTACGAGTACAGCTGTGCGGAAAAAAGGTGGTAATGCAATGGTACCTCCATTAACACTGCATTAGCACCACATTACCGTACTGCTGTACTTCAACTTTGGTGGTAAGGTGTAGGATTTACCTCGTGCAAAAATCCTCCACCTTATTGCCAAAAAACAGCAAAATTGGCAGAATTACCACTTGCGGTAGTTTTGCTGAAATCACCATGGAGTCCTATTGACTTGTGATTTACCACCACTTGTAACCCTGCAGTAAATCCACAACTCTAAGTTGTGCTAACGCTAATTCCGTTTGGCAGTATTTCAGTGGAATTACCACCAAAATACTGCCAAACTTGTAATGAGGCTCTACGTTTTATTAAGTACCTATTACTCAGATAGACGGTCAATTTGCTTCCAAACATGTTTCTGCTATCCTGTCTATGATTCACCTTAATGGATCTACATGCACCTGAGTTATCACATAACATGCCATTTCACTTCTACATCCTCCATTTCCTACATCTGTAGCACTTGCACCCTCTTCCCCATACTCTTATCTTCTTCTTGCTCCTTTTCCTCTACAAAGTAGCGTCTGGGTATTCCAGGCGAGGACACTAAACAACAACTTCCGGACAAGCCTTGGTACTCAGAGACCATTACCATGGGGACTTGGTACAGTACAAAAGCCTGATAATATGTACACAATACAATCTGGAGATTCAGGGTACCACTAGGGTGACCATGTTTACACCAGCTTATGTCAGCTTCTTTGTGAGGTTTGTGGGAGAGAATGCATGGCTTGTCAGATAGACCATCATATTTATATGCACATGTGATGCTGCAGATTCTTTTTATTGATTGCCTGGTTATAATATGGGTCGGCAAAATGGATGAACTTTAACACCACCATATTGTTCCAGCTAGAGTTCTTCCACTTGCAGGATTTTTCAGAGCGCTGTATAGGAACATGGTAAGCTCTTCTTGGGTAAAATGATTATTGTGGACTAAGATCAACTCCGAGACAATAAAGAGATACATAAAATGTACCTATGACACACCTGGTCCAGAAGAGGCAGGGGTACTTCCAGCGCTCCATATAAGATTTTTAAGTGGAAGTATTTTACTTCTTATTTTGGGGAGACACATGATTTTCCAGAGAGGAAAACATTTCATCCTAATTCCAAATGGGTCAAGGCAAGTAGAAATATATTTTAACCCTAAAACAGATATCCTTTGGTAATTCATACAGTTTTGCACCAGGAAATGGGCTATTGTTGGCACAGTGTATGTATTGTTGTCAGTAACACCAACACAGAAGGCAGGAGCCATGTTGCTGTAGCATTCACTCCCAAACAGAAACAAAACAAGCACGCTTCAGACAGACTGAAAAATACATGCATCTCATCTTTCCAAACAGCTGGAGATGTCTGCTTCCTCTGGGCTGCTTATGACTTCACTATTAAGACTGTTAAGGAGATGCAGAGACTATCATTTTAAGTTGGTGAGGGGTTTGCTTTGCTTCCAGCTGTGTGGACACACAGCAGAGGTAGCTCCTTTTGAAAATAGTATAGGCGGGTGTGTGTGTGTTTGTGTGCAACTGAAACAGTATTAACAGTGTACATGTTTCTAATAACCTCAAATCATGTTAACACAGTGTATGGGTTAACCGTTCGAAATAAATAACCTATGAGAGGATGTTGTCAGAGTAATGATTCGCCATATATGTATCTATTTCCATACAACGATAATACCATGTCAGGTGGGCACACGAAACCGAAACACAGGCAGACACATGGACATTGTGGAACAATAAACCCACTTTCTCATTTGGGCTCCAGGTATGGGGAGACACTACTATGGGCAATATGGCAAAAGGAAAAATAAAGTTAGAAAGAACAAAATAATCACATTTTGTCTGGTGGATAACAGGTGGCAGGATAATACCTTCTCAGGCAATAACACTCAAAGACAACAGGAACACAGCAAGAAATATCTGAAGCGGCATAAGAGTGTCACAAAGTATGTACAATGCAGATGCCAATCCTGATTGGACAATACCGAAAAATATAATACGTTTCTGCAATACTTGGAAAAGCGCTAGTTATGCCAATAAAGGATTTTTGAATTACGTTTAGAGAGATATATTACACAGTTACATATGAGCACATATATAACCACAACCAATCGTAAAAAAATATCGAAACATTGGATGATAGAAAGAAATAAAACACTAGAGGCAGTACTGGACCAGATGTCTAAAGAGGCCAACTCACTGCTCAGAACCTTCACAGGTGAAGTGTAAAGGGTAATCTCATTAATATTCATGAACTGGGTTTTGCCTGTGCACCCCATTGTAATCAGCAACAAATGAAGACACTAAAGCATGCAAGGGCCAGCAGGCTTTTTCATTTTCAACGTAGCGTGCATTGAGATCAGAATATCTTATGTAGCAGTGGTCTCAATGGAGGAACAACGCTGCATTGTAAATGTTACTTCAGTAGAGGCAGTGGTCTCAGGTGGCTGCTGCCTGCACCTCTGAAGCTGGCTGCAGCTCACCACAAAGTAGAACCATTCTTCTGTGTGTATGAGTTTCTTTAGGCTTGTAAATGGTTACCTACCACCTGTTTTGGAAAGTGATCATGAACCTCTCCTCACCAGTCCCCACTGTGAGGAGACAAAAAGATGGGGTGTCTGATATTTTTTAGTCACTGACTAGTAATATCAACCACAATTCACCTTTGCTTATTCTGAAAGTGTTGGCGTATTTGGAAAGATTTCTGCAGTCAGGATCTTTCTCAGAGGTGACACTGGGGGTCCAAGGCGCCTTGATTGATATTTTAAGAACTTCATTTAGGTTTTACTCAAGCCCTCCTCTGATCCATAGCAAGGCTCCAACCTGTGATTACGTCTGGTTTGACAAAGAGTGCCACATGGAGATGAAGTGGTTCCAGTCTGGCTTAGAGAGGGCATTAGTAGACCCGATTCATTTATCTGGGTAGGCAAAAACTTTGTTACAAAACTTGAAAGGTTTTATTAAATTAATGGAAACGAGCTGTTGGACTTCGAGCCATCCATTTCCAAAACAATACCCATCAATCATGGACAAAAGGGTAAGGTGTCGGCACCCTGGAACAATCCCTCATACTGTCTCTGGTGACTGATGAATATGTCACTTTACACAGTTTTGCTACTCTTGGGCTTTCTTGCACAGGTAGTGTGCCTGGGACTTGGAGCTTCTGTGCTACAGTAAGGCATGACCATGGACATGGTTCATCTCATCAACATCTTTTTTTAGGTGAAGTCTGCAAGAGTCAAACTAGGCCTAGATGAGGAAAACATTAGCCACGTCCCAAAAAAAAAGAAGAATGTGGCAGGGGAGCATCCTAGCCTGCTTCTAAGGATCTGGGCAGGTACCAAGGGGCTGGTTGTGATGCACCGAAGATGCGAAGCACCCATGTGACTGTCCTTTTCACAGATGACGTATTGTTCTTGGTAGAAATAAAAGAAAGCTCAAAAAAAGCTTTTAGAGGAATTTGCCTGTTACTGTCGTGTCTGAAAGTAAATTATTAGCTTAGTTATTATTCATTATGAACAGTAGCAAAGTCATGGCTAGACGATATGTCAAGTGTACATTTTTGATTAATGATGCACCACTAGATATGGTTGACTGCTTTGATTACCTTGCTGTAATGTTTTGAAGTAAAGCCAACTGCAACACTCAAGTTGGATCTCAAATCCAGAGCCTGTCTGTAGTGCATCTGTGGCTGCTTCCCTTTAAGCATATAGAGCAAAGTCAATGGCCCTTATTATAAGTATGGCGGTCCTGCAATAAGGGTGCCAGTAACAACGTACCAGCATCCTCTCCGGACAGCCTTACTACAACAATGCCGTTTTTTCAGGCTCCTACCGGCATGGTTGTCCCTGAAGCACCGGCACGGTTAGCAACGGTGCTAGTGTTTCCGTGACCCCATTTTCATGGAGTTTACAGGGATATCAGGCAGCAGTAAGGGTGTTACAGGGTTGCTGGTAACCCACCACCTACAGGATGGTTTTACCGGCAACCCCATAATGAGCCCCAATGTCTGCTTCTGCATACAGAGCTGAGTTGTGTGGGCATGATCATGATAACTCTCTTCATTTAAGGGTAGCTGAGAAGAGATTTGGGAGATGATTACTGCAGCTCAGGCAAGGGAATCACCAGCCTCCCTTGGCTCCCCTTCTTCCACCCCCGCACTTTCCTCCCTCCTGCCCATAACACCCAATGAGGTCTTTAAAGTTGTCCGCTCTATGAAGGTCTCATCCAAACAGGTGCACCCCTGCTTTTCTAGAACCTTTAAGGACAACATCTCCTCTCTCGCCCTGGCTTTTGACGATTTCTGTAACCACTCCTTCACCACTGGTTCTTTCCCTCTTTCCCTCAAGCACTCTCTTGTGCACCCTCCCCTACAAAAAGCCATCTGCTGACCCCTACTGCCTGGTTAACTATCGCCCTATCTCCACTACCCCCTTCCTGGGTAAACCCTAGGAGAAGTTGGTCCTCCCCCAACTGAACCTTCATACAGAACTTGTTGATTGCCTCCATGATGATCAATCTGGATTCTGAGCATCCAGAGGCATGGAAACTGCTCTCCTGAACACCCGTGAATACATGCTCGTACATTTTTATTCTAAATCTCCTGCTGTTCTCATTCTCCTCGATCTCTCCTCTGCCTTCGACAACCATTTTATCCTCATAAAACAGCTCTGTGATTCCCTAGGCATCACAGATCAGGCACTGGATTGTCTGACCTCTTTTCTCACTAACTGCTCTTCCAAGCCGCAACTGGAACCTTTCTCCTCCACCACGTCACTCCCTACCTGCGGCATTCCCTAGGGCTCTATCCTATCGCTGTGGCTCTTCAATATCTATCTCACCCCTCTTGCTCACCTGATCTCCTCCTTCTCTCCTCATTTCCAGTGTTATGCCGATGACACACAGCTTTCCTTCAGGCTCCCCTCTAGTACCTCTTCCTCCTCCTCTCAGGCATTGTCATGATGCCTACCCCCGGAGCACCAGGCCAGGCCCAGCACCCCCGGAAGCAGGCATCATGCCCTCGGGTAAAAGCCCAGCGGCCCCTTATAGGGGCTCTTTGGACTCAGTCCTAGCGCCTTTGGCGCCAGGCTCATGTTGGACATCAGTCCTGGCGCCATAGGCGCCAGGCTCATAAAGGGAGGTGTTTTGTGCACTTACCTGATGCAGACCATGCTGCACGCTTCAAGCCTCCCTGAGACCTGAAAGGGACTATTTTTTCATAGGGACTATTTTTTCACTCGGGTGTGGCCAGGGAAGGATACATACCTAGTTGGGGAAGGATACATACCTGGGACGACGTTGGAGGCTATTTAAGCCACGCCCAGACAGCAGCTCATGCTTCGCGTTGTTCTGCTTCCTGCAGCTTAACGCTCACCGTGTCTGCTCCTGCTCCTGGACTCCAGCCACGCCCGCCTCGAACCTGGAAGACCTGCAAGGAAGGAAGAGAAGGGTGAAAACCAAGGACTATTTCAAACTTCTTACCTGCATCCGGAATCTTCTCGCCAGCATCCCTGAAGAAAGACTTCCATTTAAAAGCATCGCGTTGCTCGCTGCAGCGCCACGCTTCACTCACCTGTCCTCGAGACATCTCCCGGCTCCATCGCGGCTGTCAGCATCGGACGCCAGATCTCTGCACCGAGGGGAGAGAGGAAGAAACCAAAGGTGAGCAGAAGGCAAACACAGAAGGAAAGCCTGATTAACAGCCATAATACTTACCGGCTTTTCTTCCACATTTCGGGTCGGCGCCGCCCCGTTGGCAGGTACCGTACCCCGGCCCCTATGGGGAAAGGACAAGAGACATTTCTGGGGAATGATAAGGACATTTAGAGGGATCGCCCTCATCACTACTCACCTCGGCAGTTTAACCCCTCGACGCATCGCCTTCATTCTGCACCTGAAATAAAGGACAGATCACAGGTTAGAAAGACAACATAAAGGGGGCCTCACTTGAACTTTGAACTTTCATACTTACGGCGCATCGCTCAGGAAAGTCAAGTGGATTTTGCCAGCACCATTCTGAAAACCAGTGAAGTAACTGGACGAACACGCGCCCCTGCACCAGAAGCAGGATGGAGAGTTCATCCTTCCAAACCATAAGGTGAGCTTAAACCGGGGTTTGGAGGATGTTAGAGAGGAACGAAGGGGGAAGGGGGAAAGGGGGGAGCTAGCACACTATTCTGCAGACTGTTAATCCCCTTTCTCATCTGCAGAAGGATATTCCTACGGGCCAGGCAAGCACGATTTGGGGGTCCTGTCCAATCGGTGTTCCGGGTCCTGCGCATCACGCTAGAAGAGGCCACAGCAATCCAGACTAGACCAGCGTCCCCGTGGGAACCAGGTGAGCGTTACAGAACGCGAAGCCTTCCTACAAATTCCCACCCAGGCGCTATGGAAACTTCCGAAACTGACCAGTTGGCCCAATTACTGGGGGAATTACGGGCCGAAGTACACGCCGCTCATCAAGAGACTAGTGCCCTCAGGAGGGAAGTGATTGTAATAAAGGATAGAGCTGATGACCTGGCTAGACAGCTTTTGCAAGGTCAAGCTGGACAAACTCCTTTACCCGGTTCCGGGGGGAACCCCGCTCCTGTGGTTTCCAGTAACCCGGTGCAGATTAATCTACCTGGAAACATGCCGCTGGCCCCACCTGAACGCTTTGCTGGGGACCCCAAACGATTCGCCGTATTCATGAATCAGTGTCGTTTGCACTTCCTATGCAGACCTGGGGCCTTCCCTAATGATCAGACCAAGGTAGCCTTTGTGTTGTCATATCTCAGCGGCTGTGCTGCCGATTGGTCAGTCCCACTGGTAACTCAAGATGACCCGATTCTTCATGATTTTCAAGGATTTCAAACAAGCATGGAAAGGTTATTTGCATAACACTCCCAGGGACAGGCTCTGGATGACGAACTTCTATCTCTGCGACAGGGCAATCAAGACCTTCTATCCTACATTGCAACCTTCAATAGACTAATTGTGGAAACTGGTTGGCCAGAGGATAAAAGAATCACATTATTCTATCGAGGTCTACGCGGAGAACTTAAAGATGTCCTGGCACAAGTTGTAAATCCGCCCCAAGAATGCACTGAATATATAGACTTAGTGGTCCAATTGGATCACAGGCTGCAAAACAGAAAAGCAGATCGGTCCAAGTTTGAAACCCGGGTGTTGGCCAAGACCCATGCTAACCCCAAGGGGGCTGATGCCTCGGAGCCTATGCAAATCGGAGGTGTTAAAGGACGCCTAACTCAAAAAGAACGGGAAAGAAGACGACAGATGCAATTATGCCTTTATTGTGGGTCCTCTGGACACTTTCTATGAGATTGCCCGGTTAAGCCGCCCAAGAAGGTGGTAGGAGCCGCTGATAAAATCCATGGAAACTCTGTATCGGGAAACGACCACGCCCGGCAAGCGTAGGGGTCCGCTTGCCGAGCTTGAAAACTAACTCTCAGACCTCGCATTTCATTGTGCCAATGGTCCTCGTAGATCCGGAACAGCCTAAACAGTTGCATGCTATAAAGGTATACATCGATAGCGGGGCTATAGGAAACTATGTGGATCGAGAATTGGTCTCTAGGATAAACCTCCCTCTGCGTCCTAAAACCAACAAAGATGTCATCACCACAGTAGATGGAACCGAAATTGCCTCTGGACCGGTAACACATTCCACAGCTGAGGTGACACTTGTAGGTCCGGATGGCCATCTGGAGGCAGTTGTGTTTGATGTAATCAAGGCTCCACAGTTTCAGCTTATTCTCGGAATCCCTTTGTTAGAGACACATAATCCTCGAATTGATTGGCGAGCGAAGAGAATAACCTTCCCGGATTGTGCACAAACTGCTACCCAGAAAATCCAAAGATTAATCTAGCATCAGTAACCTCTGTCCCCGTGCAACTACCTCCAGAGTACCAAGACTTTCAGAACGTCTTCCAAAAGGAACAGCCCAACACGTTACCTCCCCACAGATCGTACGATTGCCAAATCGATCTGGTGCCCGGTGCACAACCTCCTTGTAGCAGGATTTATGCCCTTACTGAACCAGAGAAACTGCATTTGAGACAATATTTAGATCAATACCTCGCTAATGGTTTCATTCGCCCGTCAAAGTCCCCGGAATCCTCAGCTTTGTTCTTTGTGCCTAAAAAAGAACGCGACCTTAGAACTTGTATCGATTACTGCGCATTGAACCAGATAACTGTTAAAAATTGTTACCCTCTGCCTCTGATCCCTGAACTCCTTGACCAGGTGAAGGACGCTTGCCTATACACCAAGATAGATTTCTGGGGGGCTTATCATCTGGTATGAGTAAAAGAAGGCGACGAATGGAAAACGGCCTTCCGTACAAAATATGGACCATTCGAATACCAGGTGATGCCTTTCGGATTGTGCAACGCGCCTGCAGCCTTCCAATTCTTCATGAACGATGTCCTTCGGGAACTCGTCGATGTCTGTGTTGTCGTGTATATCGATGACATTCTTGTGTAGTCCTCTACGGAATCTGATCACAGAAAGCATGTCAGGGCCGTCCTAGAGAAACTGCGTCAGCACAAACTGTTTGCCAAGCTGGAAAAATGTGTTTTCCATACCACCAAGGTTGAGTTTCTCGGATTCATCCTGACACCTAAAGGGGTCCGAATGGATTCACGGAAAGTGGATGCCATCCTCAAATGGCCATCACCTAGTTCGGTGAAAGGTGTCCAAAGCATGCTTGGTTTTGCCAACTTTTATCGCAGGTTTATCCCACAGTTTTCACGTGTGGTGCAACCCATCACTGCACTCTTGCGAAAAAATAAACGTTTTGAATGGACCGAGGAAGCCGAACAGGCCTTTCAGGAGTTGAAAGCTAAGTTCACGTCCGCACCTATTTTGAAGCACCCGTGTCCCGATCTCCCATATATAGTCGAAACCGACGCGTCCAGCTTAGCCATGGGAGCTGTCCTGTCTCAGAGAGACCCTGAAACCAACCAACTGCACATCGTAGCATTTTGGTCCAGAAAGTTCTCGCCGCCGGAGATAAATTATGCGATCACCGATAAGGAACTATTAGCCATTAAGTCCGCCTTCAAGGCTTGGCGGCATTATCTCCTCGGCGCCCGGCATACCATCACCGTGATCACTGATCACCGAAATTTACAATATTTAAAAACTGCCAAGGCTCAATCGTCTCGACAGCTCCGATGGGCTTTGTTCTTTGCTGAGTTCGATTTTGTAATCACCTACCGCCCCGGCTATAAGAATGGTAAGGCGGACGCTCTGTCCCGAATTGGAATGGAAGAAATAGACACAAACTCAGAACCTGTGCCGATAATTCCCGAACAAAGAATTTTGGGGATAACCATTTTACAAACCCTTGAAGACATTCACGCACGAGTGAAACAATTCCTGGACTCTTCAGCCTTGCAGGATTGGATCAAAAGGGGGTCTAACTTTTCAGTCAAGGATGGCTTACCTTACTTCCAAGGACGCTTATTTTTGCCAGAAAAGGAATTGCAAGAACTGGTTATTTCCCGTCATCATGATACCCTGATGGAAGGACATCCTGGCATTGCCAAAACAGAGGAAAAGGTTAAACGACAATTCTGGTGGCCTTCCTGGCGAAAGGATATTAAATCTTTCGTGATGTCCTGTGGAGTTTGCGCCCAAAACAAAGGTCAAAAGACAAGACCCGCCGGTCTTCTTCAGCCCTTAGACATTCCACCAGCACCTTGGCACACCCTGTCACTAGATTTTATCACGCACCTGCCCTCTTGTAATGGTTACAATACTATTCTGGTCGTGGTGGATTTATTTTCCAAAATGTTCCACTTTATTCCGTTGAAAGGATTACCTTCAGCCTTTGTTCTTGCCAAAGAATTCCTCGAAAATATCATCCGTTTGCATGGATTCCCGTCCATACTAGTCTCCGATCGGGGAAGCCAGTTTATTTCTCATTTTTCGAAAAAGTGTTGTCAACTGGCACAAATCGGCGTAAGACTCTCGACCAGCCACCAACCACAGACCGATGGTCAGACGGAGAGAACGAACCAGACCCTTGAACAATATCTACGATGTATGTTGCACCAATCGGAGGGTAATTGGAAGGACATTTTATGGGTGGCAGAATATGCATACAATAACTCGATACACTCTGGAACTGGTCAGAGCCCCTTTTATACCCTATATGGACATCACCCTCGTACTTCAGACTTGGACTCACCTCTGAGCCTTGAAATGCCCGCAGTGGACCATTTGCATTCTACGATTACTCAAGCCTTCAAGGATGCAACTGCACAATTGCAACATGCGAAAGGGAAATACAAAAACAATGCGGATCTGCATCGAAGAGAGGCGCCTCCATACCAAATAGGGGATCAAGTATGGTTGGCTACCAAACACCTATCACTCAAGGGGCCTCGAACTTTTAATCCAAGGTATTTAGGCCCTTACTCGATCAAAGCTATAATCCACCCAGTGGCAGTCAAGCTCGATCTACCAGCTAACATGCGGATTCACCCCGTTTTTCATTTATCACTTTTGAAACCAGTGCACCCAGGAACCAGATTAACAAAGCCACCAGAACCGATTCAGATAGATGGGGAGCCTGAATTCGAGGTGAAGAACATTTTGGATTCTAAGATCTCAAAATCAAAACTTTTCTATCTAATTGATTGGAAAGGGTACGGGCCTCAGGAAAGGTCTTGGGAACCCAGTGATCACGTACATGCACCTCGGCTGGTAAAAAGGTTCCATCGGAATTTCCCAAACAAACCGAAACCTCCAGAAGGAACGACCTTGGGAGGGGCCTTGGGGGGGAGTGCTGTCATGATGCCTACCCCCGGAGCACCAGGCCAGGCCCAGCACCCCCGGAAGCAGGCATCATGCCCTCGGGTAAAAGCCCAGCGGCCCCTTATAGGGGCTCTTTGGGCTCAGTCCTGGCGCCTTTGGCGCCAGGCTCATGTTGGACATCAGTCCTGGCGCCATAGGCGCCAGGCTCATAAAGGGAGGTGTTTTGTGCACTTACCTGATGCAGACCATGCTGCACGCTTCAGGCCTCCCTGAGACCTGAAAGGGACTATTTTTTCATAGGGACTATTTTTTCACTCGGGCGTGGCCAGGGAAGGATACATACCAAGTTGGGGAAGGATACATACCTGGGACTTCTTTGGAGGCTATTTAAGCCACGCCCAGACAGCAGCTCATGCTTCGCATTGTTCTGCTTCCTGCAGCTTAACGCTCACCGTGTCTGCTCCTGCTCCTGGACTCCAGCCACGCCCGCCTCGAACCTGGAAGACCTGCAAGGAAGGAAGAGAAGAGAAGGGTGAAAACCAAGGACTATTTCAAACTTCTTACCTGCATCCGGAATCTTCTCGCCAGCATCCCTGAAGAAAGACTTCCATTTAAAAGCATCGCGTTGCTCGCTGCAGCGCCACGCTTCACTCACCTGTCCTCGAGACATCTCCCGGCTCCATCGCGGCTGTCAGCATCGGACGCCACATCTCTGCACCTAGGGGAGAGAGGAAGAAACAAAAGGTGAGCAGAAGGAACACAGAAGGAAAGCCTGATTAAAAGCCATAATACTGACTGGCTTTTCTTCCACATTCCGGGTCGGCGCCGCCCCGTTGGCAGGTATCGTACCCCGGCCCCTATGGGGAAAGGACAAGAGACATTTCTGGGGAATGATAAGGACATTTAGAGGGATCGCCCTCATCACTACTCACCTCAGCAGTTTAACCCCTCGACGCATCGCCTTCATTCTGCACCTGAAATAAAGGACAGATCACAGGTTAGAAAGACAACATAAAGAGGGCCTCACTTGAACTTTCATACTTACGGCGCATCGCTCAGGAAAGTCAAGTGGATTTTGCCAGCGCCATTCTGAAAACCAGTGAAGTAACTGGACGAACACGCGCCTCTGCACCAGAAGCAGGATGGAGAGTTCATCCTTCCAAACCATAAGGTGAGCTTAAACCGGGGTTTGGAGGAAGTTAGAGAGGAACGAAGGGGGAAGGGGGAAAGGGGGGAGCTAGCACACTATTCTGCAGACTGTTATTCCCCTTTCTCATCTGCAGAAGGATATTCCTACGGGCCAGGCAAGCACGATTTGGAGGTCCTATCCAATCGGTGTTTCGGGTCCTGCGCATCACGCTAGAAGAGGCCACAGCAATCCAGACTAGAGCAGCGCCCCCGTGGGAACCAGGTGAGCGTTACAGGCATAGCGTGCAGCTAACAATCTCTGTCCTAATGCCAGTAAGATGGAGATCCTTCTCAATGGGACACCTGTGTCCTGTATCCCTCCTACTCTCTGGCCAACTTCCTTGGGTCCTCTTCCCTCACCATCCTGTGAGGCTGAAAACCTCAGGGTCATCTTTGACTCTGCTCTCTCCTTCACCCCTCACATTTTGGACCTTGCCAAGAAGGCCCACTTCCAGCTTCACCTCCTTGGAGGCATTCTCCTTTCCTCACCTTTCCCCAGAAGCTCAAGGTCTCGAGAGCTCTGGTCCTCTCTCTGCTGGACTACTGCAACAGCCTTGTAGGGAATTGTATGTTGGTTAGGTCTAGTGCTGTCACGCGCGGTCCGAGCTGTTCTTTGAGTTCGGGCGTCCCGTGACAGCAGAGATCGTTGGTGAAGGGAAAGAAGCGAGTGTCTCTCTGGGCGGGCTCGTAAATAAAGGATCTTGTATATACATACCGTGTCGTGAATCCTTTCAAGCCTCTTCCTCAATCTCCCCCTTTCCTCTCTTTGTCCCCTCCAGCTAATCCAGAATAAGGCTGCAAGATTTATCCTTGGTTTCAAGGCCAGGGACTGTATTGGTCCAGCCCTAAAATCTCTCCACTGGCTCCAGGTGGCCGCGAGGATCAAATTCAAGACCCTCTGCATCACCCACAAGGCCTTCTGGGGCCTTGGACAACGCTATCTTCAACTTTCCCTCCCTAAATACTTCCCTGCTCAAGCCCTTCGCTCCTCTAACTCCAACTCTATGCTTGTCAAACGCTTCTCCAAGTAGAGAGTGGGGGGCAGGTCTCTCTCTTCGGCTGGTGCCTCTCTTTGGAACAGCCTCCTTGCTCATCTCATAATTCAGCTGGACCTCCTTAAGTTCTGGAAACATATCAAAACTCTGCTTTTCTGTGCCTCTTTCCCTCTTTCCCTTCCCTGCTAATCCCCCTACTGCCACTGAGACTGGCGGCCTGGTCCTTCAAGAATCTCACAGGTTATCAGGCCCTCTACCCAGTCTGCACCAGCAACCTCAGCACTGCCCTTGCAGGCCCCCAGCCTGGCAGCTGTTCATCCCTCCCATAGGATTCCTCCACCCTAGCACTTGCCTTGTGGTGCCTCGAAACACTATTCTGTTGTATAGGCACCTTACAAATGCCCAATAAATAAATGATTCTCCTAAAATTAGAACTTGGACTCTACACCACCACGGAGGTGCCTGTGGTAAGATCCTTCCTGTTCTGGTGTAAGTGGGGACTAATCCAGACCCAAGCAATTCAGTACCCACATTAGCAAAGACAGAACTCGGGATAGAGTAGATAGTGTAGGTAGGGACTTGGGATGTATGTGAGTTAACCCAGAATGTCTTTTGAAGAGATGTATAGTTCTTGTAGAGCTCCTTTTGGGAGTCGAGAAATGCTAATGTACTAGAAAAGGTAAGAGGTTCCATGCTAGGAGACATGCACCAAGAGACAAAAACAGGATGGCACTCAGTCATATCTAGAGCAGGTGCCCCACCTGGTTTAGAAATCAGTGGTTTCCATTTGATTGGGTTGCCTTCATTTTAGGACATTGATAGTACTTTGGGTAAAGCCTCTGGGTGTGAATGGTTCCCGTCATTATATATGTGACCTCCTGTCTTTGGAAACAACCCTAATTCACTTATTTTTTTGATTTTTTAAAATTGTTATATGCTATAAAACATAAAGAACAATATCACAATGAAAAATTAAAAACATCAAAAACCAAAAAACGAAACAACCAATAGACGACATTAGTGTCATAAATCAATTGTAATATCATATTACAAATCAAAAACTTCTTTAGAAAAGTGTATTGAAGCAACCAAACAATTATTGCGACTATACGAATTCATAATAAGTTGCCACACTCTTTCGGGAGGAACCTGGTCATAGTGTCAGATCCGGTGACCAAATTAAAACATGCGCCTCCCCTCTAAACACTGGCAGCGCAGTAAAATATGTTGCAGAGTTTCCACCTTATCTGGCGGCTGGCGAGGAGCAAAATCTACACAATCTCAAGGCCCTTGGTATTTTATTTCTAGCATCTGTTATTTCCTTAGTCGGCAACAGGTTCAACCGCAGCCTCATCACCCTAAATCGCCAGGAACTTCCTAGAGATTTACTCAAGTATTCAGGACAGGTTCTCACTGGTCTGAGATCAATCAGCAAGTCTGCGTTTAGATAATATGTTCTAACTCTTTCAACACTGACTATCCAGTCCCATTCCTCGAGTCTCCTTTTGAAAACAGTTGGGTCGTACAAGGTTATATCCCTGGAAATTCCATACCTCTCACAGATGGTATACCACTCGTTCTCCCAAGTGTTTAATGCATTCCAGGATTTTTTGTCAAGCAACAACTTTAGTAGCCACCAAATCGAGCCTGCCTCTGCACAATGTTCCTCAATAAGGAAAGATTCTACCAGTTGAGATAACATTGAATGGAAGATAGACCTAGCTCATAGGGGATAACAGCCGTGGGGACTCCATTAGGTAAGTGCAGGACTTTCCTCCAAAACAGCCCCTCCAAGGAATCACAGTCCAAAGATATTGGAAGACCCAGGTTCTCGCCCCCGTAAGTTATAGATGGTAGAACATTCATCTTGTAAAAATTTAAGGACTAGAGTCAAGGCAAAATGGCTAAATTTGCGAATAACAGCACAGGCCTTGGTGAATTGCATTAGCATTTTGGAGCGATAGTGACTTTGAGACTCGATTTTATCTTGTAGTTCAAACAGCCTACAGCAGAAGTTTGACACTCTTTCCAAGGACAGGCCATCCACGTTCCAGTGAAAGGTCTTATACTTTTGTTTCATCCCTGGTCTGAATGAAAGTATCTGAGATGCTTTTATATTGATACTTAACTTGTTTAGATCTGCATATGCTACCAGGGCATCCAGCTTATGCTGTAGGCCTAACAGGGTGTAATCAAACAAAACAAGATAATCCACATACAACAAATAATCCAAACTAAAGTTAGCCAAACATGGGGAGAAACTGCGGATGTTCTGAAAGATCTCAGCAAGATCAGAGAGAAAAAGACTAAAGAGTAGCACGGCCAAGACGCAACCCTGCTTGAGACCGCACGTGCTAACAGATGCTGACAGTTTACCCTCGGCTTTCAAGCGCACTCTGATAGAAGTGTTAGAGTGTAAAGCCACAGGGATCCCAAGCAAGTTGTCCGGGCACCCCCACTTTATGAGTTTGGTCCATAAGCGGGATCTGTCCACACTGTCGAATGACATGGAGAAGTCGATAAATGGCATATATGTTGGTCTCAACCTCACCATGGCTTCCTTTTTCAACATGCCCAGAATTAAAATATTGGCATTAGTGCTGGTTCCCTTCCTGAAACTCGCCTGCAGCGGGTCTAATCTCCCTGCACCACAAGCCCAGTCAGTCATTTCCCTTAGAACGATAGTAGCATACATTTTTTCAGGAACGTCTAGAAGCGCAATAGGCCTGTAATTGGACGGAAGCAATCATTGACCCTTTTTTCTAAATTGAGACAATGGGCCTCATTACGAGTTTGCAGGTAGCCATGGTGCTATTAACGCCATGGCTGCCTCCAAACTCGGGTCCGGGTCCGGGTAGTCGGAATGGGGACTTACCGGGTGATTCCATCCTTGGAGGACCCGGTAAGTCCCCATTCTGAAAACCATTCCCCATTCGAGCCCCCATAGGGCTCAATGGGAATGGGGAAGGAGCTAACAACAGGCCCGCAAATGATGGATTTTGGCATACTGTCTGGCAAAGTTATTTGACCAAAGATGATGCCCAGGATGTGCGCCCACATATAAGGGTCAGGTTTTAACACTGCGTTGGACAGACCGTGAGGCTCTGGCACTCGAGAGTTCTTACTTTGAGTAATCATTGAGGCAATATGCTCCTCAGAGCAGACCAAGCGCCATGGACCTGATGGAAGTTCCAAATGGCGATGATTCTCCACATGGTCCCCTTTATACAGTTTAGTGAAGTTCTAAATCCACCCTTGCTCCCCAATAGGGTTGATCAAGGCATGAGAAAGCGATTGGGCAAGATTGTTGATCGTACTCCAGAAGGAGCTAACATCTTTAGATTTAACCTGCTGCAGCATCTTAGATGCATCATTCAGTAGAATGTCATATTTATGAAATCGGAGCCATAAGCTTCAAGACCCTCCTGTTCAGCATCGGAAATTGATCAGAGGCGTAAAGCACGTTTCAAGTCCCTTTTCTTTAAGTGAATTACAGGGTCATAGACATGGTTCCACAATACATGTCTTGGCTGTCTGGGGCGAGACATTAGTGCATAGATTTTATCCTATGGGACGGTTAACAGAGCCACCTCAAGTTTGTCTTGTGGATAAGATGGAGGAGTACAACATAGAACTTCTCCATACTCACCCTATTTTTCCCTGAGTTCGCCTTTAGCGCCTGGTCATAGATGAATCTACCCTCTTCCAGTGTTCCCACCTTCCAAACCAAAGATAAAGGGTGGTGTTCTCTAAGTTCAGTTTTCTTAATTGTCAGGGAGGTGACATTCTAAAGAATGTCACACGAGGCAAAGATACTACTTGAACTACCTCAATGCCATGTTGGATTGGGAGGAATGTCACCCGTCGCCATACCATTCACCATGTTAAATTCCCAGGCATTCATAAGCTCTATCCATGCAAATCATGCACTTCCTTGCGGTCACGCTATGGCTTGACATGCTCAAGCCAACGTGCACCAAACAAAACAAGTTAAGGTCACCACACAACAGGATCGAGATACAGTTTTTTTCAGTCCACCAGACATAAATCAAATCTTCAATTGCATCAAATAAAGCATCTTGCGTCATGGCATTGGGGATCCAGTAAAGATTAACTATCAGAGTAAAAGACATCTCTGAGTTCATCTCCTTATCCCAGGTTAACTCCACTGCTTGTACAAATGCATTCGCAGTTGCATAAAGAGTGGCTATTACTCCAATGTAATTCCGAATCCGAAGCCGGTCTCCCTTTATCACCCTTGTAGGCTGGATTCAGCCAGCAATGATATTCATCCACATTTGGGGGCACCAGGAGCCAACACTCCTGGACTCAAAACAGGTTTGCTTCAAAAATAGGCGGAACCGAAGTGGAGAGCAAACTGACATAACCCCTTGAGTTCCATGAAACACAATTGAATGGTTTAGTAGCTAAAGCCCTGCCTGCTTTTAGTTTCTAATGACTACGCGTGTACAAACAAGTTGCTACCCAATTCCAGTCCATGCCATCCTGAGATTTCTCATTTCCCATTAAATGGCTAGTAGCATGTCTGCCAACAGAGTCATCCCTTGAGCATGTTATTGTTAAGATGGGAGGGCACACCTGACACCTTTCCTTTGCTACCTGATCGATGCAATGAGTGGCATGCTTGTCAACAGGAATGGGCCAACTAGACGTTTGCAGATTACCAGAGTAGGCAACAATAGAGAGGCCCCATGATCTCAAATGGGCCGTGACTGATCGAACCTAGTCCAAAACCAGACGGGAACCCCATCTATAGGCAGTTGCGTAAAGTGTGGCTCAAGCCTGCCCTGAGACAGTGGGGGGTAGAAATGTTAGGTAGGTTTATGTCACTCTACGCACCACTGATGATCAGGTATTGCAGTGTGCAAGGTCTCACTACTTGTGCAAAGCTTGCAGAGAGCGGGCCTCATTACAAGTTTGGCGGTGGCCTTGCTGGTAAAACGGGCAGGCTGCCTCCGAACTTGCAAATGTTTTCGGCACCTGCGAATGTTCAATTACCGGCTCAATACGGCCGTGCCGGATCCGGTAATTGCCCATTCACGGGCACCGGAATGAAATGCTCCCCATTCCCATTTGAGCCCCATAGTGCTTAATGGGAATGGGGAGGTCGGATGCACGGCTCCATTCAGAATGGTGCCAGTTCATCCGACATGCTCTGGCGGGCGGGAAGGCACCCGCGAGCAGAACTCGTAGTTTGCCGGTCCAGTAACAACAGTATCGGCAAGCTTACCGGTACCATTTTTACCGGACTGGCAAATGTATAATGAGGCCCAGAGAATTGTGTGGCAGTTTAATTAGAATGCAGTAACTAATTTGTCTTGATACTGAGTTATTGTGTTTTTAATATGACAATATACCAGTGAGGTAACCTTTTGTGAACAAGTCACATGGCTACATAAAAGCTTGGCAAAGAGCTACTCAGAGATGGCACATGGATGTTCTGCAGAATCACTCCACACTTCCCAACCTAGCTTGTATCTACTGAGCTATGGTGAGCGCCATCCCTCGAACACATCAGTTAAGGAGGTTGTGATAGATCATGGACCCACCACCACTATGGCAAACTCCTCGGTCTCTGCCCTTGTATTCCTATCTCTCCCTGAGTGCTCGGAGTCAGATAGGCGGTCTGCCAGTGCTCACATGGGCAATTGCCATTTCTTTCCAGAGCCCCATATACTAAGGGCCCACTCAACGATACGAATAGCGAAGTTTTATCTTATTGAACAAATAGCAAAGAATGGCCTATACCTGATTGCAAGAAGGTTACCCACGCTGTTAAGCCCTAATATGGCATTCAAAAAAGCCTAATTTGGATTAATCAGGAGAGGAGGAGAAAGCAGTGCAGACACCTGGGGAAACAACAGAGGGAAACTTAGGGGAAAGTTCAAGCACCTGAAGACGTTAAGGGAAGAGAGAAAACAGACCCAATTCCAATGCGAGAAGTGGGGAATACACAAACAACACCAGAAGCCTTATTAGTACCCGGCGAGGGTGCAATCAGAATGAAAGGACCATTCTGATTGGCCCTCGCCGAGGCATTACCCGGCCGTTAATCCCTCGGCTGGGATTCCATGCCTTTATCCCCATCTGGGAGTGGGGCAGCCCCTCAGCCAATGAGGAGGCTCGAAGCGGGCCATCCCGGCTCTGAGCCTCCACACGGCTGGAGGCCGCCTACGTCCCCCGCCAGGGATTCAGGTATGTTTTATTTATTTTTTTGGTCCTACCCCCTCCCCGCCCTCCTACCCCCACTTACCATCTGCATGCCTTGACCCCGGTGGGGGACGCCTCCAGCCCTGTCGAGGCTCGAAGCGGGGACGTCCCCAATCCGAGCCTCCACACGGCTCTGGAGGCTTCCATCGACCCCGCCGGGGACCCAGGTACGTTGTTTTTTTGGGGGGGTTTTCCTCCCTCCCTTCCGCCCTCCCAACCGACTTACCTTCTTTGTTGTCTTTTGTGAACAGACGCGCTGGGAACTGTTCCCAGCACGTCTGCTCCCAATGGCCGCCATGGAAAGAGAAAACAGACTCAGTTTTCCCTTTCCCAGAGGCCATTTTCTTGGTCGTTTGTTTTTTTGTTCTGTCCCGAAACGCTGCAGCGTTTCGGGACAGAAAAAAATGCTTTTAGTAACCCGGTATCGCAGATCTTGCTGGCCGGGGTACTACTAGCTATATGCCCCTCGCAGCGAGGGCATTACCGACTCTGGTAATGCCCAGAGCCCATAGTTATAGGCCAGAGTGAGTCGGTATGCCCCCGCCGCTCGGGCATATTGCTTCATTAATTATCAAATTAATAAAACACACCTGACATTTCTTTCATCCTCCAACCTCATTCTAGCTCTATCTCTTCCTGGTCTGCCTCCTCCATTTCCAAACAACTCTCGTCCCTCTGATAAAACCTCTCTTTTCCACCAACCACCTGCAGACTGTCTCCCCCAACTCCAGGTCTCTTTTTCTGATCTTTTCTCTGTTCTCCTCTCTCTCATTACTGTACGCCAAACTCATTTTCCTTTGTGCTGATATTGAAACAGAAACACAAGGGTAATTACTTGGGGGTATGGGCAACATTCCTGCCGCTATCTCCCACAATTTTTAACAGAACAAAATGGACCGTGGAGTATTATGTTTGAACACAAAGTATCATTCTTATTCATGCAAAAGTCAGAGAACACACAAGTTTCTTTTTTTCTTTTTTTGCCAGCAAGCTGCTACGAGCCGGTACGCCAGTAATACGGCACACAAATAACTGCAGACACGAGGGGTTGACCATCCCGGAATATGCCAAGCAGAGATTCACTCTGCCCGCCATGTACCTCCATTCACTTGCCGCTGAGTACCCGTGACCAGCAGTCTGAGGGGACGGAGGTGGTCGCTTAATCCGCAAATGCGGATTGATGCCGGAGTGTTGCCGCAATCTGAATAATTTGGTCCTGAAGAAGATGACAACATTTCGAAAAGTCATCGAAACCGGTCGACCCTGTTGATCACAAGACCTATCAGGAGCATGACGATATCCCCAAAACTCTGTTAGGATACATCAGTAATTCTTATGCTTACTTGGTGTGAGCGTTGTTTTTAGGTGATCCCACATATAAGGGTATTTTATGATCCAGAAGTGCGGTAGGATGTTCTCTGAGCTCACTGCCTTGACGGTTAATAAAGGCTGAGGAAATTCCCCTTGGCAGCATGCCTCTTACAAACACATACGAGACAGGGTCCGCCTAGTAGGCCCGTCTGTAATCACTTCCTTTTATCTGGATTTTTTATTGAAAAACACATTGGGCCTCATTACAAGAAGGGCGGAATGGTTTTAACGACGTTGGTAATGGTGCCGGCGCCATTAATCCCAGTCCGCCCTATTACGAGGTTCCCTCGCGGGACCCGCTCTGGACGTCTGGTTTTACCAGACATCCATAGCAGGTCCCGCGAGGGGACCAGGGAGCTAACAACGGGCCTGTTATTAACGGGCCCGTTGTTAGCTCCCTCCCCATTCCCATTGAGCCCTATGGGGGCTCGAATGGGAATGGGGAAGGACCGGGTCCGGGTTCCCAGAAGGAGGAAATACCGGGCACTCCGAAGTCAGAATGGCCCGGTATTTCCCCATTCAGGGAACCCGGACACAATTTTGAAGGCAGCCATGGCGCTAATAGCACCATGGCTACCTCCAAAGTCGTAATGAGGCCCATTGAGTGTGAAAATTGTTGATTAGGGACAGCTTTCTCTTTCTATCCCCATTAGATAGACGGTGCACCACTGGCCACCTAGGGAGCGCTATCCCTGACAGGGTCAGGGTGTGCTTCCTTTTGAGGGAAAGCTTGTGTGTTCTCTCACTTTTGCATGAATGAGAATGATACTTAGACGGTCCGATAGCACAGTAAGTAGAGTGTGCGCTTTACATCTGTGCAGAGCCTGCTGACGCAGTTTAGAATCCTGGCAGGGCCAAATTCAGCCTTTCATCCTTCCAAGGTCGATAACCACCCACCGTGGGTAATAATAAGCAGCGCACAGATGCTTGAGGGTTTGTAGCGCTATATAATTGCTGAATTATTATTATTATACTTTGTGTTCAAACATAATACTCCACAGTCCTTAATGATATTGAGACACCTGTGTGTTGATGGTTGTGCCGGTTTGTGACTAGGCCATTTGTGGTTGGTCTTGTGGCTTGGAAGGGGGCTAGACCTGAGGTTACATGAAGGTGGGGTGTTCCCCCCATGACCAATGAAAGATATGTCACTGGCACTGTTGGTCTGGGGCCCTCTGCTCTCATAGCGTGTGAACTGGGAGTTCAGAAATCTTCTGGTAAACCTCAGAGGTTTCTATATTTAGCCTTCCTTTGCCGCTGGAAATGTGTAATTTTGCAATCCCCATAATGATGGGACAAACAGGGTTTGTTTAGTTCTGTGTTCACACTTTTCAGGCAAAACACTTTGCCTGCCATTGTTCGAACGTAGGTTTGGAACTTGTTGGGATTCCACGGGCTACATGAATGTGAGTCACAATGGAAAATAGTTTCTACAGGATTTGTGTAAAGGGAAAGAATGAATCCCTTCATTTGTCAGGGAATTTGAAATATTGTGACAATGATTCCTGAAAGACAGAAGCTTCTTTCCCTGCACTGGAGATTTGAGTCTGGCTAGGGAGCTCGAATGGCTCATTGAGTGTGTTTACCTTATGAGAAAGTGTCTTTATGGATAAGGAGCACCACCTTCTCCCTGTGGTGGTCACTGGTAGGAGTTGCAGGGATAGAGGTGAGGGGAGCACACAACTAACCTTCTTTTGACCCAGCATATTGGTATCAACGGTGGGGGTTTCAGTGCCCCTGAGACCATTTCATGTGTGGTGCTGCATAGTGGTTGGGGTTGTGGGCGAGGTGAGTATTCCTGTGAATACACCTTTGGGGATACTGCCTATCAGTATAAGTGGTGGAGGTTGAATAACCCAGAGATGACCACCTCAGGGGTTCCTGACTATCAAAATGTGTGGTGGTGGCGTGACATCTCTAGAAACTATCCCCCAATTGACCATGGGCTTCTGTAGGGATGGTGAGGTTACGAAAGCTCCTGCGACTTCCCACTTCCTTAGTATGAGGACCCAGCGGGGTTGGTGTCAGAAACCCCTCTATTCCTCCTGCGAGTCCCGAATCAACAAGATACCGTCAGAACCCCACTCCCTTTCGCCACCTGCCTCCACTGTCATTTTCGATAACAGGGAGATTTGGAGACAGAGACAGGAAAGAAATGTGTGAGAAAAATAGAAAACAAATCTATGTGTTTAAGAAGGCTAAAGGGTGGAATGTTATGGTAAGAGAAAAAAGGAGGGAGAATTAGTACACTACAGTTTGGCAATGTGGTGGAAACACAAGAGTAACATTAGACACAAACTCACAATAGTGGTAAATGTGGTATGCTCAGCTTTATATTTCACTTGGAACTTGAGTTTGTAGAAAACAGGATTCCAGGTGGGTGGGTACTTCCAGGTGACAGTGAGTTTCTGAGGGGCTCCTTCCACCGCTTTCACAGTCACATTCACAGGTGGATCCGGTTGCACTACAGTGAAAAAAGGTTGAAATATGTTAGGGAAAACGTGCAACAGCTATGTCCGACAACACACTTCATCATGTATAGTGTTGAGACCTTAACATTTCTCATGTAATAGATCAGAGGCAAAGAGACCCCACTGATTCAAATAAGGACAACCACGCATGGACAACACCAATAATTCTGCCCTTGGGTTTATAGCAAAAGAGGGTTGCAGGTTTGTGTATTGAATCACTATTTATTACTTTGTCTTATCAATGCTTGCTGCTGTCAGTACTCTTTATTATTTAGTTTCTTATTTCCCAATTCACTTTCATTGGCTTTTAAACAAAGCTACATTAAAAAATGTGTCTTAATCAAGCCATGTCTGCTGAAATACAACTGGCAATATATCAATATTTCTAATAAGAATTTTGAAAACCAAAAGTCACAGGAATGTTGTTGAAGATTGATACTACACAGTAGCCTTTTGTAGGTATTAATTAATCCATTAAAATATTTCCCATGGCATGTCGTTGCTAGGCTGTGCATAAGTGAGGTGATCATGTTTGGCACCCATTACTCGTAAAGATCCAGCAATTTACTCGAGATGTCATCAAAGCTGTTTTCATCTTCATTAAGGTGTTGGCACTTTTCTTTTTCTTAAGAAATCCATTTTGTACCTTTCTTTTAACTAGTTATCGATGTTCAGGTTGCTGGTTCATCCCTAATTACACAATACAAGTGTCTTGGCTGTCATCAGTCATTAGGGCAGCCAGGAGGGTGGAGGAGGCTCCAGGCACTTGTAGGTTAAGAGATTGTTGACCAGAACTTTTAGAGGAGACACCTTCACCCCATTATCAAGAATATTCTGCTTTCTAGGTCTTTCCATCAGTCTGGTTATTTACAAAAACGCATGTGATAAATTAGCTCCCAGAAACTTTCCCAGCAACTTGAATCATTTGAAAGGTTCAGTTTGAGCATCTTCTAATGGCTACTGTACCTTCTAGTCAGAAGTCGCTGCTGAAAGTAGAACAGTTATGAGTTAGAGCTTACTTACTGGTGTAGAATTGCAGAAATGTTGAATCAGAAATGCATACACTTACTTCCTTTTCCCAGTACTGTTTGTTATTATCAAATAGGGTGTCAGGGGGGTATATTTGCTGGTAGTAATGGCAGGCTCACATTTGAAGATTTGCTTGGGAGAGTGATGAGGCTCTTTGAGGGACCAGACCCCAGATCGAGGGACGTCATTGCGACTTTTGGGCTTCTTATTTTCACAGGTACAAACATGGTGTTGGCTTTGATGGAAAAAATTGCCAAGCTTGCTGAAGGCTCTTTCCATCTTATCCCCTTTTCTACGATGTGAAGCATTACGAATGCTGCATGATGATAACCTTTTAATGAAGGCATTTTTCTTTTCAATTTCTAGGAATGGATTTTCTCACAGATGTGCGCAGATTTGAGTATTAGATTGGTCAGGCAGGTCTCTTCCATAAACACATAACAAGTTAGTATGCCATGTTCTTTCTAGAGAGGGGTGCCTGCTACCTTTTAGTATTTTTGCAAGGAACTTGGGGTTGGTCACCCTAAGTTACCTGGGGGAACCCATATGTGAACCCCTTGCTCACTGTGGTATGGTAATGGTCTGGTAATGTTTATTTGTAAAGCACCTTTACACAAGGCAAGTGTTTCAAAGCGCGCAAGAAGGGAGGGAACAAGAGGAAAAAACAACAATCATTCAGAGCCTTAAAATTTCTGAACAATACAAGTCTGCACAGGCAGAGTTAGTGCATACAGTAACAGTTGACAGTGTAGACAACAGCAAATAGGTTGACGAGGATTCTGCAGTTTTTATGTCATGATGCCTACCTCCAAGGAGCCAGGTCCGACCCAGCAACCCCAGAGGCAGGCATCATTTCCCCCAGGAGAGTGCCAGCGGGCCCAAGCTGGGGCCCTTTGGACGCAGTCCTGGCGCCCCAGGCGCCAGGCTCATGTTGGACCCCTGTCCTGGCGCCTTAGGCGCCAGGCTCATAAAGCTAGACATGTGTTCAAGTATTTTAATGTGCACTTACCTGATGCAGACCATGCTGCTACATCCAGGCCCTCTTGAGGCCTGAATGGAACTACTTTACCTGTGGGACTACTTTCCACCCGGGTGTGGTCAGGGAAGGATACATACCTGATCGGTGGAAGGATAAACACTGGGAACTTCTTCCAAAGCTATTTAAACCACACCCGATCAGCAACTCACGCTTCGCGTTGTTCTGCTCCTCGCAGCTGGACGCTCACCGTGTCAGCTCCTGCATCTGGACTTCAGCCACGCCTGTCAGCATCCTGGGTCACCTGCAAAGGGAGACAAGAGACCTTACCAGCTAAATATGCACCACGGAGACATCACCGACGATCCTGAAAGGGAAGACATTATTTTTTAAAAGCATTTCGTTACGATCGCTGCAGCGCTGCATTTCACCTTTCCTGGGTTCCTCCATCTTCAGCAGCGATCAACCGGATACACAGCCACTTCCCAGAGCCTAGACAAAAAGACAAGAAATAAAAGGTGAGAGAAGGAAGGGAATAAGACTTACCTGTTGGGTCATTCCCATTTCATTTCGGGTCTTGCCGCTTCCAGGCATTTTCCGGACCCCGGCCCCTATGGGGAAAAAAGACAAAGACATTGAATGAGCGTATGCAAAGACAGTTCCCGAGCGCTCATCCAGAACTAACCTGCCATTTACTGGAACTGGAAAAGCACGTTTCACTTCGGGTCGGAGCCATATCTCCGGCATTCCGAACCCCGGCCCCTAAGGGGAAAAAAGACATAAGCATTAGCGCTTGCTGCAAAAAGACAAGGGGCCTCATTACAACTCAGGCGTTAAGGGTTAACGCCGTCGTTAACCCTTAACGCCTGATTCCAATTTTAACGGCTGCTTTTAGCAGGCGTTAAAATCCATGGCGCTAGACCGCCTTTGTGCTAATTACGGCACCGTAATTTCAGGTGCCGTAATTAGCGCCTTCCCCACTCCCATTATGCCCTATGGGGCAAAAATGGGAATGGGGGAAGGGTAAATGGGAAATGGGGATTTACCGCCCCACTCACCTTGGAATGGGGCGGTAAATCCGCCATCCACCATGGTGTAAACGTAGTTTACACCATGGTGGTAAAGTTGGTGTACTTACCGCCTGGGTCGTAATGACTTCAAATGAACATTATTATTAAGCTTGGACTTTTGAACTTGCAACAGAACTTTTACAGAGCCTTACCTGAATAGTCAAGCTTACCTGAACTCCCACCAATCCTCAATCCAGTGAAGTAACTGGGTTTCAACGCGCCCCTGCATCAGAAGCAGGATGGAGAGCTCATCCTTCCTGACCCTAAGGTGAGACTTCACGGGGAATCGTGGAAGGGTATCGTGGAGGGTTGGAAGAGAGTGGGAGGCTTGAGCATAACTCAGTCAGTAGGTAATACTCCCTTTTCACGCACAGGGGAATATTCCTGCGAGCCGGAGAAGCCAGAGTAGAGGGCCCTTCCTGTCCATCTTCAGAGTCCTGCGCTTCACCATTGAACAAGCATCAGCACTCGAAGCCAGACCTGCGCCTCCGTGGGAATCAGGTGAGCGTTACAGAACGCGAAGACTACCCACAATTTCCCACCCGGGCGCTATGGAGACTTCCGAGACTGACCAGCTGGCCCAGCTTTTGGGGGAATTACGGGCAGAGGTGCACTCAGCCCGCCAGGAGATTAACGCTCTCAAAAGAGAACTGATCTTATCCAAGGAAAGAACAGATGACCTAGCCAAAAGGTTATTACAGGCCCAGGCAGGGCACACTCCTTTACCTAATTCCGGAGACATTTCCACATCAATGGGTTTGAGTAACCCGGTACAAATTAATCTACCTGGACACATGCCTTTGGCCCCGCCTGAACGTTTTGCGGGGGATCCCAAGAAATATGCCGTCTTTATGAACCAATGTCGTTTACACTTTCTATGCAGACCCGGAGCCTTCCCTAACGACCAGACCAAGGTAGCCTTTATACTATCTTACCTCAGTGGCAGTGCTGCCGATTGGTCTATTCCATTGGTAAATCAGGATGATCCCATTTTCCGGAATTTTCAGGGCTTCCAGGCCAGCATGGAAAGATTGTTCGCTCGACACTCTCAAGGACAGGCCCTTGATAACGAACTGCTATCCTTACGACAAGGTAATCAGGATCTTCTGTCCTACATAGCCACCTTTAACAGACTGGTTGTGGAAACTGGATGGCCAGAAAGAAAAATGATCACATTGTTTCATCGAGGCCTGCGCGGAGAGCTTAAGGATGTTCTAGCTCAGATAGTAAACCCACCCCAGGTCTGCGCAGACTACATTCACTTGGTGGTTCAACTTGATCACAGACTTCAAAATAGAAAAGCAGATCGGTTCAAGTATGAAAACCGAGCACCGATCAAAACCCACGCTAACTCCAAGAGTACCGACGTATCTGAACCTATGCAAATCGGTGGTGTTAAAGGACCATTAACGCAGAAAGAACAAGAGAGAAGGCGGCAAATGCAACTTTGTCTGCATTGCGGGACTTCCGGTAACTTTCTTCGAAATTGTCCGGTTAAACCACTTAAGAAGGTGGTTGGAGCTACTGATAACGAATTAGTGACACCTGATTCGGGAAACGACCTAGCCCGGCAAGCGTAGGGGTCCGCTTGCCGAGCTTGAAAACTAACTCTTTGACCTCGCATTTTGTCATGCCAATGGTGCTCGTGGACCCAAAACAGCCTCAGCAGTTGCATGCTATAAAAGCATACATCGACAGTGGAGCTATTGGAAATTACATAGACCGTGAATTGGCTTCCAGGATTAAGCTTCCTCTCCGCCCGAAAGTAACCCAAGATGTCATTACTACAGTACATGGAACCGAAATAGCCTCAGGGCCTGTAGCGCATTCCACTGTTGAAGTGACACTGGTGGGTCAGGATGGACATCGGGAAGCAATCGTGTTTGATGTGATCAAGGCCCCACAATTTCAAGTAATTCTTGGAATTCCTTGGTTAGAAACACATAATCCCAGAATTGACTGGCGAGCAAAGAAGATAAGTTTTACTGATTGTGAACCAACTTGTTATCCAAGAAATCCAGCTATGGGTCTAGCCTCAGCAACTTCCACCCCTGTACAGCTACCGTCAGAATACCAAGAATTCCAAGACGTTTTTCAGAAAGAACAGGCTAACACGTTACCTCCCCATCGGTCTTATGATTGCCAAATCGATCTGGTACCCAATGCTCAACTACCTCGTAGTAGGATTTATGCTCTTAAGGAACCTGAGAACCTGCATTTGCGTCAGTATTTAGATCAGTACCTAGCCAATGGTTTTATTCGCCCGTCCAAGTCTCCTGCCTCTTCAGCTCTGTTCTTCGTGCCGAAAAAAGAAGGCGACCTTAGAACGTGTATAGACTATCGCGCCCTAAATCAAATAACGATTAAGAATCGTTATCCTCTGCCCTTGATCCCTGAGCTTATCGACCAGGTGAAAGACGCTTGTGTGTACACCAAGTTAGATCCCCAAGGAGCTTATCACCTGGTGCGCATAAAAGAAGGCGACGAATGGAAGACTGCATTCCGCACCAAGTTTGGGCTCTTCGAATATCAGGTGATGCCCTTCGGTTTGTGCAATGCACCTGCCGCCTTTCAGTACTTTATGAATGATGTTCTTCGGGAACTTATCGATGTCTGTGTCATTGTTTACATTGACGACATCCTTCTGTACTCTTCTTCAGAATCTGATCACAGAAAACATGTTAGGGAAGTTCTTGAGAAACTGCGCCAGCAAAGATTATTTGCAAAACTCGAAAAATGCGTTTTTCATACCACAGAAGTTGAGTTTCTCGGATTCATCCTGACACCTCAAGGAGTCCGAATGGACTCGCGAAAGGTGGACGCCATCCTCAAATGGCCATCTCCAAGCTCGGTGAAGGGAGTTCAGAGCATGCTCGGCTTTGCCAATTTCTATCGAAGATTCATCCCGGAATTTTCCCGAACAGTCCAACCAATCACCACTCTCCTAAAGATAAACAAACGCTTCTAATGGACTCTTGAGGCCGAACAAGCCTTCCAGGACCTGAAAACCAAATTCACCCCTGCACCTGTATTGAAGCACCCGCACCCAGATCTCCCGTACATAGTGGAAACCGATGCATCCAGTTCGGCCATGGGAGCTGTCCCGTCGCAAAGAGACCCAAAAACTAACCAACTACACCCAGTGGCCTTTTGGTCCAGAACATTTTCTAATCCTGAAATCAACTACGCAATTACCGATAAAGAGTTACTGGCTATTAAATCTGCTTTCAAGGCTTGGCGTCACTACCTTCTCGGGGCAAGACACACCATCACTGTAATTACGGACCACAGAAATTTACAGTATTTGAAGACGGCCAAAGCTCAATCTTCACGACAACTCCGATGGGCTCTAATCTTTGCGGAATTTGATTTTGTAATTACCTATCGCCCTGGCTGCAAGAATGGAAAAGCGGACGCCTTATCCCGGATTGGCATGGAAGAACCTAATTCGAGTTTAGAACCTGTGCCAATCATACCTGAACAAAGAATCTTAGGCCTAACTTCATTGCAAACTATTGAGGACATCCAAACGCAAGTAAAACAACTTCTAGACTCTTCAGCCTTACTGGAATGGAGTCAAAAGGGTCCTCATTACACCATTAAGGATGATTTACCCTACTTCCAGGAGCGGTTGTTTCTGCCAAGTAAAGAATTGCAAGAACTTGTTATTGCCCATCATCATGAATCATTAATGGAAGGACACCGTGGTATCGCTAAAACGGAGGAAGAAATCAAACGCCACTTCTGGTGGCCTTCTTGGAGAAAAGACATAAAGTCTTTTGTATTGTCTTGCGGAATTTGCGCCCAAAACAAGGGTCAAAAGAAAATGCCAGCCGGCCTACTTCAACCCTTGGATATTCCACCGGCACCATGGCACACCTTGTCAATGGACTTTATAACTGACCTGCCTCCTTGTGCTGGTTACAACACTATTCTTGTAATTGTGGATCTATTCTCCAAAATGGCCCACTTTATCCCTTTAAAAGGTTTGCCTTCAGCTTCCACCTTGGCCAAGGAATTTTTGGTGAATATAGTTCGCATACATGGTTTCCCTTCCATATTAGTCTCGGATTGTGGAAGTCAATTTATCTCCCATTTTTGGAAGAAGTGTTGCCAACTAGCACAAATAGATGTGCGGTTATCCACCAGCCACCACCCCCAGACCGACGGACAAACCGAGAGAACCAATCAGACTCTTGAGCAATATCTTCGGTGCATGTTACACCAATCCGAGTTAAATTGGAAAGACATCCTTTGGATCGCAGAATATGCATACAACAATTCAGTGCATTCTGGAACCGGACAAACTCTTTTTTATACTTTGTATGGTCACCATCCTCGGACCTCTGACCTAGATCCACCTCTGACCCTGGAAATGCCCGCAGTAAATCATTTGCATTCCACAATAACCCAAGCCTTCAAAGAAGCTGCAACTCATTTACAGCAAGCCAAGAAAAAGTATAAAGAAAACGCTGATTTGCACCGAAGTAAAACTCCTCCTTACCAAGTAGGAGACCAGGTATGGCTAGCAACGAAACATTTACCCCTCAAGGGCCCGCGAACCTTCAATCCCAGATTCATAGGACCTTATCCCATCAAGGCTATAATCAATCCCGTGGCCTTTAAACTGGATTTACCGTCCAACATGCGTACTTGCAACAGAACTTTTACAGAGCCTTACCTGAATAGTCAAGCTTACCTGAACTCCCATCAATCCTCAATCCAGTGAAGTAACTGGGTTTCAACGCGCCCCTGCATCAGAAGCAGGATGGAGAGCTCATCCTTCCTGACCCTAAGGTGAGACTTCACGGGGAATCGTGGAAGGGTATCGTGGAGGGTTGGAAGAGAGTGGGAGGCTTGAGCATAACTCAGTTAGTAGGTAATACTCCCTTTTCACGCACAGGGGAATATTCCTGTGAGCCGGAGAAGCCAGAGTAGAGGGCCCTTCCTGTCCATCTTCAGAGTCCTGCGCTTCACCATTGAAGAAGCATCAGCACTCGAAGCCAGACCTGCGCCTCCGTGGGAATCAGGTGAGCGTTACAGAACGCGAAGCCTACCCACAATTTCCCACCCGGGCCGTATGGAGACTTCCGAGACTGACCAGCTGGCCCAGCTTTTGGGGGAATTACGGGCAGAGGTGCACTCAGTCCGCCAGGAGACTAACGCTCTCAAAAGAGAACTGATCTTATCCAAGGAAAGAACAGATGACCTAGCCAAAAGGTTATTACAGGCCCGGGCAGGGCACACTCCTTTACCTAATTCCGGAGACATTTCCACATCAATGGTTTTGAGTAACCCGGTACAAATTAATCTACCTGGAGACATGCCCTTGGCCCCGCCTGAACGTTTTGCGGGGGATCCCAAGAAATATGCCGTCTTTATGAACCAATGTCGTTTACACTTTCTATGCAGACCCGGAGCCTTCCCTAATGACCAGACCAAGGTAGCCTTTATACTATCTTACCTCAGCGGCAGTGCTGCCGATTGGTCTATTCCATTGGTAAATCAGGATGATCCCATTCTCCAGAATTTTCAGGGCTTCCAGGCCAGCATGGAAAGATTGTTCGCTCGACACTCTCAAGGACAGGCCCTTGATAACGAACTGCTATCCTTACGACAAGGTAATCTGGATCTTCTGTCCTACATAGCCACCTTTAACAGACTGGTTGTGGAAACTGGATGGCCAGAAAGCAAGAGGATCACATTGTTTCATCGAGGCCTGCGCGGAGAGTTTAAGGATGTTCTAGCTCAGATAGTAAACCCACCCCAGGTCTGCGCAGACTACATTGACTTGGTGGTTCAACTTGATCACAGACTTCAAAATAGAAAAGCAGATCGGTTCAAGTATGAAAACCGAGCACCGATCAAAACCCACGCTAACTCCAAGAGTACCGACGTATCTGAACCTATGCAAATCGGTGGTGTTAAAGGACCATTAACGCAGAAAGAACGAGAGAGAAGGCGGCAAATGCAACTTTGTCTGTATTGCAGGACTTCCGGTCACTTTCTTCGAAATTGTCCAGTTAAACCACTTAAGAAGGTGGTTGACGCTACTGATAACGAATTAGTGACACCTGATTCGGGAAACGACCTAGCCCGGCAAGCGTAGGGGTCCGCTTGCCGAGCTTGAAAACTAACTCTTTGACCTCGCATTTTGTCATGCCAATGGTGCTCGTGGACCCAAAACAGCCTCAGCAGTTGCATGCTATAAAAGCATACATCGACAGTGGAGCTATTGGAAATTACATAGACCGTGAATTGGCTTCCAGGATTAAGCTTCCTCTCCGCCCGAAAGTAACCCAAGATGTCATTACTACAGTAGATGGAACCGAAATAGCCTCAGGGCCTGTAACGCATTCCACTGTTGAAGTGACACTGGTGGGTCAGGATGGACATCGGGAAGCAATCGTGTTTGAGTTGATCAAGGCCCCACAATTTCAGGTAATTCTTGCAATTTCTTGGTTAGAAACACATAATCCCAGAATTGACTGGCGAGCAAAGAAGATAGGTTTTCCTGATTGTGAACCAACTTGTTATCCAAGAAATCCAGCTATGGGTCTAGCCTCAGCAACCTCCACCCCTGTACAGCTACCGTCAGAACCCCAAGAATTCCAAGACGTTTTTCAGAAAGAACAGGCTAACACGTTACCTCCCCATCGGTCTTATGATTGCCAAATCGATCTGGTACCCAATGCTCAACTACCTTGTAGTAGGATTTATGCTCTTACGGAACCTGAGAACCTGCAATGCGTCAATATTTAGATCAGTACCTAGCCAATGGTTTTATTCGCCCGTCCAAGTCTCCTGTCTCTTCAGCTCTGTTCTTTGTGCCGAAAAAAGAAGGCGACCTTAGAACGTGTATAGACTATCGCGCCCTAAATCAAATAACGATTAAGAATCGTTATCCTCTGCCCTTGATCCCTGAGCTTATCGACCAGGTGAAAGACGCTTGTGTGTACACCAAGTTAGATCTCCGAGGAGCTTATCACCTGGTGCGCATAAAAGAAGGCGACGAATGGAAGACTGCATTCCGCACCAAGTTTGGGCTCTTCGAATATCAGGTGATGCCCTTCGGTTTGTGCAATGCACCTGCCGCCTTTCAGTACTTTATGAATGATGTTCTTCGGGAACTTATCGATGTCTGTGTCATTGTTTACATTGACGACATCCTTCTGTACTCTTCTTCAGAATCTGATCACAGAAAACATGTTAGGGCAGTTCTTGAGAAACTGCGCCAGCACAGATTATTTGCAAAACTCGAAAAATGCGTTTTTCATACCACAGAAGTTGAGTTTCTCGGATTCATCCTGACACCTCAAGGAGTCCGAATGGACTCGCGAAAGGTGGACGCCATCCTCAAATGGCCATCTCCAAGCTCGGTGAAGGGAGTTCAGAGCATGCTCGGCTTTGCCAATTTCTATCGAAGATTCATCCCGGAACTTTCCCGAACAGTCCAACCCATCACCGCTCTCCTAAAGAAAAACAAACGCTTCTAATGGACACTTGAGGCCGAACAAGCCTTCCAGGACCTGAAAACCAAATAAACCTCTGCACCTGTATTGAAGCACCCGCACCCAGATCTCCCGTACATAGTGGAAACCGATGCATCCAGTTCGGCCATGGGAGCTGTCCTGTCGCAAAGAGACCCAAAAACTAACCAACTACACCCAGTGGCTTTTTGGTCCAGAAAATTTTCTCCTCCTGAAATCAACTACGCAATTACCGATAAAGAGTTACTGGCCATCAAATCTGCTTTCAAGGCTTGGC
The DNA here is from genome assembly GCF_040938575.1 of Ambystoma mexicanum. NCBI lineage: Eukaryota > Metazoa > Chordata > Amphibia > Caudata > Ambystomatidae > Ambystoma > Ambystoma mexicanum. The sequence goes on along the minus strand of NC_090921.1, from coordinate 796,045,621 downwards.
GTCACTACCTTCTCGGGGCAAGACACACCATCACCGTAATTACGGACCACAGAAACTTACAGTATTTAAAAACGGCCAAAGCTCAATCTTCACGACAACTCCGATTGGCTCTATTCTTTGCGGAATTTGATTTTGTAATTACCTATCGCCCTGACTGCAAGAATGGAAAAGCGGACGCCTTATCCCGGATTGGCATGGAAGAACCTAATTCGAGCTTAGAACCTGTGCCCATCATACCTGAGCAAAGAATCTTAGGCTTAACTTCATTGCAAACTATTGAGGATATCCAAACGCAAGTAAAACAACTTCTAGACTCTTCAACCTTACTGGAATGGAGTCAAAAGGGTCCTCATTACACTGTTAAGGATGACTTACCCTACTTCCAGGAGCGGTTGTTTCTGCCAAGTAAAGAATTGCAAGAACTTGTTATTGCCCATCATCACGAATCTTTAATGGAAGGACATCCTGGTATCGCTAAAACGGAGGAAAAAATCAAACACCACTTCTGGTGGCCTTCTTGGAGAAAAGACAAAGTCTTTTGTATTGTCTTGTGGAATTTGCGCCCAAAACAAGGCTCAAAAGAAAAGGCCAGCCGGCCTACTTCAACCCTTGGATATTCCACCGGCGCCATGGCACACCCTGCCAATGGACTTTATAACAGATCTGCCTCCTTGTGCTGGTCACAACACAATCCTTGTAATTGTGGACCTATTCTCCAAAATGGCCCACTTTATCCCTTTAAAGGGTTTGCCTTCAGCTTCCACCTTGGCCAAGGAATTCCTGGAGAATATAGTTCGCATACATGGTTTCCCTTCCATATTAGTCTCGGATCGTGGAAGTCAATTTATCTCACATTTTTGGAAGAAGTGTTGCCAACTAGCACAAATAGATGTGCGGTTATCCACCAGCCACCACCCCCAGACCGACGGACAAACCGAGAGAACCAATCAGACTCTCGAGCAATATCTTCGGTGCATGTTACACCAATCCGAGTTAAATAGAATATGCATACAACAATTCAGTGCATTCTGGAACCGGACAAACCCCCTTTTATACTTTGTATGGTCACCATCCTTGGACCTCTGACCTAGATCCACCTCTGACCCTGGAAACGCCCGCAGTAAATCATCTGCATTCCACAATAGCCCGAGCCTTCAAAGAAGCTGCAACTCATTTACAGCAAGCCAAGAAAAAGTATAAAGAAAACGCTGATTTGCACCGAAGTAAAACTCCTCCCTACCAAGTAGGAGACCAGGTATGGCTAGCAACTAAACATTTACCCCTCAAGGGCCCGCGAACCTTCAATCCCAGATTCATAGGACCTTATCCCATCAAAGCTATAATCAACCCAGTGGCCTTTAAACTGGATCTACCGTCCAACATGCGTATTCATCCAGTTTTTCATGCATCACTTTTGAAGCCAGTACAACCAGGAACCCGATTGTCCAAGCCTCCAGATCCAGTTCAAATTGAAGGGGAATTAGAATTCGAAGTTAAAGACATTTTAGACTCCAAGGTGGTAAAGTCGAAACTCTTCTATCTTGTTGACTGGAAGGGATATGGACCTCAGGAGAGATCGTGGGAGCCTAGTAACCATGTCCACGCACCTCGATTAGTACAAAGGTTTCACCGGAGATTTCCGAACAAGCCCAAACCCCCGAAGGGAAGAACCTTGGGAGGGGCCTTGAGGGGGGGTACTGTCATGATGCCTACCTCCAAGGAGCCAGGTCCGACCCAGCGACCCCAGAGGCAGGCATCATTTCCCCCAGGGGAGTGCCAGCGGGCCCAAGCTGGGGCCCTTTGGACGCAGTACTGGCGCCTTAGGCGCCAGGCTCATGTTGGACCTCTGTCCTGGCGCCTTAGGCGCCAGGCTCATAAAGCTAGACATGTGTTCAAGTGTTTTAATGTGCACTTACCTGATGCAGACCATGCTGCCACATCCAGGCCCTCTTGAGGCCTGAATGGAACTACTTTACCTGTGGGACTACTTTCCAAACGGGTGTGGTCGCGGAAGGATACATACCTGATCGGAGGAAGGATACACACTTGGGACTTCTTCCAAAGCTATTTAAACCACACCCGATCAGCAACTCATGCTTCGCGTTGTTCTGCTCCTCGCAGCTGGGCGCTCACCGTGTCAGCTCCTGCATCTGGACTTCAGCCACGCCTGTCAGCATCCTGGGTCACCTGCAAAGGGAGACAAGAGACCTTACCAGCTAAATATGCACCACGGAGACATCACCGACGATCCTGAAAGGGAAGACATTATTTTTAAAAGCATTTTGTTACGATCGCTGCAGCGCTGTATTTCACTCACCTTTCCTGGGTTCCTCCATCTTCAGCAGCGATCATCCGGATACACAGCCACTTCCCAGAGCCTAGAGAAAAAGACAAGAAATAAAAGGTGAGAGAAGGAAGGGAATAAGACTTACCTGTTGGGTCATTCCCATTTCATTTCGGGTCTTGCCGCTTCCAGGCATTTTCCGGACCCCGGCCCTTATGGGGAAAAAAGACCAAGACATTGAATGAGCGTATGCAAAGACAGTTCCCAAGCGCTCATCCAGAACTAACCTGCCATTTACTGGAACTGGAACAGCACGTTTCACTTCGGGTCGGAGCCATATCTCCGGCATTCCGAACCCCGGCCCCTAAGGGGAAAAAAGACATAAGCATTAGCGCTTGCTGCAAAAAGACAATGAACATTATTATTAAGCTTGGACTTTTGAACTTGCAACAGAACTTTTACAGAGCCTTACCTGAATAGTCAAGCTTACCTGAACTCCCACCAATCCTCAATCCAGTGAAGTAACTGGGTTTCAACGCGCCCCTGCATCAGAAGCAGGATGGAGAGCTCATCCTTCCTGACCCTAAGGTGAGACTTCACGGGGAATCGTGGAAGGGTATCGTGGAGGGTTGGAAGAGAGTGGGAGGCTTGAGCATAACTCAGCCAGTAGGTAATACTCCCTTTTCACGCACAGGGGAATATTCCTGCGAGCCGGAGAAGCCAGAGTAGAGGGCCCTTCCTGTCCATCTTCAGAGTCCTGCGCTTCACCATTGAAGAAGCATCAGCACTCGAAGCCAGACCTGCGCCTCCGTGGGAATCAGGTGAGCGTTACATTTTCCAAGTGCATTTATGGACCACCATGCAAGGAGGGGAGACAGGGAAAATAGATAGATGATCTTCACAGGCATGGTGCGTTCAGATCGTGCAAGTGCACAGATGGTACAAGAGAGGGAGGGCGGGCGGGTGGGAGGGCCAATTGCAGGAGGGTGGGGGGAGTCCAAGTGCACCCAGTCAGTCAGAAACTTCGGTACGTGCTGAGAGATGCCACTCTCATAGGTCATTGACCAAGTGCAGTAGTGATGAGGCAAGTGCAGGCCCAGAGGCAACGTGAGAGGACTGGCGAGGGTGCCGGGGGCCTGTGAGACTCTGAGGTACACCACATGGCCAGTCAGCAAGCTGTGTGGAAAAGCAAGGGGAGAGGGAGAGAGCGGAGAGAGAGGTTAGCAGGGTAGAGGGAGAGAGAAGGAAGAGGAGAAAAGGAATGTCTTAAGGAGTGTCCTGAACTTAAGGAGATCAGGCTCAAGATGGAGGGTGGCAGGGAGGCTGATCCAGAGGGAGGCCCCTACTGAGGATAAAGATCTCCCTCCAAATCTCTGCTTGGAGAACCGGCTCACTCACAGAAGGTTGGAGATAGATGAGGGGAGGGCTCGGGAAGGGAATAGTTTCTTACCTGTAACTCCATTTCTCCAGCATTGTTATCTTTCATGGATTCACATGCTTAGAATATTCCCCGTCGACAGACTGGGAACCCTCAGTAAGCTTATAACGTCGTTTCCCATAGGAAAACATTCGACACTTTCGTGTCCTATCTACGTCGTTTTGGGCCGCGCATGCACGCCCCACTAGGACGTAGCGGTATAAAGGCCCCGCTCACGCGGCTCCCTTCAGATTTCGACCACTCCAAAGCAGAATGGGGTGAAACCAAGAACTACAAGACGATTGCATTTAGGGGAGGCCGGCGGGCGCATGTGAATCCATGCAAGATACCAATGCTGGAGAAATGGAGTTACAGGTAAGAAACTATTCCCTTCTCCAGCAGTGGATCTTTCATGGATTCACATGCTTAGAATAGAATGCACAGCAGTGATCCTGAAAAAAGGAGGAGGTGTGAATGCAATCCGGCACCCACCCCATCCTGCATATAGCGAATCACGTTTACATAAGATTCGAATTTAAAGTGTGCCACCATAACTGCACAGAGCAATATCCATATAAAGCAGTAACAGTATACATAAACATACATTTATATCTATATCTATATATCCATACATATATATGTCCAAATCAGCATAGACCCTTCTTGAAAAAAGGGCTTACCTTATTGAAATAGGTGTCGCAAGACTGCTCTTCCCATTTGTATTTCGTCCGCATGCTGTCGTTCGAGGCAGTAGTGGCGGGTAAATGTGTGAGGCACTGACCATGCTGCCGCCTGGCAAATGTCTGTCAGTGGTACCACTGCCCACAACGGCGTCGATGACGAAGTCGCCCTGGTTGAATGAGCTCTCAGACGTCCTTGTAGCGGTTTTCCCGTTTTTTGAATGACAGAAGGCAATCGTCGACGAGACCCATCGGGCCAGTCCCCGTTTTGAAATTGCCTTCCCTCTTGCCGAAGGGCCATATGCAACGAAGAGCTGCTGCGTAGATCGAAGTTGTTGAGTTCGATGAAGGTAAATTTTAGAGCCCTCTTGACGTCCAAGGTATGTAGGACCTTTTCTGCAGCCGATGAAGAGGTCGCGAAGAAGGTGGGCAGGACAATGGATGAGTTCTTATGATAAGTTGTAGGAACTTTTGGGATGAAACGAGGACTTGTTGACAGAATCACGTTGTCCTTGAAAATCACCAATGCTTGCAACTCCGAGATCCGCCTAGCTGATGTTATAGCTATTAGAAAAGCCACTTTCCATGACAAGAACTTCATCGACGATGTGGCCATTGGCTCAAAGGGTGGTTTCATTAACCCTGCTAGCACTATATTCAGGCTCCACGTTGGTGGAAAACGTTTAACCGGAGGGAATGTCTGGAACAAACCTCTCATGAAGTGTTTCACTAACCTGTCGCTAAACAAGGGAGATGACTTCCTTCTTCTTGTGAACCTAGAGATGGCCGCCAGGTGAACCTTTAGTGATGAAAAGGACAATCTGCTTTTTGCTAGGTGTAGTAGATACGGAAGAAGCTGTTCCGGAGTAACCCTCAGAGGTTGCACTCCCGTCTGTCCTTGACACCACGCACAGAATCTTCTCCACTTACACCTGTAGGACTTGTTGGTGGAAGGGGCTCGCGCAGCTTGTAAAATCTTCCGACAGTCCGAGGAAATGTTCAAGGCACCAAATTCTGAAAAGTCAGGAGCCATGCTGTGAGATTGAGACTGTCTGGATTGTGATGCCACACTGTTCCCTCGTCCTGGGAGAGGAGGTTGGGAACCTTCGGGAACGTTATCGGATGATCCGCCGACAGGTGAAGCAGGTCAGAAAACCACGGCTGCCTCGGCCAACACGGTGCCACCAGGATGACTCGGCACCTGTACCTGCGTATCCACTGCAGAGTTCTCCGTATCAGAGGAAACGGAGGGAAGGCGTAGAGGAACTTGTCCGTCCACGGGAAGGAGAACGCTTCTCCCAGCGAACCTTCCTGTGACCACCTGCTGGCATACATCTCGCACTTCTTGTTCCTCTTTGTAGCGAAGAGATCCAACGGAGGCCGCCCCCATTTCTTGAAGACCTTTGACAATTGACCGGTGTCTATTTCCCACTCGTGAATCTGGTCCATATTTCTGCTGAGCGAGTCCGCCTGTTCATTCCTTACTCCTGGAAGGTGATGAGCCACAATGGATATATCGTGTTTCAGAGCCCAGTGCCACACCTTCTGAGCCTCGATGGAAAGGGTTCTGGATCGTGTGCCGCCTTGCTTCCTCAAGTAAATCATTGCCGTGGTGTTGTCCGTCAAAACTCTCACTGTGGACCCTCTGATGTGAGGCAGGAACGCCCTCCGGGGCCAGCGCACTGCTCTCAGTTCCAGAACGTTTATGTGCAGGAGAGATTCCCTCTGAGACCAACGGCCTTGTGTTTGCAGAGTGCCCATGTGTGCCCCCCAGCCAGTTAGGGACGCGTCCGTCACTATGATTAATCGAAACTCCGGCTCCTGTAGGGGTACTCCTTTGGATAGATTCTGGACGCATTTCCACCACTGAAGAGCTAATAGGAGCTTGTCGTCGTCGACGGTCAGTTTGTCTGACCAGAGGCCTTGAGCCTGCTCCCATCGGTCCGCCAGAAACTGTTGCACTGGCCTCATGAACAGGTGGAAGTTGCCCACCAGAGGAATACAGGACGCCATAGCGCCCAGGATCGACGTATATTTTCTCACTGACAGTCTGGTATCGATTTTCAGCTGACCTGCCAATCGACTGAGTTTGGTGATCCTGTCGAGGGATGGTCTCACTAACCCTGACTGGGTTTCCAACTGTACGCCCAGGAACACCAAGCTTCTTGATGGTGTTAACGTGGATTTCTCGAAGTTTATCGTAAACCCCAGCCGTTGTGAGATGCTCATTGTGGCCTGCAGACTCTTGTGCGTCGACATAGGGAAGGACCCCCTCACCAACCAGTCGTCGAGATACGGGTATACATGATGGCCTTGCCTTCTCAGCCAGGCTGCCACCGGGCCAAACATTTCGTGAACGTTCTGGGAGAAGATTTCAGTCCAAAGGGAAGTACTGTGAACTGGTAGTGAGTCCACCCTACCACAAACCTTAGGAACTTCTTGTGTCGCCGACACATCGGTATGTGGAAGTACACGTCCTGGAGGTCCAGAAACGCCAGAAAATCCCCTTCTTGAACTGACCAGATCACTTCTTGGAGGGAATAAACCCCTTGACCCCTTTGTGACAATGGAACCAATTCTATAGCACCTTTTTGTAGCATAAGTGCTACTTCCTGCTGCAACACGCTCAGATGGGATTGAGCTACAAACGCCAGTGGAATGTGCGGAGGGTTGCTTTTGAATTGCAGGGAATGTCCGTATCTTACAGTGTCCAACACCCATTGATCCGTTGTTATTTGCTCCCATTCGTTGATGTAACATGATACTCTGCCCCCAGAACGCTCCGATGCTCGTCATTGCTGGTCCTTGGTCTGCATATCCCTCGTCGACGACGAGTAACCTGCTCTCTTCTTGGGGGCTTGGTAGTCCCGGCGACGTTTAGCCGCTTGCGAAGCCCGTCTGTATCCCTGGGAGGGGTATGCTGGCCTACTGAATGATCTGTCCCTCGATGCCGAGAATCTGGAATTTCCCGATGCTCCCCTGAAGGGACGAAAAGACCAGAAACTCTGACCACTCTGGAGGGCCCCCAAGGAATGCGCTGTGTCCGAGTCCTCTTTCATGCCCTTCAGGGCTTCGTCCACCTTCTCGCAGAAGAGGAGGTCTCCTTCAAAAGGCATATCCAGTACCTTGTACTGCACCTCCGGTCAGAAGTTGGTGCATTTTAGCCCTGCCTGCCGTCGGAGAACCACACCGTTATTCACCTGCTTAAACCCCGACTCTGCGAGGTCCACTGCGATGTTTATGGCATGATTGGAAGCATCTTCACCTTCCCTGACCAGCAACATAGCCGCTTTGCGATGTTCATCCAGAAGGTGTTCCAGAATAGGAGCCACCCGGTGCCACATCTCACTGTCGTATTTGGCAACTATGGCTAGAGAATTTGCCGCTTTCACTGTGGTAGCACCTACCGACAGCACTTTTTTGCCGAAAGCATCCTGTCGTCTGGCCTCACTTTCCGGGGGGGTCGTGCACTTGTGCTGGGCCCTCGCCTTCCTTGCCGCCGCCGCCGATACCACTGAGTCAGGAGTTGGTTGGGAGGAAAGGCACTTGGTAGTAGACGACCCTTTATCGCTGGTTCCGAGAAAGAGTGGCGCATGGTCTGCAATCCTTCCTTCCACACATGATTCAGGATGGGTACTGAAAACACCGACCTTCTCCTTTTCCCCATGTGGTCGAAAAGAAAACAGTCCTTTTTCTCTTCTTCCTGGGCCAGACCGAATTCTGTACAAGCCCTGGCCATCATGGTGTGAAATGACCCAATATCGTCTGGGGAAGATGGCTGAGCCGGGCTCCTCAGGGTTTCCAATTCTGCTTCGGACTCCCAGGTTGGATCCCTGGAGGGGGAAAGGGAGACAAATGATGAGAGTCTGAATCCATCAGTTCCCCTTCCTCGCGGCGTGGGGCCGAGAGGTTAACATCCGGCGGCACTGCGGCGGGGGTTGAAGGCGGTGGTCGACGAGACGGGCCCGGGTCGTCGATGACTGACCTGGCCGGAGTTGTTCGAGGTAGTCTGTCATCCAGTGTCTCCAGCAACGTTTGCAGCGTGGATAAGACTTCCAATGACAAACGTGACTGTGGATTGAGCAGAGAGGTAGGACCCGGAATGCTCCCGGAGAGAGGCCTGGTAACTTGTAACCCTAGGTCTGCAGGGCCAGCTATTCTCACATCCTCGTCTCCCGAGGACTCTGCATCTTGACTCGAGGCCGACCTATGATGATCGTCCGAGGAGGATTTTGATTTTTCTTTTTTGTATTTCCTCGCTGAAGATGGGGATGAAGAGGCCTTCTTCGAAGAAGAGTCCTTGGAATGGCCTTGCGATGATTCTTTCTCCGCCGGTCGCGATTTCTTCACCGGGGGTTCCAACGACGTTGAGCGGCGCGGGGCCCCTGAAGATTTTGATACTGAGGCCGCGCTGCGCGTGGAGCCCACCTCCGAAGGCGGGTATGCCCCCGCTCCGTCGTTCAACCATTCCACAAGTCTTCGACTCCGATCTTTAAGAGTCTTCTGGGAGAAGCCCTTACATATGTCGCACTTGTCTGCCGAATGATGAGGGTGTAGAGAGTATATGCAGTCCATATGTCCGTCCCCCTCGTACACCTTCTTCAACCCGCAAGTAGCGCACGGGTGGAACAGCGCTTTTCCCGACATCAGGGGAAAAACTACAACAGCACAACCTAACCAAATAGTAGACTACACGAGGTGCTCCCACTACTTTGGAGACGGTTGAAATCTGAAGAGAGCCGCGGGGGCGGGGCATTTATACTGCTACGTCCTAGTGGGACGTGCGTGTGCGGCCCAAAACAACGTAGATAGGACACGAAAGTGTCGAACGTTCTCATATGGGAAACGGCTTTATAAGCTTACCGAGGGTTCCCAGTCTGTCGACGGGGAATATTCTAAGCATGTGAATCCATGAAAGATCCAATGCTGGAGAATGAAAGTATTTAGCTAGGCATTGTTGCAGATAGGTAGGTCCCAGAAAGCCTTGTGGACAATGCAGAGGATCTTGAACTTGATCCTCACAGCCAGGGGAAGCCAGTGGAGGGATTGCAGCGCCGGAGAGATGTGGTCCCTGGGCTTGAGGCCAAGTATAAGTCTTGCGGTTCTGTTCTGGATGAGTTGAAAGGAGGTTGAGAAAGAGTCTGTTGCAGCAGTCCAGCTTTAAGAGAACTAGGGCTCTGGAGACAGTGAACCGCTGGTGGAAGATGAGAAAAGGAAGAGTACCTCTGAGGAGGTGCAGCTGGTAGTTGGACTTTTTAGAAATGTCCGAAATATGAGTGGAGAAGGAGAGAGCGGAGTCAAAGATTACCCCAAGGTTTTTTGCATCACAGGTGGATGCGGGCGCAGGGCCAAGGGACGCCAGCCAGAGTGAGAGTGGGAAAATGGGAGCAGGAGTCCCAATGCAAATGATCGTAGTCTTCCTGGCGTTGAGGCAGAGGTCGTTTGCAGCACACCATGACTGAATTGCAGAAAGACAGTCCAATATGAGTGAGGTGGAGGAGGTGGCTGAAGTTAGCCCGAAGGAGAGGTGTGTGTCATCCGCATCACACTGGAAACTAGAGAAGGTGGCAATCACATATGCCAGGGCAGCCATGTAGTCATTGAAGAACAAGGGGGATAGGTTAGAACCCTGGGGAATTCCACAGGGTGAAAGAGTGATATCAATTGAGGAAGCAAAAGTATTCAACGAGACTCCCCTTCCAACTATACAAGCAACTAACCCAATGGCTTTGGGAATGACACCCTCCCAACCCCCAAAGGCAGCGGTAATTGCACAATTAGCGGCCATTTCGTCTAACACAAAAGATTGGTCATGGCTATCAGTCCTGCTGGGTTCGGGAAAGGAGGGACAAAAAACAACCTCCACATAGTAGCAAAAGCTGGCTCAGGGTAATGTCCTGGAATTTGTGTGGAAGTAAAAATCTTTTAACTTGGCAACCAGATTCTCGCCGTACAGACAAATGGATGTCATGCTGTACCAGGAAAAAATGTCCACAAAACAAATTCAGATCAAAGGCTTTGTTGCCTTCCAGATGGAGGCAAACCATGGCCTCAGAGGAAGGCTCTCAGGAGGAGTCGCGATTTTCTTCAACAACGAACTTGCATTCTCCCTTTTAATGATCCGTAGCACTCAGCCTTTTGTGGCCATTGTCATTGAGTTAGGACCAAGTAAGTGGGATTGTTACTTAATAATCTCATTATACTTCAACCCATATCACATGTCTATTGAAAAGCTTTTAGAAAATTTGGGGACACTGTTTGATGAGGTCTTTTCTCAGTGGCCATATTGTAAAGTAATACTCAGAGGTGACCTCAATTCAGATTGTACGAGGCATTTAGCCCCAGACGAGAATGTAGACAATTTGTCAAAAACATCGTCCTCTATAAAGAGAGGAGTACTATGGTATGAATTGCTGACTCAATGGAATATTGTGTTGATTCTGTTTGAAGACAAGGGATGTATCGATACCTAGAAACGCAATAACATGAAATCGTGCATTGACTACATTGCGCTATCTGAGGATTTATGCCTAATGTGTAACGAAGTTGAGATCATTGCATCTGATTTTAGCGATCATAACATTTCACAATTAAGAATTCAAATGCGGATCCCTGTTATGAAGAGTCAGCCCCTTCACACTTTGATTGAAAGTGACCGCCTCGGGGCTTCTCTAAGGTGGAACCCGCACACATGTGAGAGGCTCAATGCTCTGATTAATAAGAGCGAGGTTGGGCACAGATTACAGCATTGACTCACTAACAATACAAGAAATTGCTGAATTAATCAAGGCTTCAATGGCAGTCTTGGTTAAAAGCAGCAAGCAAGCCAATACATTGAGAAAACCTTCTTACGTAATCAGTAATGAAATAAGAACTGGGCCTTACTAAGGGGGATGATGCTACACCTAATTGTGAACAATCCTCCAATATTTCCGAAGAAACGTGGACTTCATACTTCAAAGCGAAATTTTCGCTTCCCGAAAGATTGAAGAATCAGTTGTCCAAATTTGCGCTTTGCAGAGTGGAAGGCTTTAAGGGTTGGTCTCTTGATGACATTTTGTGGGGAATCGGAAAACGTAATAACTCTAAGATTCCAGGACCTGACTGCATTGCACCATGTGTCCTAAAACGTAATCCAGAACTGTAGGCACCTCTGCTAAAAAAACAGTTTAATGAGATCAGTAACTCCTCACAAATGCCATCTTCATGGTTGAAATCAATCATCGTACCCATCTATAAAAGGGGGGGGAGACCGACCCTGAAAACTTTTGACCCATGTACTTATTGAAGCAGGAGCCGAAGTATTTGCGATCCTTTTACTCCAACAGCTTCAGGCTTATCTACGGAACATGCTATACTCTCGTGTTTTCAGATTGGTTTTCGAGCCCGAATGGGCACGGCATTGAATGCGACAATACTAGCACACTTATTGAACAAAACAAAGATGCCTAATGCAGACGCCTTATATATGGCGTCGATCGACCTTTCTGCTGCCTTCAATTGTGTGATTCGTACCACATTGTGGCAGAAACTTGAAACCAAGGGTGTCCCCACATATCTAATATCGCTCATTGCAAAACTACATCATGGTACTTCCTATTTGGTGAGAACTGGTAATTCTGGTGCTACCGCAAACCCAATTCCAACAGGGGTGGGGGTTAAACAGGGATGCATCTTGGCAGCGACCCTATTTAACCTCTACCTCTGTGACAGTGAACACAGATGGCAAAGTGACATTTCTTATCCCGCAAGGCTTGGCCATTTGAAAATACAATGGATCGCCTTTGCAGACGATGTACTGATATTTGATCGCGCACCCTATAGTTTGCTGAAAAAGCTGGCCATATTTTCGGATTACTTGTTCAATCACAATTTGAAGTGTAACACGAACAAACCAAGAATTTTTATTTTTAAAAACATGAAAAAGAAACTCCACATCATGAAATGTTCCATAAATAGTGTTATTATTCTTGTAGACACAAGTCTGAAATATTTGGGATACGATGTGAGAGATTTGCACTCTAAAAAAATGTGTAGAACGAATCTGAATGCTAAAATCACTGTACTGGGCTCCCAAATGAAGATAGTATATGCTAAATTCTATACATTCTCAATGGGTCCCTGTTGGAATTCTACCTGTTAAAAGTAGAAGCCATTCTATTGTATGGTCTAGATGTATGTCTTGTAAACATTGACTCCATACTCGACCAGATACAAGGTCAACTATGGAAAACTACATTAAGAATGCCCAACTCACTTCCGAACTGTGTATTACGACAAGAGCTTGGCTTAACTTCCTTACCTGCAAGACATCACTGGCGCCAATTATCTAATCTGGCAAAGATGCTTTTTCCTTCAGCAAACTCACTTTACGAAGAATTTTGCATTATGCTCAATAGAGGAAACCCACCTTCAGTGGTATCCTTTCTGAATAATATGACTAAATTACTTGATGAATTTGCACTAAAACCAAGTGACCTTGAATTTCGCTATGTTCATGTAAAAAAACGGCTCTTTGAGCAGGATTGGGCAAAAACTTTAAATGAGACGCATACTAAGAAATTGTATATGGAAGCATCAGTATTTGCGACAGCTAGGACTCCTAATATAGCATACCTGCTTAAATTTCCTTGCAGTAAACTACAAGATCTTTACTTAAGATTTAAGCTCAACCAACTGCACACTTTAGAGAAAACAGCTAGTTGGGACTTGGTTCAAGAATTGAACTCTAAGCATGTATTCATACTAACGTAATGAGATTGTATTTTATGGTTATGATTGAACTCTGTTAAATTTGTTACTGATTTTGAGATTAAGTGTAGGGATAAATTTGCATAAAAATGTTATGTTATGTAAGAAAAAAGACTTTCCATTTAGAAATACAGGGAGAAAATGTGAAATACAAAATGGAATATGTACTGAGATTATGAGTTTTTAACCTTTTGTAAAGATGATGAGTATGTTGTAAAAGTTTGTTAATCAAACTAATAACTTTTAATTAAAAAAAAAAAGATAGTAGAGAGAAAGGACCTGTGATTCTCAGGGTGTCACAGAGACGTGCGATCAGGATGTTGTGGTTTACCGTGTCAAAAGCAGAGAAGAGGTCAAGAAGAATGAGGACAGAGGAGTGGAGTGGTAGTGTCAAGATTTGAGAGCAGGCCTTCACAGGTGTTCAGAAGAGCGGTTTCCGTGCCTCTGAAAGCTCTAAAGCCAGACTGATGGTCTTGGAGGCAACCAGCAGATTCAGTGTGGAGGGTGTGCTGAGAGATAGCTAACTTGTCCAGGAGTTTGCCCAGGAAAGGGCTGATAGAGATGGGGCTAACACCCCATCTCTAGCAGCACTTTCCTGGGCTGGAAAAAGGGGTTGGCAGAGGGTTTCTTAAGCAGAGGGTGCACAAGGGAGTGCTTAAGAGAAGTTGGGAATACTCCAGTGGCAAAAGAGAGACTGCAGAGATTAGCCAAGGCTGGAGCGAGGGAGTCAATGTTGTCCTTAATGGTTTTGGAGGGGCAGGGGTCCATCTGTTTGGATGAGGCCTTCAAAGACCGGACTTGTCTGGCGACCTCATCAGGTGTGATGGGAGTGAGAGAAGAGAGGAGAAGTGGTGGAGGAGCCAAAGAAGGCTCCAGAGGTGTTGGTGTATGATGTGGTGTGGGAGTGAGAGAGGAGAGGATGTCTTGGGTTTTTGTGGTGAAGTGTGCAGCCAGGGCCGAGCAAAGATTCTGGGTGGGTATGACAGAAGAGGAGGCTGCTGCAGGATTGGCCAGTTCCTTACAGACTTTGAAAAGTGTGGACGTGCTGTTTGATGCAGCGAAGATGCAGCCTTGAATAAAGACTCTTTTGTTGGTGTGGATGAAGAGTCGATATTGCCTTTGAAGGAGGCAGCAGGCAGTTTGTCAGAGGATCCTCCTGACAAATTCCATTTCCGCTCAGCTGCCCTACACATGCATTTAAGGGCAGCCAGGTCGGAGTCATACCAAGAGTTGCACTTTTTGGAAGGCTTCATTCATACCATCATGACAGGGGCAAGAGTATCAAGTGTGTTAGAAATAAAGAGATTGAAGTTAGTGAGGGCTGTGTCAGGGTGGGAGTCAGCCACAGGAGTAGGAGGCGGGGTCTGGTGACTTTGAAACCGAGTGGCCGTGCAGGGTGTGCCAATGAAAGAGGCGAGGAGAGCTTCAAGTGTGAAGAGGGAAGAAAGTGGTCCATCCAAGAGAGAGTGGTAGTGAGAGCGATCGAGAGGGGCGTGTTGTTAGAGATGAGAGTATCCAAAGTGTGGCCCGCTGTGTGCGTGGAGCCAGAAGGTAAAATAGAGAGAGAGAGAAATTCACCAAGGTTGCGGAAAGACCCTGAGGAGTTAGGAGAGTCCAGCGGAATGGAAGAGAGTGGACTGTCCTGGTGGCCGATAGAAGGTGGCCATAAGGAGAGAAGATTTAGGAGAGTGCAGACTAGGCACTCAAAGGAGGGGTAGGCCTGGGTGGGGATGATGGACACAGGTATCCATTCTGGGAAGATCAACGCCACTCCCCCTCCTAATCCCTTGGGTCTGGGCACAGAGAGGATCTTGTATCCTTCAGGGAGGAGTGTGTCAAAGCTCATGACAGAGCTGTCCCTGAACCATGTCTCCGTGATAGCGAGCACCTGGAGAGGGGCGGGGGGGGGGCGGCCGCAGGGGACGGTGGTTACCCCCGGGAGTGGGCAAGAGAGCCAGAGGGATAGTGGAGGATGGCAGAGGAGTCAAGGCCGACAAGGGAGCCCAGACAGTGAGGCAAGGCAAGGGTGCTTGTGCAGAGGAGGAGAAAGGCACAGTAGGCAAGGGAACCTGTGCAGAGGACGAGGAAGGCACAGTAGGCAATGGAGCCTGTGCAGAGGAGGAGGGAGGTACAGTAGGCAAGGGAGCCTGTGCAGAGGAGGAGGAAGGCACAGCAGACAAGGTAGTCTGTGCAAAGGAGGAGGAAGGCACAGTAGGCAAGGGGTCTGTGCAGAGGATGAGGAAGGCTCAGCAGGCAAGGGAGCCAGTCCAGTGGGAGAAGTAGGGTTTGAGAGGTGAGGTAGGAGCCTGTCAAGAGAAGAAGGTTGGTTTGAGGACCCTGACCATGATGATTCCATTCCGATTGACATTAATGATGACCCTGGAACTGGCGAAGAGGTCAAGGAGGATCTCTCAGCGGGTGCCACTATTAAAGGGAGAAGAGGTGATAGGAGAGAGAAAGGCGACCATGTACCGAATCCATTGGTCAGGTGAGGTAACGACAAAGAGGATGTCTGTGAGAATCTCGCTGGTGGAAGCCATTACATAGGTGTCTGCAATAAGAAGGCCTGAGTTTGAGCCAAGTATGTTCTTCTTAAGTTTCTTCCAGCCAGATTTAGTGATAGGAGAGGGATAGAAAATAGAGAAGCAGTTAGAGAAGATAGGAGAGATATATAGCGACATTGCTAGCTACAGTGGTGAGGAGGACACTTACCAGACTGATGTACTGAGGCACAAAGAGGGGGAGGGTGTGCAGGGCAAGAGTACAGGGGGGTACAGAGGGTAGGAGGATATATAGTGACATTACTAGCTGCAGTGGTGAGAAGCACACTTACCAGACTGAAGTACTGAGGCACAAAAAGGGGGAGGGTGCAGGACAAAAGCACAGGGGGGGTACAGAGGGTAGGAGGATATATAGTGACATTGCTAGCTGCAGTGGTGAGGAGGACACTTACCAGACTGATGTACTGAGGCACGCAGGGGGGTGGGGGGGCAGGGCAAAAGCAGAGGGGGGATAAACAGGGTAGGAGGGGGCACTGAGGACAGGTAGGACTTGCAGGATGTTAATGCAGGATGTACTCAACAGCAAACGCTGTTAGTAAAAAAGGTAGTAAGTAACAGTTGTGCACCCAGCAATAAGCAATTTTAAGAATGATAACATGAAGTACACAGCCAAGTTCGATTTTTAGCTAGGGCAGAAAGAACACAATGCAGCAAGTGCACACAGCCAAGTTCGAATTTTAGCTAAAGCTGAAAGAAACACAATGCAGCAGGTATGCTGCAAAGCACAGTTCTGAACCTGATCCACTTGGCATAGTAGGCAAAATGGGTGATAGGTGTAAAGTCAATAGTAGGGTGGAAGCACAGCTAACATGGTTTTCACACAAACAGACATTTTCAATGCAGGAAAGGGGCACAGGCTAAAAACGATTTTCAGAGCAAACAGGCACTTTCAATGATGCAGACAGGCACGGGCTAAAAATGATTTTCAGGCAAACAACAGGAGCCCCCCACCACCGACCAGGACATCCCTGGAAGCGCTTCAGCTACACCGAAATCCTTTGTCGACAAGAGGCGGCGCCTGATCCCTTCGCAGGATCAAAGCAGAATTCATCTGCCTCTGCCCCTGCCTCCCCTGAGCACCTTATACCACAAAGAAGCCCCCTGAAGCCTCACACAGTCCCCAGGTCCGCACGCGCCGACATTTGCAAAAACAAAATGTCAGGCGCAATGCGGCCTGAAAGCGAGGCTGAGCGTCCTCACCGTTGCTAAGCAACGTCTTCCAGCCTGCATTTGAGGTCAAACATCCGCCGGCAGGCGGAAGCCGGCGGCCACCTAAGGCCAACATAAGGCTGCTTGCCCTGTTTGCCCCTGTTCGCTGCGGTTTGGCGCAAGGTGCCTCTCCAAATTGGACGCTACTGCATAAACTATCCTCAACCTACAGGTACCTGCATATCTGTTGTAAGTACCATACTACCTGCACCATAACCCAGTACTGTGACCCAACTTATGATACTATACCATAGTAACCTGTCATACTCTGCCCTGTTCATACAGTGTCCCACTTATGAACATACCTGCACGCTAGCCCATTACTTTCCTAAAATGTACTATCTGTGTGCCGCTTCATACTATAACCTGTACCAGGCGGCACATACAGGTCTCTGATATGTACCTCGCCCCCAACTGCCTAAGCGATTAGTCCTATGGCGCTGAAAGGTCTAAGCGACTCCCTATCAGTACACTGTCCCTTCCCTGATCGCTGTATTTAGCCATTCTCCTCAAATATCTGCTTGTTGCATCTAGCCACTTTGCCCAATTATTGATGGTTGCTTTTAGCCCTTATACCCAGATACCTGATTGTTGCATTCAGCCATTCCCCCCAAATATTTGACTGCTGCATTCAGCTACTCTTGCCTAAATACTTGATTACTGCATTTAGCCATTTTTGCCTCAATACCTGATTGTTGCATTTAGCCATTCTCCCCAATAATTTGACTGCTGCATTTAGCTACTCTTGCCTAAATACTTGATTACTGCATTTAGCCATTTTTGCCTCAATACCCGATTATTGCATTTAGCCATTTTTGCCTCAATACCTGAATATTGCATTTAGCCATTTTTGCCTCAATACCTGATTGTTGCATTTAGCCATTTTTGCCTCAATACTTGAATATTGCATTTAGCCATTTCTGCCTCAATACCTGATTGTTGCATTTAGCCATTCTGCCCAAATATTTGCCTGTTGCACTAAGCCCATTTTGCCCACCACCCAGCCCACTCTGCCGAATATCTAGCCTATGCTGTCCAATACTCGATCAATATATGTAATAGCAGGCTCCAGCTCGAGCTATAACACTATGTACTATTACCTGCCAACCCCAGTCATTCGAGCATCTCTCACTAATCGGATAGCGCTATTTATCACTACCGTCTACATCATTATGCCCTCCATATTGCCCCCAGAGGGCATAAGAGCCTCTCTTATGCCGCCCTTCACTAAATCCCCTTGTAACACAGTACAGAGAAACCTCAGACTCCGGGCACGACTATCCAAAATATTAGAACCTGTCAATAAATATAACATTAACCTGGATCACCTCCGACCTAAACTACCTCCACCTGATGAAACTACCATTCCTCCGAGCCGCAAACCCCACCCCAAAAGAAATAAGCCTACCACCTACCACAGCCAACTTGCGTCCTACACTACAGCCAGAACCTGACCTTAAAGGCGCATTCATCAATGCTAGATCTTTAGTGGCTCATGCTTCAGACATAGCAGACACTATCCTGGAAAATGACCTTGATTTCATCGCCATTACTGAATCCTGGCTCCACAAGGCAGCAGGTCCAGCGCTAACACTAGCAGTGCCAGACAACTACACTATCTTTACAGCTGACAGAGATACACGAGGTGGAGGAATAGCGATCATCGCTAAAACAAATCTCTCCATGAGAATCACCTCTACACCTAACTTTAAATCCTGCGAGTCTCTCTCCATTAAACTACCCACCGCCAACTCTCAAACATTAAACATACATCTCCTCTATAGACCCCCAGGCCCAATCAACACCTTCAATGAAGATATTACCACTGTTATCTCTGAGAAGTTAAAAAACTCCTCACAAACCCTAGTGTTAGGAGATTTTAACCTAGGATACAATGATATCAATGATCACCAAGCCACTCCCATAGCCAACATCCTGACAGAACTAGGCTTCACGCAAAAAGTGAACAGGCCTACTCACACGAAAGGGAGAACTCTCGACTGGATTGCCAGTCACAACTGTAACCTCTCCATCATATCCATCGCCCCCCAAATA
Organism: Ambystoma mexicanum; assembly: GCF_040938575.1. Taxonomy (NCBI): domain Eukaryota; kingdom Metazoa; phylum Chordata; class Amphibia; order Caudata; family Ambystomatidae; genus Ambystoma; species Ambystoma mexicanum. Next base: position 796,026,664 of record NC_090921.1, on the reverse strand, counting down.
TGTACTGACCACCACTTAATCTCCTTTACTCTCAACACTAAAAGACCCACTGCGCCAACACCTTCCCCTGCCGTACCAACATTAACTAGAAACAAGAAAAATATCACAGCAGACAATATCTTACCCCATATCTTACCTAATCTTAACTCCTTACCAGACTATACTGATCCAGGCCTTCTAGTGGAGGAATTCAATAATGCTATGACCATTGCTCTCGATAGCATTGCTCCGCTTAAACTTAGGAGCAGTAAACCAAAAAAGCATCTTAACTCTTGGTTTACACCCCACCTAAAAAACCTAACACTACAGAAAAGAAAATGTTAAACGGTATGGAACACTCATCCCACCGCAGAAAATAAAACGAATCTAATAAATATCTCAACGCAATATAAAAAGGATATCATCCTGGCCAAACAAGAAACGTGTAACAATAGGATTACCCAAGCCAACTCCAGTATGAAGGAGCTCTTCTCTATTCTAAAAGAATTGGAAACCCCTATTGCAGTACAGGATGACTCTATCAAAGACAAAACCTGGTGCACAGACATACAGTTGGCACTTACCAACAAAGTGGCCAACCTCCAAACTAAAATTGCTCTAAAGAAAGCTTCACTATCAGCCCAAACCCAAAATCCCTTGATCAAAACCATATCCAAACCCAAAGAACTCTCCCAATTCAACTTCTCTAAGGTCTCAGTGATCGAGGTAGAGAAAACTATTCTTGCACTTAAACCATCCAATTGCAAAGGTGAACAATGCCCAGCACAATTGATCAAGGACGCTGCTAGAGATCTAGTTCCCTTCATCACCAAATGTATCAATGCTTCCTTTACTACTGACACAATTCCGCGCAACCTAAAGGAATCCTGGGTACTCCCCCTCCTGAAAAAACAAACACTGGACCCTAACATTCCCACAAACTACAGGCCCATTACCACAGTGCCTTTCTTACTAAAAATACTAGATAAGGTAGCTTACACCCAAATTCAGAACTTCCTTGAGGTGAACCATCTCCTTGGCGCCCGCCAATCTGGTTTCCGACCCCAACATGGCACAGAGACTGCCCTTATCGACTTAAAGGCCCAAATAGACTCACTCAGAGATGAGGGTAAAGTAGCAGTCCTCCTCCTACTAGCCCTCTCAGCCGCCTTTGACTTGGTGGACCATAGAGTCCTGTGTAATCACTTGGACTCTCCGGCCCACTTTTCAGGGGAGGCCATAGTCTGGATACAGTAATTCCTCAGTGATAGGACTATGAGGGTGTTCTCCCCCTCAGCGGCAGCAGACCCAATACCCATCACCTGTGGAGTGCCCCAGGGATCTTGCGTCTCGCCAACACTAAAATATTTTCACCAAGCCACTCTTTGACGATTTTGACAATCTGGGTATCACCTATACCAATTACACAGACGATACCCAGATTCTCCTACCTCTTACTGGGTATTATGGGGAAGATCTGGCTTTGGTGAACAGAGTCTATAGCATCGTTCAGGCATGGATGGCCAACCACGGCCTATGCCTGAACAATGACAAAACGGAGCTCATCATCCTGGGCACCGCAGCTCGAATCTCTAAACTCAACCCAAACTTATCAGCATTTACCATCGATGGGAACATTATCAAGGTCGCCAGAGAAGTAAAAACCCTAGGTTTCTATCTCGACTCGACCTTATCCCTTACCAAACAGGTAAATTCACTGGCCTTTTCCACGGCCTATACTTGTAAATTAATACGAGCCGGGTAACAATTCCTATCAGATGACAGCTGCCTAATTTTATCCAGAGCCCTTATCCTATCAAAGTTAGATTATTGTAACTCACTTTACATAGGGGCAACCAAACAAACCATCAACAGAATACAGGTGCTCCAAAACAAGGCACTTAGAGCGGCCCTAAATATTCCCAGAAGAACACATATTTCTGAAATAAGACAGGAGCATAAATGGCTCTCTACCCAAGAGAAAATCAACCTCAAATCTGCCTCCCTCATCCACAAATGCTTAAACAACAAAGCCCCCCGCTACCTAACAGAACGATTTACTAGAAAAAACTACACTAGACCAACAAGAATAGCTAGCCCCAACTGCCTTCTTGTGCCTAGATTCAAACTGACCACTATTGGAGGATCCAGCTTCCCAGTTAGGGCAGCTCAATTGTGGAACTCCCTACCCCACGCACTTAGATCTGACCAAACTTTCAACAAATTCAGAAAAAATACAATAAAATGGCTCACTGAAAATGTTATGTGACCCGCATTCTGCCCACGTACCGACCGCTTGTATCGTTCCTGTTAGAGATTTGCTAGTATGTAAATGTCAGCTATACGATGTCTTGGCGTCTGTATGCCGTTTGTTCATGTACCATGACCCTGTGGAGTCAAGAAAAGTGTTTTTACCATGTTCTGCAAACTTGTAACTTCTGTAACCAAGCTGTAAGACTTCTTATCATATGCGCCCTGCTACCTCAGGGTCCGGTGCGCAATATAAATAAATAAACAAACAAACAAACACAGTTCTGAACCTGATCCACTTGGCATAGTAGGCAAAATGGGTGATAGGTGTAAAGTCAAATAGTAGGGTGGAAGCAAAGCTAACATGGTTTTCACACAGACATTTTCAATGCAGTAAAGGGGCACAAGATAAAACGATGTTCACGCAAACAGCTACTTTCAGTGCAGGAAGGGGGCACAGGCCAAAAACGATATTCAAAGGAAACATGCACTTTCAATGATACAGACAGGCATAGGCTAAAAACGATTTTCAAAGCAAACAGGCAATTTCAATGATGCAAACAGAGCTAAATACGATTTTCAAAGCAAACAGGCACTTTCAGTGTTTCAGACAGGCACAGCTAAATATGATTGTCGAGCAACCTCCAATAGTTGATGAGAATGAGTCACAAAGAGTGAAAGCAGCATGCATAGTCACCGAAGAGAATGGAGCATCAGGAGCGAGGATGACCTGAGGGCAGATGAAATGAACTCAGTTGCGCTGGGGCAGCCTCTGATTAGCAGTACTCACGTGAGGCATTAATTGGGATGAAACAGGAAAGTTGAGGCAAGGATTGTAGATATTTTAGTACGGAGCATTTTCATTGAGGATGGCAAAAGTTGGTCAAGGAGCACGGCCAGGCCTGCCAGGAACAGACAGGAGACTTAGGAGTGGGGCCTTAGGAGGCGGGCCGGCATTCGCCTGTCGGCTTGTTGTGATTGGGTGTCTTCAAGAAAAGGGGCCCAGTCACAGTGATCCCATCCCAGAGCCAGGCACTAAAGGAGAAGACGGCCATATTGGAGAGGTGGCAAGTAATGCCTCACAAAGGTACACAAAAATCACAGGGCACCCGAAAACGTGGTGCAAGCATTTTTGCAGTGAACAATTTAGTTTCTTTCTTTTCCTTCACAATTGCAATAATGATGCGGTTTGTAAAAAGGCGCAACAAGCGCTGCTTGTGAAGAATGTTGGTAATTGGCCCAAAAAGCCTCAAATGGGCTTACCTTTGTGTTCTGCCGGTGAGTATGCCCACCTCCATAGCTCCACCTCACTGATGATGGCTGTTGGTATTCATGTTCAAAGGAGGTTTGCCTGGCATTTCAGTGCTGGACTGTCCTTGAGGGCAGGACAAAGACTGATAGGCAAATGGGTATTCCTCCTTTGTGAACCATGCAGTGAGCAAAAGACCGATGGCTGCGGACTCTCAAAGTGGGAAATAATCACAGAACAGGCCATGTTCTTTATAGAGATTGGTGCCCGTTACCTTTTTTGTACTCTTCCATAAAGTGGGCCAGGGTGTGGTACACAGAGTGGTCCAAAAACAAACCCTCCAGTTATAGCCCAGTGTGTGATCTAAGCATATGTTGAAGTCTCCCCGTGCTATCAGGTAGTCTGGGGAATTCAAACTAGATTGGGTTGCTAGCTCTGAGGGTGTGATTCCAAGCAGTGACTTGGCAGACTTTGACTACTGCTGTAGTAAAGTCTGTTACCAGCATGTTCATCATCGTTCAACGCCCTTCAATATCTATGTGTTGAATGTGACGTCTTTTACAACTAGGATATTCATGCCTCTGTATCTGGTTGACAAGCAGCTGTGCCTTTTGTGGTTTACCCACACCTTGCAGTCTGGTTGTTTCCTCTTCATTCAGGTGGGTTTCTTGGATTAAAGAGACATCAGTTCCTTTTTTAGAAAGAAGATGTTCCTCTTCCTTTTAATTAAACGGCTTAAGCCGTAAATGTTCCAGGAAACCATTTTAACCTATTTAGCTATCGCCTGTGACCGCAAAGACCACACATTGTACTCTGTTTAGTAAAATCTAGGAGTGAAGCGTGAAAGCAACACCTACAACTTGCAGTTAAACAAATGTCCACTTACTCCTGTCGCTGAAGAATCAAGATAAACAGCTAAACAGAGCATAACTACAAGACTGGACATGAAGCTATATCTGAAAGTCAAAGGTTAATATTTTACTGTTACTAGATCACACAACAAGTAGATAACTAATATTCTAAGACTGGCAGCGTCCCCATAATTAGACACAGTACAAACCTTTGGCAAAGCTTTTTCTGCAGACATGGCAGATGTCTTCTGAGCACATGCTTTCATAATTCTCTGCCTATTTTAGAAATAGCTTGCAAATTTTAAAATGCTTGGACAGGCCTAAGAGATTTCCCCCTCTGTAACTATGGAATTACCGAAACCACAGAAATGTGAAAAATATTTCTGGAGATATGCACAAAGTCTTCTGTAGATCTAGAATGCCTCTGTCGATAATCGCTATCAAGGAAGTTCTAGTCTGTCAGAGAACTGCAATAGGCGCTTGTACAAACCCACCAATATAAGCCCCCCAAACTTGAAGATTTTGCCAAAATCCAACTGAGTTATTTTTACTTGTATGGTATTGCACCATTACTGGCAGTGTGTTTGCCCTCATTCAGTATTTCAGGTGTTCATTAGAATGTTATTAATGATACTACAATGAGATCTGCAAGATGATTAGGAGGGAATCCAGAGTGTTGAGGCGTGGAGGATGTGTGATCATTAACAGAATGTGTGCCAGATAAAGGCGCATGGTCATGCCAATTGAATTAGGACAATTCAGCACCGGTTTAGTGGGCAATAGGTTTGTATTTCTCTTATATTGCCGATGTGGATCCTTAGATGTATTCATGAGGATTCTCAGTGGTGAATTTTTTCAAGAGACCTAGCTCCAACAATGGGCTATCTGGAGGTGCTGTGCCCCCGTTCATCTGCTCCCAAATGATTGTCGGCGGAAACTCTGAGTTGGCCCCTGCTACCGGCAAGTGCCTATTCCTAGTGACTCAACCACCCGGCACCCTGCTCTTGGGGATGCAAAGTGCTTGCATTCACCCCCAAGTTTCACCATAGCAGATTATACGTTTGAAAGGCCAACAGGCCACGCAGAGCCCCAGCTGTCCTATAACAGGAGCATTATCAAATTAAAATGTCCGTCCATCTAGCCTGTCTCTTGCAGTACCTTTAAAACAAAACTTGCAGAGTTATTGCCTACACCCTGGATTTCCTCTGAAACATGTATTGCACTTGACACTTATTGACCCTAAGTGACACATTGTGACACTTAGGGTTTCCTCAAATTCAGCATCTTTGCTTTTCCAAAGAGTACATTTTATAGTCAATGTACCACCTTTTGCTGTGGTGTTACAGCTAATTCTGGGCTTAGGCCACCATACTCAGCTCAAGATGCAAAATGCATTCACACTGCTCAGATTTGGGAAATTAATGAGCTCCTGTAGGTCACTGGATCATAAAAGGCCCATGTTTCGGTCAACTTGCTGTATGTCTCCATCTCTGCCTCATACCTCATGGAAATGCAAATAGTTACTAAACACTTTGCAAATTTATTCACTTAATTATATCTATTCATTGTGCATTTGTAAGGTGTGTATACATCACGAAATTGTGTTTCAAAGCCTCCACAGGGCAAAAAGTAGGGAGAAAAGCAGGACAATGTAATATAGTAACAATGATGAGCAAAAGGCAGAGGCGGTCCTACTAGGCCTTGTGAACATTCAGAGCGTGCAAGTGCAGAGATAGAGGAGGGACAGGGGAGTGGAGGGAGGCGGGGGAGTAAGTGCTAGAGATTCCACAGAGGGGGATGTGCCAGAGAGCCAGGTGCAGGGCAACTGGTAAGTGCAGGGCAGTGACCACTTGGTGGGAGAGTGGTCACCTGTAAGTACAATAAGTACTGACCTGAGAGACAACAACAGGCCAGTGGGTGCCTCAATAGCGAGTGCTTATGGGGGAGGGGACGGCGGCTGTAGGCGATTGAAAAGAACGCTAGGACCCAGATGAACACATAATGGCCTATGCACGATTCTCAGCGACTGGGGGTTAATATGGGAGGCAGAGGGGGGAAGGAGGAGGAGAAGAGGAAAGTCTTGAGCAGCTTGCAGAATTTGAGTAGATCTGGCTGAAGACGGAGAAGAAGGAGGAGGCTGTTCCAATGGAGAGAGCCAGCGGAGGAAAGAGATCGGCCACCCGCTCGCTGCTTGGAGAAGTGCTTGACAAGCAGAGAGTTGGAGCAAGAAGATCTGAGAGATCTAGAGGGAGAGTATTTTATGAGAGCAAGTTGTAGATTGCATGGTGCCAGGCCCCAGACAGCCTTGCTGATGATGCAGAGGGATTTGAATTTGATCCTTGCAGCAACCGGGAGCCAGTGGAGATATTTTAGGGCTGGAGAGATGCTGTCCCTGGCCTAGAGGCCAAGGATAAGTCTTGCAACCCTATTCTGGATTAGCTGGAAGGGCAGAGGGAAGAAGAGGGTAGATTAAGGAAGAGGCTGTTGCAATAGTCCAGCCTAGAAAGTACCAGAGCTCTAGAGACGTTAAGTTTCTGGGAAAGTTAAGGAAATGGAGGGTACCTCTGAGGAGGTGGAGTTGGACATGGGCCTTCTTGGCAAGCTCCAGGAGGTGAGGAAGGAAGGAGCGAGAGGAGCCGAAGATGACTCCAAGGTTTTCCAGCTTCAGATGAGGGAGAGGCAGGAGAGCCCATAGAGGGTGGGTACAGTGAAGGGAGGACAGAAGGAACAGGAGTCCCAATAGGAAGGATCTCAATCTTGCTGACATTAAGACAGAGGACTTTGGAGGCGCACCAGGACTGGATAGCAGACAAGTAGTCAGGAATTGTAGAGGAAGTGGGAAGAAATTCAGAGGGAAGTTTGAAAAAGAGTTGGGTGTCATCTGCATAACACTGGAAGTGCGGGGAGAACATGCATATAAGGTGAGCAAGTGGGGCGAGATAGATGTTAAAGAAACAAGGCGAGAGGATAGCACCGTGGGGAACGCCAGTGGGGAAGGAGAAAGAACCCAGGATAACCAGGAGGGACGTCAGTGAGAAAGGAGGTCAACCAGTCTAGTGCCCGCTCTGCTTTCTGAGGATAGAATGGTTGACCGTATCGAAAGCAGGGGAGAGATCAAGAAGAATGAGAACAGCGGGTGAGTTAGAGTCAAGAGATGGAAGCAGTTCTTTACGGGTGTTCAGGAGAGCAATTTCCATGCCTCTGGATGCTTGGAATCCAGATTGATGGTCGTGAAGGGAACCAACAAGCTCAGTATGCTGGGTTAGTTGGGGGAAGACCAACTTCTCCAGATGTTTCCCAACAAAGGGAGTGATAGGGATGGGGCGGTAGATAGCTGAACACGTGGGGTCTGCAGAAGGCTTTTTCAGAAGGGGGTGCACAAGGGAGTGCTTGAGGGAAGAGGGGAAAGACCCGGTAGCAAGAGAATGATTACAGAAATCAGCCAGTGCAGGGGCAAGGGAGCCAATGTTGTCCTTAATAGTTCTGGAAGAACAGGGGAAGATCTGTTTGGACAAGACCTTCATAGAGTGGACAATTCTAGTGGCCTCTTCCGATGTGATGGGATAGAAGGAGGAGAGAGAGGATATGGGCGGATAAGAGGCCAGGGGTGGCCGGGAGATGGGAGGAGGGGAGGGGGAAAGGGAAGAAGAAAGCGTACTCATGATGTCCTGAGTTTTTGCAGTGAAGTGGGTGGCTAGTGCAGTGCAGAGGGCCTGGGAGGGAAGAGGCTAGGTGGAGAATGCAGAAGGATTGGCTAGTTCCTTGCTGATTTTAAAGAGTATAGCCATGTGGTTGGATGCTGCAGAGATGCCTGGATGTGGGTCCTTTTTTTGGAGCGAATGTGGAGACGATATTTCCTTTGGGGAAGGCGACAGGCCAGTTTCTCAGAGGATGAGATTGAGGTCTGCCACCTCTGTTCAGCAGCTCTGCACTTGCGTTTCAGGGCTGCTAGATCAGAGTCATACCAAGTGTTATGCTTGGTGGCAGGTTTCAGGCAGATCCTCATGACAGGGGCAGATTGTCGAGAGTGTTAGTAATGGTGAGATGCCGAGTCAGAAGTAGAGTCAGCAGTGGGAGGAGGGGGTGAGGGGGTGAAGATGGAGGCAAAGGCAGCAACTGACACTCGTTTCATCGGACGGATGTCCGTGACTGAGCCATTCAGAGCTGGGAGAGGTGCAGTCAGAGGGCTGAGAGTACCCAGGTGGGAGGAGAGGAGGGGTGGTCTGACCAGGAGAGCGTGGTGGGGTGAGGAGCAGAGAACAAGAGATCAGTCTAGATGAAGGCATCGGGAGTGTGTCCCACCGAACGGGTAGGACCAGGTGTGGAGAATAGAGAGGGAGAGAGAGAGATGCAGAGGACACAGAAGAGAGTGGAATCCGTGACTGAGTCAAGGTGGATGTTGAAATCACCCAGGAGGAGGAGTTTAGAGGTAGATGACAGGAGAGGAAGAGAAATCGGCCCATTCTGAGAGGAACGGGGAGATAGGGCCAGGCGGCCTGTAGATAGTCGCAATGGTCAGAGAGGAAGTAGGAGAGATGCCAACCTTTCAGACAAGGCTTTTGAAGGAGGACTAGGGCTGTGTAAGGGACATACTCAGGGAAGATCAAGGGAACCCCACCTCCAACAGAGTTAGGGTGAGGCTTAGAGATGATCTTGTAGCCACCAGGGAGGAAAGAGTCAAAAGCAGTGACTTTGCTGGCATTGAACCATGTCTCGGTGAGAGCGAGGATGTCAAGATCAAAGTCTTCAAGGAGGAGACAGATGTCAGAAGAATGTTTGATAGCTGAGCAAGCATTAAGCGTGGCTAAGTGGAGCTGGTCATCAACAGTTTTCTGAGGTGGGTTACAGAGGTCTGGTACACCAGTCAGAGGTGGTGAAGGAGGCACAGAGAGAGAGGAAGGAGGGAAAGCAGGAGTGGGAAGGAAGTTGATAAGAGATGGCAGTCGAAGAGGAGGAGATTTGGTTGAGAACCATGAGACATAATAGTGCCATTGCGGTAGACATTAATGATGCACCTGGAGGATGAGAAGCCAGCCAAAAGTACTTCCCATCTAATTCCACCATAATGGGTGAGGAAGAGAAAGGGGAGAGAGTGGAGATCAGACGTGGAGTCCATTGGTTTGGTGAGGGAACAGCAAAGAGGATATCAGTGACAATCTGTCTGGAAGTAGCGCTGACATAGGTGTCTGCGATGGGTAAGACAGGATTACAAGAAAGGACATCTTTTCTGAACTTTTTCCTCCAGACTTTGTGATAGAGGGAGGATAGGTGATAGAATAGCAGTTGGAGTAAATAGGAAAGATGGAGAGAGCCATAGAGGTGGTAGAGAGGTGCATAAAGGAATAGAAGTAGATACTGCACATGCACAAGATGACTCACCAGGCGGCCTAGCAGCTGAAAGAAGTGGGTGATTGAAAAAGCACACCTAGATTTAACTTTGCCAGAGACTACTAAAATAGCACAACATTTGCCAAAGAGCAACTGTGCAGCATAAAACGGGGGGTTTAGGCACTGTAGGAGGAAAGAAAACAGGTTAAGCACATGTAGACAGTTGAGGCAGGCTATGAATGAGCTGTACAGAGAGTAATCATGTTGAGTGGGAGAAGGAGGAAGTTAGTAGTGAGGCTGTGCGACGGGGGGCAAGAGTCAACAGGCAAGTTTTGAATCAAGGCAGGTGATCTGGCGTGAATACTGGTGCCGAGTGATGGTCCATTGTTCATGGTCCTGAGTCCAGGGGTGCAGTTTGTGTGTTCTCTGAGTAGCGAGGGCTGAGAGAAAGGTTCTAGGAGCACCGGCATGGAGGCAGGCTGTCATGGCCACAGGCACCAGAACACAAAAACCACACCATCTAGTGATGGGGGCAATGAGTCACTTGGGACCTATAAACACAGGGGCCCTGGCTGGACTCAGTCCTGGCGCCTCTGGCACCAGCCTCATATAGAGATGTGAGCAGGAACACTTTATTTCAGTGCAGGAGTGCTTTTACTTTGAGTGCAGGAGTGCTTTTATTTTACAAGAACTTTCCAGGAGCTGAGAGCCTTTATTCCAGAGAACATACTCATGTGCTGACTCATCCGGTGTGGTTCCCTAGGCCTGGTCTTCATGTGCTGACTCATCAGGTGTGGCAGGGTGTGGCAGGCAGGCTGAACCTGGTGGGCGTTTCAGCTATAAGCTGCTCCATCCTTGAGGCTGGTACTTCGCGTTACTGTGCACTTGCGTGCAACGTGACGCTCACCGCCGCTTCATCTGCAGACTCACCTCCTGACATCCAGTGATCTTGATCCCGACGCCGTAGCACCGCACTCCGCATCCACGAACTCGGAGCCTGCGAAGAAGAAGAAAGGCAAGGTTAGAACATCCGTCCTAGGGCCGTGCCGCATTTGAACCACACGCGTCCCCTAGTTAACAATTTACCAGCTACTGTACCACTGCAGTTTCGTTCCTCATTCCCTCCGGCTGTCGCCTCAAGCTCCGCAGCTTCTGCCGAGCCGGCAACATCACCTGCAAGGGAAGAAAGCAAAAGCGCAAACATCAAAAGAGCAACGGAAAGCAATAAAAGACAACGAACTTTACAATACAACAAAAACGGACGAGGAAAGAGAAAGGCAAACAGGAACACTTACCTGAAGTATAGTAGCTTAGTCACAGCAGGACTGGACTACCACGTGCAAGAGACCAGTGAAGGAACTCGGTCCAGATCATACAAACGCCCCTTCCAGAAGCAGCAGGACGGAGTGCTCGCCAAAACTAATCAACAGGCAAGCTTTCCAGGGACAGGGCATCCCAAGGGTACCACGGTTTGGGAGAAGGGGTCTGGAAGGGGATCAGGCGCACAAGCTGGCGTACTCACGCCCCCTATTCTCCACACAGGAGCAGTCTCGAGCAGCATCACCTATTACCACCAGTCACCACATAAGCGCAGAGGACAAAGTCGGACCCGAGTGACCTCACTCCCGGGAGGGCTGCAACCGTGCCCCAATGCCTCCGCAGAGACCAGGTGACATACTTGCCAACCCTACCAATTTAGGCGGTAGGATACCGCTTTTTAAGCAGTCCTACCGATTTAGTGTATTTTTTTTTTACAGGTTTTAAATATTTTATTAGCCAATATGTGGACATTGGGTCCGTGTGAGTCCAAGCTCGCCAACATTTTAATTCCCATATTACAAACCATTCACAATGCAATCTATTTGCTCAATATTCATCTATGTACACACCCCGGATGACAGCTGAAAGCACCCAAATTATCATTTTGCCAAACCAATCAAAATGAAAAGCTAGAATTGGCGGGTAAAAGTGGCATCTGTTTGGAGAGGTATGAACCAGCTGCAACTTGTCCAAAAGACGGACAGGAGTAGGAATGACTATAGTTAAAATAGTTAACATCTACAGCTGCAGACAAGAGTAACATTTCAGCATGGTTTAACCGGCCAATATGGAGTCACCTTCACACTAACCAGCAGAGCAACAAGTCCTTTCAAGTAGCATGTTCAATACCCAGGGTAATGCACTAGTGTCTTTACAGTGCCACAGAACCAGAAAATCAATTAAAACAAACAGAAAACAGTAATGGTGGTTCCACAAGAACTGCATCCTTTAAAGAATTACCTACAGTGTATAAAAGTTCACTTGCTTCGGTATTTGAAATCCAACTTTATTATGGTCTAAACGAAAAAAGGAACGGGAATGACAGTAACAAACAGGGCTCACCACTGAAGTGATGTGACTGTAGCAGTCTTGAAATTAGATTTGAAACTTGAGGGGTAAAGTAATTGCAGTCCAAAACAGCTAAATACACAGGTCCAAAATATGAAGGAATTAATTTTACTGCCACATTCACTCCGAAGCCCATTCATCTCCTTCAGCATCCCAAAGATTAAGCACATGTTCTGCTCGGCTAGATAATAAAGTGGCAAACACGCTGCACCATCGACATCACAGGACAGTTTCCTATAAAACTAGACTTCTGACGCTGGGCTCCAATCGCACTCCCTCACAGATCGTCGCCTTCATCTGGCAGTGCGTGGTTTTGGCAATCTGTAAATCTTGTTCATACTGTGCTGCCAATGCTGGGTCCATAACAACTTCAAGGGGTGCGAAGGCAGGCATTGCTACAAACTCCAAGTTGGGATCACCAATTAGCTTTCTTGCAAGCCACAGGAAGGGTTTTTCAAAGTTGTAGTTACTCTTGGCAGAAATATCGTAGTACTGGAGATTCTTCTTCCTGTGAAAGACTCGTACAAGATCTCGATGCCAGTTGGGGACATTCTTATATGTGATGTCAAACATGATTATTTTTTTTGTTTGGGCTGTATTTAGCAGCCTGTTCAGCCATGTTGCAGGGTGCGCAAGTACACAGAGTCCAAGGAACATTCTTCAGTGGGGATGTGTCCAAGCTGCTGCTTTTATAATGGTGTGTTCTTACTGGCAGCAGTTATCAGACCAATGCGCCAGTGCAACCTCCCCAGACTGTCAGAGGCGCTCGTGAGATCTGCTCCAGAACTTCTGGATATGAACAGCCACATGGTTCACTGTACCTCAGCTCCCCGGTGCCAGTCATCTACATGCTGGGGCGAGCCGCTGAAGCAACGGTGAGCTTGCGTCAGGAGCCGGGGTGAACCGCATGTTTCAGCCCCGCCCTGCGCGAGTCTCGCCACTTACACCCGCCTCCAAGTGCAATATGCTATTTCTTCAGCATAGCTGCACAACGCAGTGCCCCTCTCCCCGGCACCTGCTACATACTTGCCAACCCTACCGATTTAGGCAGTAGGATACCGCTTTTTAAGCAGTCCTACCGCCTACTGATTTAGTGGCAACAAATACCGATTTTTTCAATATTTATGAAACTAAGATTCCTACAGATATTTGGTCACAGAATGTTGGCATGTATGAGGTGAGCGTAACAGAATGCGAAGCCTCTTCGAATCTCTGCCTGGTCATTATGGAAACTTCTGAAACCGACTGGTTGGCCCGATTACTGGGAGACTTACGGGCTGAAGTTCATGCCTCAAGACAGGAAACCAATGCCCTAAGGAGGGATCTAATTGTGAACTGGGAGCGGACAGATGAACTAGCAAGGCAAATGCTCCAGGTACAGGCAGGCCAGGTCCCACTGCCGGGGTATGCCCCTCCTGCCGCGCCTCCACAGCCCACACAAGTACAGGTGGTTCTTCCAGGGGGGGTTCCCCGGACCCCACCAGAACGCTTCACAGGCGATCTGAATAAGTACGCCATCTTTATGAATCAATGTCGCCTACATTTCTTGTGCAGACCTGGGGCATTCCCCAACGATCAAGCGAGATTGGCATTTGTGCTTTCATATTTGGGAGGTAGTGCAGCGGACTGGTCAATACCCTTGGTAAACCAGGATGATACGAGACTTCGAGACTTCAGAGGTTTCCAGTGTGAAATGGCGAAACTAATTAGGTAATCAAGACCTACTAACATATATCGCTTCCTTCAATCGTCTGATAGCACAAACTAACTGGCCAGAGGAGAAAAGAACGATGCTCTTTTACTGAGGCTTGCGAGGGGAATTTAAGGACGTATTAGACCAAGTAGTAAATCCCCCAGAAAGATGTGCTGAATACATTGACCTAACAGTGCAGCTCGATCACAGGTTGCAGGATCGGAAGATGGATCGGGCCAAGGCCGAGGGGTGGTCGGTCTACGTGCAACCCCGTGAGAAACAAACCAAAACACAATCAGTCCGAGCCAATGCAAATCGGAGGCTTGCGGAGCTCACTCACCAAGGCAGAAAGGGAGAAAAGGACACAGCAGCAGCTTTGTTTGTTCTGTGGTAGGGCAGGTCACTATCTCCGAGAATGCCTGGTGAAACCACCCAGGAAAGCAGTTGGAGCAACTGACAAGGGTGAAAAAGAAGAACAGGACTCGGGAAACTCCAACGCCCGGCAAGCATAGGGGTCCACTTGTCGAGCGGTGAAAAGGAACCTACACAGACCTCACATCTAGTAATTCCTGTGCTCCTGGTAAACCACAAGCAACCGTTGAAAATACATGCCTTGGAGGCATACATTGACAATAGGGCTGTGGAAAATTACATGGACCAAGATCTGGCTCCCCGGATAGGCCTTCCTCTTCGACAGAAGCAGGTTTTGGAAAACATCACGGCAGTTGATGGATCTCAGCTATCATCCGGCCCAGTGACGCATTACACCGAGAAGGTCACACATCTGTGTCAGGGTGGTCACCAAGAGGATATCACCTTCGATCTCATCGGTGCTCCTCAGTTCCAGATGATATTGCGAATGCCCTGGGTAGAGACCCACAATCCCAGGATTGACTGGCGTAAACAAGTTCTAACCTTTACCCAAGACTGTGATGACACCTGTTATAGCAAGGGATTCTCATTAAAAGGTCTTACCAACCCAAGTTTGTCGAAGAAAGAAACCATACTGGGCCTCACATGTTCACTACCACCTGAATACCTGGATTACCAAGATGTCTTTCAAAAAGAGCAAGTGAACACCCTACCTCCGCACAGACAGTATGGCTGCCAAATTGATCCGGTACCTGGAGCTCAAGTTCCCTGCAGCCGGATTTACGCCCTAACAGAACAGGAAAACCAGCATCTAAAAACCTACCTCGATCAGTATCTGGCAAATGGCTTCTTTCGTCCGTCCAAGTCCCCTGCATCCTCGCCCCTTTTTTGTGCCTAAAAAGGAGGGAGACCTGAGAACTTGAATTGACTACAGAGCACTTAACCAGATCACGGTAAAATAACGGTACCCGTTACCGCTTATCCCTGAGCTCTTGGATCAAGTCAAAATGCTCAGATACATGCAAAACTAGACTTACGAGGGGCCTAAAATCTAATAAGAGTCAAAAAGGAGGCAAGTGGAAGACGGCCTTTCGCACAAAACATGGCTTTTATGAATATCAGGTTATGCCCTTTGGACTATGTAATGCCCCGGCGGCGTTCCAATTTTTCAAGAATGACGTGCTCTGCGAACTGTTGGACATCTGCGCTCTTGTCTATTTTGATGACATTCTTATCTATTTGACCACCAAGGAGGACCATGTCAACCATGTCCGGGCAGTTTTGGAGAAACGGTGGCAAAACCGGCTATATGCCAAATTGGAGAAATGCTTCTTTCATGTGACAGAGGTAAAATTCCTCGGCTTTATTCTCACACCATGGGGCAAACGCATGGACACGCACAAGGTAGACGCTATCCTTAACTGGCCCTCACCAACATCCATAAAAGTAGTACAGAGTGTACTCGGCTTCACCAACTTTTATCACCAGTTAATTCCCGGGTTCTCCCAGATCGTCCACCCAATCACATCTTTACTACGGAAAAATAAACAATTTAATTGGTCTGCAGAGGCAGAGAAAGCCTTCCAGGAGCTAAAACAAGCATTTACCACAGCACCAATTCTACGGCATCCTCGACCAGAACTACCATACGTGGTCGAAACCGATGCTTCCAACATAGCAATGGGAGCAATCCTGTCACAACGAGACCCCGAAACAGGTCAGTTACATCCCGTGGCATTCTGGTCTCGCAAGTTTTCAGCCTCTGAATTGAATTATTAGCTCCCTGGTCCTTTAGCGGGTCCCGCTAAGGGCGGCTGGTAAAATCAGCAGGCCCTAGTGGGACCTGCTAAGGGACCTTGGAATGCGGCGGTAGGGGGTTAACGGCACCGGCATCCTTACCGGTGCCATTAACCCCCTACCGCCGTACTAGTAATGAGGCCCATTATCTTCTTGGAGCTAGACATACAGTCACCGTCATCACGGATCATCGCAATCTACAATATCTGAAGACCGCCAAAGCGCAATCATCACGCCAACTCTGCTGGGCTCTCTTCTTTGCGGAATATGAATTTGTCATCACCTATGGACCCGGAGTATGCAATGGAAAAGCGGACGCCCTGTCTCGCATGAGGGAGGGAGAAGAGGCATTCACTACACCAGACCCCGTGACCATCATCACTGAAGAATGAACCCAAGGCATGATTGCCGCAACCACCACTCTAGTCAACTTAAAATTTGACCTGCAACACTTGATGAGTACACCAGCATAACAGTAATGGCTAGGGAAGGGAGACCGTTATAGGTTCGTGGACAACCTACCATACTACCAAGGACGATTGTACATCCCGGATAAGAAATTACAGAATCAAATCATCGCAAAGTATCACGATTCATTAGTAGAAGGGCATCCGGGAATAGTCAAAACCCAAGCTAAAATAAAGAAAAATGACTGGTGGCCAACTTGGCGAAAAGACATTGGCCCTCATTCCGAGTTGGGCGCAAAGAGATACCGGGCGCTGTTAAGGACATTGGTGCCGGTAATCCCTTTGCGCCCTATTCCGAGGTCCCTTAGCGGGTCCCTTCCTTAATGCTTGGTTTTACCAGGCGTTGTGGACTGGGCCCGTTAAGGGACTTCAGAGCTATTAACGGTACCACAATTTGCGGTACCGTTATTAGTGCCTTCCCCCTTCCTATTGTGCCGTACGGGGGCTGAAATGGGAATGGGGAATGGCTTTTTCAATGGGGACTTACCGGTCCCGCAAAGGTCGAAATAGACCGGTAAATCCCCATTGAACCAGGGCGGACTCGGTACCGGCGGACTTGGTACCGGTATTGGAGGTAGTCATGGCGCAAATAGCGCCATGATTACCTCCAAACTCGGAATGAGGGCCATTGTCCAGTTCATCGCAACCTGTGGCACCTGTGTGGAGAATAGGGGGCGTGAGTACGCCCAAAAACAAAGTCCTGCAGGTCTGCTACATCCTTTAGAAATACCCCCAGCACCTTGGCATACGCTATCAACGGATTTTATTACAGACCTTCCTTCCTGTAACAGATACAATACCATCTTAGTCGTCGTAGATCTGTTTTCCAAAATGGCCCACTTTATTCCCCAGGTACGCGGATCGATACTGCACCGGATCCCGAAATAGTTGAAGGAGAACCAGAATACAAAGTTAAAAGGATGCTAGACACTAAGATGGTCAGGTCCAAGTTATACTACCTTATAGACTGGAAAGGTTATGGAGCCCAGAATCAGACCTGGAAACCCAGTGACCATGTCCACGCTCCACAATTAATCAGGCAGTTCCACCGCAAAAACCCCACTAAACCAGGGCCAGGGGGGAACCACCCATGAGAGGGGCCTTGAGGGGGAGTGCTGTCATGGCCACAGGCCCCAGAACACAAAAGAAACACCATCTAGTGATGGGGGCAATGGGTCACTTGACTCACTTATGTCCCTTTGGGACCTATAAACACTAGGGCCCTGGCCGGACTCAGTCCTGAAAGCCTTTATTCCAGAGAACATCCTCATGTGCTGACTCATCGGGTGTGGCTCCTTAGGCCTGGTCTTCATGTGCTGACTCCAGGGTGTGGCAGGCAGGCTGAACCTGGTGGGCGTGGCTTCAGAGGCTCAGCTATATAAACTGCTGCATACTTAAGGCAAGTGCTTCGCGTTACTGTGCACTCGCGTGCAACGTGACGCTCACCGCCGCTTGGACCAGTTTACTTACCTTTGAAAACAGGTGTTCTCCAGCGTACTCACCTCCAGGAAACTGGTGCTTCATCGCTTCATCTGCAGACTCATCTCCTGACATCCAGTGATCTTGATCCCGACGCCGCAGCACCGCACTCCGCATCCATGAACTCGGACTCTGTGAAGAAAAACAAAGGCAAGGTTAGAACATCCGTTTTAGGGCTGCGCCACATTTGAACCACGCGCCCCCTAGTTAACAATTTACCAACTACTGTACCGCTGCAGCTTCGTTCCTCATTCCCTCTGGCTGTCGCCTCGCGCTCCGCAGCTTCTGCCAGGCTGGCAACATCACCTGCAAGGGAAGACAGCAAAAGAGCAAACATCAAAAGTGGAACGGACAGCAATAAAAGACAACTAACTTTACAATACAACAAAAACAGACGAGGAAAGACAAAGGCAAACAGGAACACTTACCTGAAGTATAGTGGCTTAGTCGCAGCAGGACTGGACTACCACGTGCAAGGGACCAGTGAAGGAACTCAGTCCAGATCATACAAGTGCCCCTGCCAAAAGCAGCAGGACGGAGTGCTCGCCAAAACTAATCAACAGGTGAGCTTTCCAGGGACAGTGCATCCCACGGGTACCATGGTTTGGGAGAAGGGGTCTGGAAGGGGATTAGGTGCACAAACAGGCATACTCACGCCCCCTATTCTCCATGCAGGAGCAGTCCTGAGCAGCATCACCTATTACCACCAATCACCACGTAAACGCAGAGGGGGAAGTCGGACCCGAGTGACCTCACACCCAGGAGGGCTGCAACCGTGCCCCAACGCCTTCGCAGAGACCAGGTGAGCGTAACACAGGCTCCCTCTAGCTCCAGACGGGGCCAGACAGGGGCTTTCATGTGGATCTTTGCAGGGGCCATTTCCTTCCCCTGCTGGCTCTCCTGACTGGCTCTTATGGAGTGCTACTGGCCAATCAGTACAGCAGCTGGGTGGGCGGGGCAGGCAATCCGAAGTGTGAACACATGGCGGCGATGACAGAAAGTGTACACAAAGGAATACACCCATACATCCCAACTGGACTTTGAGTAAAAGTGCACGCTGATGTACCAAATCAGAACAAACAAGCGCTGCCTGGTGGAAAGGAATACAACCCATACAGCCCAACTGGACCTTGAGTAGAGGTGCACGCTGATGTACCAAATCAGCACAAACAAGCGCTGCCTGGTGGAAAGGTAACACTAACAGGGAAATGCCTACAGTGTATGTTGCGCGTTTCTCCAATTAGAACTTATGCACAAATCAGCAAACGAAGCCCACCTGGGCTTACCTCAGGTGCGGGATGTGAGCGCTGCTCCTGCAGCCTTGTGGGAGAACTAGGAGGTCACTGTTGTGGCACCACTGCTGCAGAGGATGAAATGGAGGAACATAATAATTTATGTGTTGCTTTTGTATAGTGCAAACAAACTACCTAATGGAAGTTTCAGCAGGCTTCGACTAAATAGGGTCCAGGGGTGTAGCAGATGTTCAACAGAACACATCCAAGTCAGGAATAAAAGCTCAGAAATCTCTGTTGACTTTGTCAGTATAGGTTTGAGTAAGACATATAGGTTTTGATGGGAGCATATATAAGGGTTAATATGGTGAATGCATAAGGAAGGATTAACTAATTTTGTCTCAACGCCCAAGAGTATGGATCTTCCTTAAGGTTTCCTAATTGAAGATTCCTACACATTTTAGTTTGAGGATAGTAGCACCCCAATATAGCACCTTGCTTGCTTCTTGACTGTAAGTACCAGTGATATATCGCTCTGCTCGCATCAAGACTGGGTAACGTAGGTATATAAGGCCCAGTTCCCTTTGTATCAGCCAGTCCTAGAAATACAGTACCCTGCTCACTGCTACGCTGTCAGTCCTAATGATATAGCACGCAGCGTGCTTGTCAGCTGTCCTTGTAGCAAGCTATTCTTCTCCCTGTTCTGGTGCTTGTTAGACCTAGATGGTCCCACCTTCCTGAACAGGCTTGCACTCTTAGGCAGTTGTGAACACATTTCAACACACTGCTACAAGCAAATATGTCTTCCCCTTTGCTTAGTTTTTTTTCTGCCTGTGATCTAAGCACCCTCTAGCCAAAGGGTTGCCCTACTGAGCGGTTATCACTGGGCCAAGGTCCTCACCCCTGGCCATGGCATTCACTTTGTAGTTTTAGAGACCAGGCTTAGTATACTTGCAACCTTTGGTTAAACCCTGATGCAGCCACCACTCAAATAAGTGTTGATGGGAGTCTGCTCTTAGATTTTCCAATAATAGCTCTTCCGATCAGTGTCTGCTTTCCTTGTCCCAGCTCTCCAACTCATATTCAATCCCTCCCTCATCTGTGCCAACTAGTGAAGAACTCTGAGCCCTTTTTTACCTCTTCCGATTAGTTTACTTTATCATTTAAGGGTTTGTGTGGTTATTCCTCAATCTCTCGGAGCGTGGTTGGTTAATTCTGTGTTATGCTTCTTCTCTTTCGGGTGTTTTCCCTTTTTCTATTTGGGCTTGTCAGCTGCAGCTAATCATATTTTCCATGAGGGTCATTTACTTTAATAAGCGCTGGTGTGGTTGCTGCTAAGGGCTTAAATAGCCCATCTGCCATTTTGAAGTCAAGCGGAAGGGAATAACCAGCCGACTGGACCATAGCAGCTGGGGCACCAGGTGAGTGCGTTCGCTCTGTTGCGATGAGTCAGCCTGGAAAGTAGTTCTGTTTTCACAAGCAAAAAAACAGAAGTCAGCAACTACAGCCTCGGTCCCCAAACAGCTCACTTTACAATGGGGTTGCGGTTGTGACAGATCACTGAGGTGCAAGTGTGCAGGGATGATTGGGAAAAGGACTTTGTTAGGCAGAATCATATTCAGTGCCCTTTGGGAACACCACACACAATTAAGACTACAAGTGCAAGTACAAATTCACCTTTGGTACAAGCCTGTACTACACAGTGAAGTGGTAGTGATGGCTGAGCAGCCAGACTTATCTCAAGAGTAAAGTGAGCAGTATCAACAGTTACACAAAGGACAACAATTACTATGGTTCAAACAAACACTGACTCAAGGTTTCTGAGTAAAAGAATATACTGTTGATACTGCTCACTTTACTCTTGAGCTAAGACTAGCTGCTCAGCCATCGCTACCACTTTACTGTGTAGTACAGTCTTGTACCAAAGGTGAATTTGTACTTGCACTTGTAGTCTTAAATGTGTGTGGTGTTCCCAAAGGGTACTGCATATGATTCTGCCTAACACTGGTGTACAGTGGTGAGGATAAAGTATAATAATTACACTTAGAGTGCTGCTGTTACCTTGGATCAACTAACCACAAGGCTAAACATCACTAAAAAAAGCAATTTTTCATCATGTCTGATATGGAAAGCTAGAGTCAGGAGACCCTCCTTAGTTACACTGTGGATTATCTGAAAAATCTGTGTAGAGAAAGGAATCTCTGTTAAAGGCAAAATGTCAGAATTAATTGAAAGGTTGTTAGAGAAACAAAGTCTGGAGAGTGGGTCTGAAATACCTGACTCTCCAGCAAATGTGGAAAATGATGAGGATGATAATGTGTCAGTTATTATGGATGAGTTAAATGAGGCAGATGTGTCTCACAATGTAGGCCTTACTGCTCCTCTACCTGCTCAGCAACCTCATCCTTTGTCTACTGGTACTCCTACACGTTCTACACTCAGTCCTGAATTAATTGCTGTCGAAAAGATGAGGCTTGAATTGGAATTCAAACATTAGTGTTCAAACTGAATAAAAGCATCAAGAACTGAAACTCAGAGAAATGGAGATGAATCATGCCATAGAAATCAAAAAGTTGTCTATTGAAAATGCTTCTCTCCCAGAGTCTTCTAGGTCTTCCAGTCCTAAGAGACCCCATATGCCTAAAGAAATGTTGGTATGTATGAGGCGAAGATAGATATTTTGGATTGGTTGGAAATGTTTGAATATAACCATGGGATTCAAGACATTACAGGGAATCACTTGCTTCCTTGGCACTTCTCTAGGCTACCCACTGTTGCATCTGATGTTGTGATGGAGTTGGGGGAGGTGGATAGGATGGATTATGAGTGTGTGAAGCTAGCTTAAATTGCTAGATTTGGGAAGACCCCTTCCAAGTACCTTAAGAGGTTTAGGACCCTCAAAAAGCATGATGGTACCCCTTGGGCTACCTGAGTATGTGAATGTTTGAAAAACTTAGATGGTTGGGTTAAGGGTTACAGAGTAAACACTTATGAAGGTATGAGAAATCTTGTTATGTTGGAGTCAATGTATGATGCCGGCTCTCCTGAGCTCAGAGAACACTTAGCTGATTCTAAGGAGATCGATTCAAAGAAGTTAGCTAAGGCTGCTGACTTGTGAGTTGCCAACAGGGCTACTCACAAGGATTCTGGGACAACTCAGATGAAGGATGAGGGAAAGCAGCCAAAGAAAGATAACAATGAGAATTCTAATACCTCCAATCCAAAAGAGGGCCCCAAACAGCAACATAAGGGTAAACCACAAGGGAAACCGAATCAGGCTAGTGTACCATCTGGACCCAAATCAGATGGAAGTCAGAACAAGCCCCCATTCATCAAACCATTTAGGAAATGTTATGTTTGTGGGTTAACTGACCATGTGAAAGGGGATCCCAGATGTAACGTAAACCTTCAGGGGTCCACACTGTCTCCGTAACCTTCTCCCCAGCGGAAGAAGTACCCGTGGCAAGTGGGAACTTTCACCTACTGGCTGATGAACCCATGAGAGTCTCAGCTAGTGTTTCCTTGGTGTCCCTGGGCTTGTGGGAACAACAGAATTTAGATGTCTATAATTCCATCCCAGATAATACTAAATAGTATTATAAAGATAGTGTTCTTGTGAATGGCCAGGCGACTCCTGCCATCAGAGATACTGCAGCCAGCATAACTATGGTTGATAAATCATTTTTCAAGGTGGAGGATGTTGCTAAGGCACCTAAACACTTACCCAGGTTAGCTGGAGGCCCTGTGCAAATTCTTCCCCAGTTAACAGCTCGCATCCAGTGCAATGACATGACTGTCAAGATACCTGTTAGTGTGCAGAGTGAAGTGCCTGGGAGAGTCATGTTGAGTAATGACCTGAAAACTCTTGGAGTTGTGTCTAGTACCCCCAGGCCTCCCAGTAAAAGGAAACAGGAGCTCAATAGGCCAGAGGACCTTTAGAGGCTCTCCAGGGGAATTCATAGAGAAAGCTATCACCCCCAGTACACAGGAGTTGCTCACTGCCATTTCAGGAAAGAAAGAGGCAAAGGGGAAACCCAAGACCTCCAAGCAGAAAGCAGATAGCACCCCAGTGCTACCAACTAGGATATCCCCAAGATTGTCGAATGCCACACCTGTCTCCACCTGCTGAGGCTGAGTGTGAGGTACAACCGTGTGTGGTTAAACCAGCTTCTGAAGAGTCAGATCTGGAAGAAGACATATCCTTAGTTGGAGATCTGGATCCTGTTGACCATCCTGAGCTGCAGTCTTTACTGGCAGAAGGTGGACCCAACAGGGCAGACTTCAGCAGAGGACAAAGAGAGTGTCCTACTCTTGAAGGTCTTCGACAACAGGCATCTTCTCAACTTGATGGGCATGAAGTTGGAAAGCATAGGTTGCACTGGGAGGATGGCCTCTTCTACAGTGAACCGACTGAGCCTATCCCTGGGGATAGACTTGTGGTGCCCCTAGAAAACAGACTCCAGTTCCTACAGTTGGCCCATAAAATACCTTTGGCTGGTCATTTGAGTTTCAAAAAGACCAACGAAAGGCTCTCCTTATACTTCTACTGGCCTAAAATGGGTTCAGAAGTTGACAAATTCTGTAGGAGCTGTCACACTTGCCAAACCTCTGGCAAGAGTAGAGCCAAGAACGTGGCACCCCTTGTGCCTCTCCCAGTGGTGGGAGTTCCTTTTGAGAGGGTGGGCATCGACATTGTTGGTCCCCTTGACCCTCCCACATCTTCAGGAAACAGGTTTATCCTGGTTGTAGTAGACCATGCTACTCGGTATCATGAAGCAATTGTAACGCTCACCTGATTCCCACGGAGGCGCAGGTCTGGCTTCGAGTGCTGATGCTTCTTCAATGGTGAAGCGCAGGACTCTGAAGATGGACAGGAAGGGTTCCTCTACTCTGGCTTCTCTGGCTCGCAGGAATATTCCCTTGTGCGTGAAAAGGGAGTATTACCTACTGACTGAGTTATGCTCAAGCCTTCCACTCTCTTCCAACCCTCCACGATACCCTTCCACGATTCCCCGTGAAGTCTCACCTTAGGGTCAGGAAGGATGAGCTCTCCATCCTACTTCTGATGCAGGGGCGCGTTGAAACCCAGTTACTTCACTGGATTGAGGATTGATGGGAGTTCAGGTAAGCTTGACTATTCAGGTAAGGCGCTGTAAAAGTTCTGCTGCAAGTTCAAAAGTCCAAGCTTAATAATAATGTTCATTGTCTTGTTGCAGCAAGCGCTAATGCTTATGTCTTTTTACCCTTAGGGGTCGGGGTTCGGAATGCCGGAGATATGGCGCCGACCCGAAGTGAAACGTGCAGTTCCAGTAAATGACAGGTAAATTCTGGATGAGCGCTCGGGTAATGTCTTTGCATTCGCTCATTCAATGTCTTTGTCTTTTTTCCCCATAGGAGCCGGGGTCCGGAAAATGCCTGGAAGCGGCAAGACCCGAAATTAAATGGGAATGACCCAACAGGTAAGTCTTAGAAGGAAACTGAGCTTTTCCTATTCCTTTCCTTCTCTCACCTCGTTCTTGTCTTTTTCTCTCTAGGCTCTGGGAAGTGGCTGTGGATCCTGATGATCGCTGCTGAAGATGGAGGCGTCCAGGATAGGTGAGTGAAAAGCAGCGCTGCAGCGATCGTAGCGAAATTCTTTTAAAAATGATGTCTTCCTTTTCAGGATCGTGGGTGTGATGTCTCTGTGGTGCTGATTTAGCAGGTAAGGTCTTTTGTCTCCCTTTGCAGGTGACCCAGGATACTGACAGGCGTGGCTGAGGTCCAGATGCAGGAGCTGACACGGTGAGCGTCCAGCTGCGAGGAGCAGAACAACGCGAAGCGTGCGTTGCTGATTGGGTGTGGTTTAAATAGCTTTGGAAGAAGTTCCAAGTGTGTATCCTTCCACCGATCAGGTATGTATCCTTCCCCGACCACACCCGGGTGGAAAGTATCCCCACAGGTAAAGTAGTTCCATTCAGGCCTCAAGAGGGCCTGGATGTAGCAGCATGGTCTGCATCAGGTAAGTGCACATTAAAACACTTGAACACATGTCTAGCTTTATGAGCCTGGCGCCTAAGGCGTCAGGACAGGGGTCCAGCATGGGCCTGGCGCCTAAAGCGCCAGGACTGCGTCCAAAGGGCCCCAGCTTGGGCCCGCTGGCACTCCCCTGGGGAAAATGATGCCTGCCTCTGGGGTTGCTGGGTCAGACCTGGCTCCTTGGAGGTAGGCATCATGACAGCAATACCTATGAGGACTAGTATGGCTCAGGCTGTGACTAAGGCTCTACTTGGTATCTTTGCCAGAGTAGGGTTTCCTAAGGAAATGATATCCGACAGGGGATCCAATTTTATGTCCCACTACATGCAAGCCATGTGGAAAAACTGTGGTGTCACAAGTTCTCTACAGCCTACCATCCACAGACAAATGGACTGGTAGAGAGGTTTAATCGTACTATGAAGAGCATGATAGGTGCTTTAGAGGAACCCCTTAAAAGAAAGTGGGACCTTCTACTGCCATGCCTTCTCTTTGCTTATAGAGAAGTCCCCCAGGAGGGAGTTGGTTACAGTCCCTTTGGACTTCTACATGGCCATCCAGTCAGAGGTCCCTTGGCCCTGATTAAGGAGGGGTTGGCGAGTGCTCCTTCCCCCAAGCCAGTCAGAGTGACTGACTATGTGATAGGTCTCCAGAGGATAATGTCACACATGATGGCAGAAGCAAGTGATAACTTGAAAGCAGGTCAGGCTCTGGTCAAACATTGGCATGACCAGAAGGCCAACATGGTTGAGTTTACTCAAGACCAGCTGGTACTAGTTATGGTGCCAACAAGGCAGAGGGCCTTGCAGGACAAATGGATAGGACCCTTCAATGTTGTGGGCAAACTTGGAGAGGTGAACTATCTGGTGGACTTAGGCAGACCTAAGGAGGCTCCCAGAGGCTTTCACACCAACTGTTTGAAGGCATATGTCTCGAGACCAGAAGTGGGAGCTTTGCTTCTAGCTTCAGCTCAAGAGGAGGAGGAGAGTGAACCTCTACCTGACCTACTCAGAGGCCAACCTTTGGATGAGAACATAGGAGTCAATCTCTCTTCTAATCTGACATCTGAACAACAGGAGGAGTGCAAGGTTCTGTTAAATCAATTTGCCTCCCTGTTTTCACTTTCACCAGGCTTGATCTCTTGGGGACAGCATGATAGTCTCACTGGTGACTGTTTACCTATGAAAAGCAGAGGTTACAGAATGTCAGAACATGTGAGATCCCACATCAAAGGAGAGGTCAACAAGATGCTTGATCTCGGGGTTATAGAGCCATCTACAAGTCCATGGGTTAGTCCAGTTGTTCTAGTACCAAAGGCAGGATCCAAGACGTTGAGATTCTGTGTGGACTATAGAGCTCTAAATGCAGTCACTAAGACTGATGCCCATCCTTTACCAAGGACAGATGAACTGGTGGATAAACTTGAAACTTGGTGCAGCCAAATACCTCAGTAAATTTGATCGACGTCAGACTATTGGCAAATAGCCCTGACAGACCATGCCAAAGAGAAAACTGCATTTTCAACCCCAGCAGGCCCCTACCAGTTTAAGGTTATGCCATTTGGATTAAAGAATGCAATGTAAAAAGTGAAGACAAAGCTAGTATGGGTGCTAGAGTAGAACTTAGACTAGGTGGGACCAGTCAGTATTAAAAGATCAACATCATTTTTAATAATAAGTCAAAAAAGTTAAAACATATAATTAAATTCAATGGTCCACAATACAGTACTTCACATCCAATATAAAACAAGGAATACGTAACAGGCTATAAGTGCAAGCTAAAACAAATTCACAAGAAAAATATACATATACTCGGTACTTATGGAACAAATAGTGATGTACCAGATTCAATTAGGATTGATGTATCATATATTTATGTCTCTGTGTTTAGTCCAGAGAACTGTCTCTGGACACCCAATGAATTCTGGACAAGTTAAGCTCAAAATGAAGTGTGAGCAAAATGGCACTCCAGCAATTAAAAAAGGGAAGGAAAGACAAGGTTTTACAAAATTAAGCGGCACCAACAAGTAAGTAGGCAAGGCAATCTAGAAAAGGCTTGCTACAATGAGGATTAAAATCAATAGCCCTGGCCAATGTTAATGGTACAGAGCCTTTGCAGAGGATCACACAGTTCAGAGTAGTTTGTGGTTATGTCTTTGCCAAGAGTTCAAAACGAAGCTGGTCGAAGATAACGTTATTAAAAGAGTAGAGAAGGACAAGCCCTTGGATTGGCGAAAGATTTCAAACACTTTCACCGCGGTCGGACGGAACAAACAACCGGGTTAGAAAAAGTACCTTAAATGAAGAAGAAGGCTGTAGCTGAGGCAGGAGTTCCTGGCAGGTCATGCAGGCTCACGGTTCCTGAAGCGACTGTCGGACTGACACGAAGTAGGAAGACTAGAGGGTCCTGCACTGCCCAGGGAAGAAACCAGCAGCAGAGCAAAGCAACAAATAAAAGGTGCGCTCCTTCAAACCCAAACAGGGTCCGAGCCTCCTGGCTATCCGGTTCACTGCAGAGATGCACAGCAAATTCGACCAGGGAAAGGAGGCCTTGCTTGGTGTTTGGCGAACTGGTTGGTCCCACCAGCTCAAGGGAAGAAGATTCCTTGCAGATCTTCTCTGTCGTCGAAGTTTGGAGATTCGGAAACCCACAGCAGGGCTTCACCAGGAGGTTCAGTCGTGGTAGTGGTCCTCTTCTTTCAGCTTCTCTTCGGTTCTCTCAATCCAGTGGCGACTCTGCCTTCCTAGTCCCAGAGACCTGCTTTTTATGCAGTTTTCCCCCATTCACACAGCCTGGCTGTCAATCACACAGCAGGGTGGCTGTCCTGGCAGGACAGTCACCTACCCAATCAAACCAAAGTGCGACTTGGGTTTCCAAGGGAACCCTGTGCAAGGGGCCCAAAACGCCTCCCTCACATCCTGTCCACCCAGACTCTCAGGCACCTAAGGAGGGCTTCTGTGCAGAAGCCCGCCAAAGGACCACGAACAAAGGAACCAAACATGGTTTGGCGAGTAAAACACGAGAAAGACCTTTACAAAAAGAAATGGCGAATAAACCCAGCCAGAACCAAATAAAAGTAAATGGGATCCAGAGGATTTAAGTTTGAGGCTACTAACTTAGCCTAAAACAGTACCAAGGCTATTTACATAGACCGCGGTAGGAACAATATGGTAGATACCACTGCCACCAGCCTAATCTTAAAGAAAGGGGAACAAAATGATGTTCCATGAGAGACAGACAAAAAGGGATAGCTATTAACCCTTTCCAGTACTCTATGGAAGATAGTTTGTAATGGGTCTGTGAACTTCAAAAGACTAATAAAGTCAATGGCAACTTTACATGTTCTGAAAGACAGTAGACAGTTCCAGAATATGGAGTTTAGAGTGGGAAGTCTGAAAAAGACAACTCTGTGTCACTGCACTAAAGGTGCGGTGTGACACACAGTAAAAAGATGATGCCTATGGAATAGGTGAAGCTCCACAGTCTATGAACACAAAAAATGTTAAACACATAGCAAAACACATGTAAGAGTGGGAAAAAAGGCTCACACTCTTATCAGGTGAAAAAAAGAATCATAGAAATCCACCAAAGCTTCTGAGGGACTCAGCAGGTAAGGGCAATTAGCCATTCTGGAGAATAATCCTAACAGACTTGATGTTCCTAAATGGCAAATATCTATGGTGAATGCTTTGAACAGTATTCACTTCAGAAAAGAGAGTCTGGGGTTGATGAAGGGCTCTGGGAAATTTGCCATTTTACATCTCCAGGTAGCAAATCAGACAGATGGCTGTAATACCTGATAGCCAGAGCCCATCTAAGGATGAAATAATGTGTACTCAATGTGACCTTTTCACAGGGAATAGGGGAGAGATTGGATGCTGTGATAAATAGGTGCATTTTGAAGAGTATGAAAAGTATCAAAGCATTTAAATACTGTTTGAAAGGCAGGAGCCAGTCTCCGGTGGGAGCAAGCCAGGAAAGAAGATGACTTGATGTGTAGTTGGGTTGAGAATCTAAAAGTTACACTGGGTTTGGTATAGCTGTCATTTGTGTCTTTTACAAAAGTAGAGCTGAGGCTGAGGATGGATTGATGGGTAAGGCAAAAGAATGTGAATATAATCTGTTTCCAATGGGAATCCAATGTGGGGGCATTAGAAGTGCCCGAACATGTTTAGTTTGGTTTAGTTTATTTGCTTATATAGCGCGCCAAACCCAGAGGTATCTGGGCGCTTTTACATGAATGTACAACAATTGTTACAAGAGACTTATAACAGAAATTACCTGGACAGGTGAAGACAAAATGTGGCAGAGAAAGTGCAGTGTTAAGCAAGGTAATGGACTTGTGTTACATATATAGGGCCTCATTACACGTTGTGCGGTAAGGGAATAACGGTACCGGTAAGGGATTACCGGTACCACTAAATTCCCTAGCCAATTACAACCCGGACTTGCCGCTATTAGCGGAACCAGTAAGTACGGTGCCACTAATAGCGGCAAGTCCGTGGGCGCGTGACCCCCAGGTCGGAAATAGCGGCATGGCGCTAATAGCATGCCATTACAAGCCATGCGGACATGACAATAGCGGCATGGTAAAGACACAAAAACCCCTTACCGGCATGGCGCTAATACCGGCATCGCGAACCACCCGTAAAGAGACCTGAGCAGTGTTCCCACCTGCCACAGGTGGACACAATCAGCACAGGTGGAGGCAATGGAGACTGGCAGCACAAAAGAGCACACCACAACCCTTCCCACACCCCTTCCCACACCAAGATGGTTCCAATACTAGCAGCATCACATGGGCTGGAGGACATGATTGCAGTGCAGCACCAACAACAACAGGCAGCACAGAGGAGACGCAGGAGGAGGAGGAGTAGGAGGAGGGCAAGACAGGCGCAGCAAGCACCACCAGCGCACCCAGAAATACCACAGAGGCAGCAAACAATTCCCAGGATCCAAGCCAGTCAATTTAACCTAACACCTGAGCAGACACATACCCTGTACTGTCTGGACCAGGATACCATCACCAGCATCGTGGATAAGATACATGACAACATCGTGAGCCTCATAGACATCAGAACTGCAATCCCCCCTCTACTGAAGGTGATGACTGTGCTCCACTTCCTGGTCACAGGCTCCTAGCAGCATACTGTGGGGCAGATGCATGGCATCTCACAACCAGTATTCTCACGCACACTGAACCAGGTACTCGATGCCCTCCCGAAGCTTGCACATGAACACATATTCCTGCCACGGACTGGCCAGGAGATCGCAAACACCAAAAGTTGCCTTCTATTCACTGGCAGGCATCCCAAGTAGCATCAGGGCCATCGACTGTACCCATGTGGAATTGGTGGTCCCACATCACAATGAAGTAGTGTACCGAAACAGAAAATAATTCCACTCCATCATTGTCATAATGGCATGTGACGCAAACAAGATAATCACACATTGTTGTGCCAGATATCCCGGATGAACCCATGATTCAATGGTCCTGCAGAACTCAACCATACCACGCAACATGGAGGGACAAGCCGGACAACGATCGTGGCAACTTGGTGAGTAGCAGGGCATGCACATGGCGGTGTGATTGGGGGGTGGAGAGATACATACTCCAACTGGGTGTTGACTGTCGTGCGTAGGACAAATGGACATACAGATGTACGCCAATGTCCATCAGGGAAGGCCACAATGTACTTGAGAAGACACCACATGCAATTTGAAGCTGCCCAACATTGAAAAAAATCCATCTTTCAAAAGATCACAGACCCATCCACACCCATATTGCACATCATGCCACACCACATAATACACAAATCAGCAACATGCCGTCAAGACAGTCATACAGAATTAGGGCACCACAACATCAATACAGCAATGTGCCCTTGAATGCATGCAAAGGGATCACCCCTAGCCATAGCATCGGACCAAACACCTATAGCACCACTGAAGTGATGCTTCACAGCATGGCAACATGGATGTCGGAATGGCAGTACACTGGCAGTGTGGTACTATATTTGCCTGGGCCCAGGGACACCTGAGACCTGGCCTCACCCAGGACATTTCTATTACTGTCGGAGGCACGATTCGGGCATGCCCACTTGCATGGTCGAGCTCAGCTTTGCACATTGCAGTCACGCAGTTCGTCTGCATGCATGCAAAGACGATTTGTGTGACATGTACAGGCCGCACCAGAGGTGACCGGTAACAGGTACCCATTCTTCACCCCATACAGGCGACGCCGCCTATCCCCTGAGGAGGTGGCTCCTAACCCCTGTACGAAACCCACAGAACCAGCAGGAAGAGGATTACAATATTGCACATACCCGTACCCGCGTCGTGATAGAGCAGGCATTTGGCCTTTCGAAGACACAGCTGTGGTGCCTAAGTGGGCCGGTTGAGGCTCTCCTGTACGGCCATGACAAAGTGCCGAAGATAACCATGGCATGTGTAATGCAGCACAAAATGTGCATCAGACGGAATGTGCCTATGCCACCTGACATTGACATGCAACCACCAGATGAGGATGATGTTGATGGGGATGAGGATGGGTGAAATGGTCCGCCAGGACGTGCAAGAGGCGATGGCCAGGAGGGACACGATGTGCGTCAGCATGTGATGAATCAAATTTTATGAGATACAAGGGAGAACTATTATGGACGGAGATGGGTATTGTTGCCCTGATGCATGTGGTGAGGCCCACAAAGGACCCTCTCCCCAATAAAGTACACATACACAATGATGAAGACCGAGCCTGTGTTTCAACTTCTCAACAGTGTATTGTGATCAGAATGTGAACAAAACGTGCATGGCCCCAACTGTGCAAACGACCTTTCCCCCCTCCCCCACAACACTCCCAAAAACACCCTTTCCCCCCTCCCCCACAACACTCCCAAAAACACCCTTTCCCCCCTCCCCCCACAACACTCCCAAAAACACCCCCCCCCACAACACCCCCATGTGAGCCTTATAGAGTGTACGTGTCCTGCTCCACATGTGCCACCTAGTTCTTGCTGGCCCTAATCCTCAGTGCCTTCGCCGCCATTGGGTGGTTGGAATGCCGTGCGCCTCAAGTTGCGCAGAAAGCGGCGCAGGGGGCTTGTTTGCCGGGAACTCGCAGAGGAGGAGTTACCCGGTTGATCCTGTGTCGGGGGTGGGTATTGCCGCTCAATGGCGTCCGCAATACGTGTCATGGCCTGCCTGAGTTGGGCCATTTCCTCGCAAATCCTGTTCGTGCAGGCCTCCATGCCCTCCCTTGTCTGGCTTGCATACATACTGAGGTCATCCCTCAGACGGGCTGCCTCGGCCACATGCTGCCCAACTAGCGCAGTGATTTCTACCTGCCTCTGGCTGATGGATGCAAGGTCATGTTGCGTGCTACGAGCTGTTGGGGTGGCTGCTGCGCCCTGGTCCATGCCTCTGGCATCAGGTGAGGACACCTGAGGGCTCCATGCCCCTTCCACAGTGTGGGTGGCTGATCCTCCATGGCTACCTGATCCTGATGATGGCCCTGGGCTGGGCTCAATGGACCCTGTTGGGCTGGGGGTCTGGCTTCGATCCAGAACATCAATTGCCTCCTGCTCATCCGAAAGTGGTGCGGTGGCTGCTGCCTCACCAGTTGACTGGTGGCAGCAGAGTGCGTGCCCTCCGTGCTGGTTTCACATGTAATGGGACACACTGCCGTGGGTGCAACAATAGCAGCAGCCGCGGCCTCAGGCTGCGTCGAACTGGTGCTCTTGCTGCCTTTGGCCCTCTGCTGCTGAACACTCCTCCCGGTTCCCCTTGAGGTGGTGGCGGTGTCCTCTATCTCATTTCTCCTGGGTTTTTTGTTGCTGGGGGAGCAGGTGTCGCAGTGTGTGGGTCTTCAGTGTCTGTCTGTGATCCAGTAGGGGTCAAAAATAGGGAATATCATTGTTTAGGGTTCAACGTGCCTTATGCAGAATGTTTACGTCATGCCTCTCTATGCATTGGGGACTCTTTATTTTGGATTCCGGTAATGGGGATGTCGGGTGGGTCATGCATTGATGGGTCTGTGTTGCACGTGTATGTGGTGATGCATGCATGTATGTTTGTGGCTGGATCCATGGCCTGAATATGGACACATATTTGGGGGGCCCCTCACCCTTCACTGTGCATTGTTTGATGTATACACTCACCTCCATCGGATGAAGTGGCCACACCATGCTCCATGTCTCCAACACCCTCTACCGATTCCACACCAATGTGGAGGCACAGGTCTCCTCCCACTCCCAGAGTTTCAGAGGGGAATCGGCGCCACCTCCTGTGCCCATTGCCAGCTTGCGATTCACTGACAGTATGTTTCTGACACGGACCCGGAGGTCGTCCCACCTCTTACGGCAGTCCTTGACTGTGCGGGTGGTGCCGCCCAACGCACTGACTTTGTGGGCAACCTCTGCCCAGATGGCCTTTTTCTTGAGGAGGGTCTCCCGCCCCATGTCATTGCTGAAGACAACATTGGCATTTGCCGCAAGTGTCTCAGTGAGCATGATCAGCTCCTCATTGCTGAATTTTTCTTTTCGCTGGCGATCAGCAGCTTTTTTCACGGCCTTGGGCATCTTCGGGCTATCCGGGATGAATTTGTGTTTGAGATTCCTGGAAAGAGGTCCTGGATGCAGAGGATGGCAATGGATTGTGTTTTTAAAGATGGCCGCCGTGCTCTTTCCCGTTCCTGTGCGATGACGCTATTTCCGGTTCCGCTTTTTAACGGTGACTGCTCAGGGCTCGGGGGGCTTGTTGGTCTTTGGGTGATGGTTGCCTGGTGTCTTGGATCTCAAAAGAGATGACATTATGATCTGACCAAGCACACAGAGAGTTTGAGAGAATGCTTGCATTGCAATTGAGATCTGCTACCCAGTCTAAAGTTCTGCCTTTGCAGTGAGTTGGATACGAGATACACAGTAAGAATCCCAATTCTGTGATGGCGTTTTCTAAGGCTATGGCATTTGTGTCTAGACTGTCATGCAGGCCTAGATTTAGATCACCCAAAAGCGCCTTTGCAGTGAGTTGGATACGAGATACACAGTAAGAATCCCAATTCTGTGATGGCATTTTCTAAGGCTATGGCATTTGTGTCTAGACTGTCATGCAGGCCTAGATTTAGATCACCCAAAAGCATGACTTGGGAGCTAGGTCTGGTGTTCTGGGAGAGTAGGTGGGTGATGTCTTCCTCAAAGGAGGAGATGGGGCCAGGTGGTCTGTACAGGATGTGGATGAGAAGGGGCAGGCATGGGCATGGATACTTCTATTTACTCAGGGGTGTTCGTGTGGAGGCGATTAATGTTAATTGGTGTGGAATTAGGCAAAAGGAGCGTGTATCAAGTAGAACTCTTGGTGGTGATACGGGAGCCGAGTCTCTCATTCCTGCGGGTGGTAGAACATGGCAAATCCAGGGTAGGTTTTAAGAAAGTGTGCTGAAGCCGTTGACTCAGAATAGAGGAGTAAAGGCAGCTCTCAGGGACTGAAGTGTTTGATATCTGTACTTGTCTAGGCAAGAAGGAGGGTAGATGTTTTTTAGACACAGTAACATTGAGGGGGGGTAGTAGTGTAGCCACTGGGCAGATGAACACCGGCAAGTTTGCCATATGTATAAAGAATGAGCTTACTATTTGCGCAGTACTTAGAATAAGGCGTGCTAGTGGGAGATAGAGGGCTCAGAGACTGGGGAGTTCGTTCAGTCAGATGGCAGGGCAGATATGAGTCTGGCAGATCTGTATCTGCACCTATTGAATCACAAGCTGAGTGAGGCTGCAGGGCATGCCATGTCTATGTGTCTAGTTGGGCAGGAATGCACTTTAAGCTAACAAGCGTACATTAGCGATTTTCACTGGCTAACACGCATAAAGTCAAACATTGAAATTATATGTGATAGCATGTGGAAATATTCGAATAATATGATTTGAGTTATAGGTCCCTTTGGGACCTATAAACACTAGGGCCCTGGCCGGACTCAGTCCTGAAAGCCTTTATTCCAGAGAACATCCTCATGTGCTGACTCATCGGGTGTGGCTCCTTAGGCCTGGTCTTCATGTGCTGACTCCAGGGTGTGGCAGGCAGGCTGAACCTGGTGGGCGTGGCTTCAGAGGCTCAGCTATATAAACTGCTGCATACTTAAGGCAAGTGCTTCGCGTTACTGTGCACTCGCGTGCAACGTGACGCTCACCGCCGCTTGGACCAGTTTACTTACCTTTGAAAACAGGTGTTCTCCAGCGTACTCACCTCCAGGAAACTGGTGCTTCATCGCTTCATCTGCAGACTCATCTCCTGACATCCAGTGATCTTGATCCCGACGCCGCAGCACCGCACTCCGCATCCATGAACTCGGACTCTGTGAAGAAAAAGAAAGGCAAGGTTAGAACATCCGTTTTAGGGCTGCGCCACATTTGAACCACGCGCCCCCTAGTTAACAATTTACCAACTACTGTACCGCTGCAGCTTCGTTCCTCATTCCCTCTGGCTGTCGCCTCGCGCTCCGCAGCTTCTGCCAGGCCGGCAACATCACCTGCAAGGAAAGACAGCAAAAGAGCAAACATCAAAAGTGGAACGGACAGCAATAAAAGACAACTAACTTTACAATACAACAAAAACAGACGAGGAAAGACAAAGGCAAACAGGAACACTTACCTGAAGTATAGTGGCTTAGTCGCAGCAGGACTGGACTACCACGTGCAAGGGACCAGTGAAGGAACTCAGTCCAGATCATACAAGTGCCCCTGCCAAAAGCAGCAGGACGGAGTGCTCGCCAAAACTAATCAACAGGTGAGCTTTCCAGGGACAGTGCATCCCACGGGTACCATGGTTTGGGAGAAGGGGTCTGGAAGGGGATTAGGTGCACAAACAGGCATACTCACGCCCCCTATTCTCCATGCAGGAGCAGTCCTGAGCAGCATCACCTATTACCACCAATCACCACGTAAACGCAGAGGGGGAAGTCGGACCCGAGTGACCTCACACCCAGGAGGGCTGCAACCGTGCCCCAACGCCTTCGCAGAGACCAGGTGAGCGTAACACAGGCTCCCTCTAGCTCCAGACGGGGCCAGACAGGGGCTTTCATGTGGATCTTTGCAGGGGCCATTTCCTTCCCCTGCTGGCTCTCCTGACTGGCTCTTATGGAGTGCTACTGGCCAATCAGTACAGCAGCTGGGTGGGCGGGGCAGGCAATCCGAAGTGTGAACACATGGCGGCGATGACAGAAAGTGTACACAAAGGAATACACCCATACATCCCAACTGGACTTTGAGTAAAAGTGCACGCTGATGTACCAAATCAGAACAAACAAGCGCTGCCTGGTGGAAAGGAATACAACCCATACAGCCCAACTGGACCTTGAGTAGAGGTGCACGCTGATGTACCAAATCAGCACAAACAAGCGCTGCCTGGTGGAAAGGTAACACTAACAGGGAAATGCCTACAGTGTATGTTGCGCGTTTCTCCAATTAGAACTTATGCACAAATCAGCAAACGAAGCCCACCTGGGCTTACCTCAGGTGCGGGATGTGAGCGCTGCTCCTGCAGCCTTGTGGGAGAACTAGGAGGTCACTGTTGTGGCACCACTGCTGCAGAGGATGAAATGGAGGAACATAATAATTTATGTGTTGCTTTTGTATAGTGCAAACAAACTACCTAATGGAAGTTTCAGCAGGCTTCGACTAAATAGGGTCCAGGGGTGTAGCAGATGTTCAACAGAACACATCCAAGTCAGGAATAAAAGCTCAGAAATCTCTGTTGACTTTGTCAGTATAGGTTTGAGTAAGACATATAGGTTTTGATGGGAGCATATATAAGGGTTAATATGGTGAATGCATAAGGAAGGATTAACTAATTTTGTCTCAACGCCCAAGAGTATGGATCTTCCTTAAGGTTTCCTAATTGAAGATTCCTACACATTTTAGTTTGAGGATAGTAGCACCCCAATATAGCACCTTGCTTGCTTCTTGACTGTAAGTACCAGTGATATATCGCTCTGCTCGCATCAAGACTGGGTAACGTAGGTATATAAGGCCCAGTTCCCTTTGTATCAGTCAGTCCTAGAAATACAGTACCCTGCTCACTGCTACGCTGTCAGTCCTAATGATATAGCACGCAGCGTGCTTGTCAGCTGTCCTTGTAGCAAGCTATTCTTCTCCCTGTTCTGGTGCTTGTTAGACCTAGATGGTCCCACCTTCCTGAACAGGCTTGCACTCTTAGGCAGTTGTGAACACATTTCAACACACTGCTACAAGCAAATATGTCTTCCCCTTTGCTTAGTTTTTTTTCTGCCTGTGATCTAAGCACCCTCTAGCCAAAGGGTTGCCCTACTGAGCGGTTATCACTGGGCCAAGGTCCTCACCCCTGGCCATGGCATTCACTTTGTAGTTTTAGAGACCAGGCTTAGTATACTTGCAACCTTTGGTTAAACCCTGATGCAGCCACCACTCAAATAAGTGTTGATGGGAGTCTGCTCTGAGATTTTCCAATAATAGCTCTTCCGATCAGTGTCTGCTTTCCTTGTCCCAGCTCTCCAACTCATATTCAATCCCTCCCTCATCTGTGCCAACTAGTGAAGAACTCTGAGCCCTTTTTTACCTCTTCCGATTAGTTTACTTTATCATTTAAGGGTTTGTGTGGTTATTCCTCAATCTCTCGGAGCGTGGTTGGTTAATTCTGTGTTATGCTTCTTCTCTTTCGGGTGTTTTCCCTTTTTCTATTTGGGCTTGTCAGCTGCAGCTAATCATATTTTCCATGAGGGTCATTTACTTTAATAAGCGCTGGTGTGGTTGCTGCTAAGGGCTTAAATAGCCCATCTGCCATTTTGAAGTCAAGCGGAAGGGAATAACCAGCCGACTGGACCATAGCAGCTGGGGCACCAGGTGAGTGCGTTCGCTCTGTTGCGATGAGTCAGCCTGGAAAGTAGTTCTGTTTTCACAAGCAAAAAAACAGAAGTCAGCAACTACAGCCTCGGTCCCCAAACAGCTCACTTTACAATGGGGTTGCGGTTGTGACAGATCACTGAGGTGCAAGTGTGCAGGGATGATTGGGAAAAGGACTTTGTTAGGCAGAATCATATTCAGTGCCCTTTGGGAACACCACACACAATTAAGACTACAAGTGCAAGTACAAATTCACCTTTGGTACAAGCCTGTACTACACAGTGAAGTGGTAGTGATGGCTGAGCAGCCAGACTTATCTCAAGAGTAAAGTGAGCAGTATCAACAGTTACACAAAGGACAACAATTACTATGGTTCAAACAAACACTGACTCAAGGTTTCTGAGTAAAAGAATATACTGTTGATACTGCTCACTTTACTCTTGAGCTAAGACTAGCTGCTCAGCCATCGCTACCACTTTACTGTGTAGTACAGTCTTGTACCAAAGGTGAATTTGTACTTGCACTTGTAGTCTTAAATGTGTGTGGTGTTCCCAAAGGGTACTGCATATGATTCTGCCTAACACTGGTGTACAGTGGTGAGGATAAAGTATAATAATTACACTTAGAGTGCTGCTGTTACCTTGGATCAACTAACCACAAGGCTAAACATCACTAAAAAAAGCAATTTTTCATCATGTCTGATATGGAAAGCTAGAGTCAGGAGACCCTCCTTAGTTACACTGTGGATTATCTGAAAAATCTGTGTAGAGAAAGGAATCTCTGTTAAAGGCAAAATGTCAGAATTAATTGAAAGGTTGTTAGAGAAACAAAGTCTGGAGAGTGGGTCTGAAATACCTGACTCTCCAGCAAATGTGGAAAATGATGAGGATGATAATGTGTCAGTTATTATGGATGAGTTAAATGAGGCAGATGTGTCTCACAATGTAGGCCTTACTGCTCCTCTACCTGCTCAGCAACCTCATCCTTTGTCTACTGGTACTCCTACACGTTCTACACTCAGTCCTGAATTAATTGCTGTCGAAAAGATGAGGCTTGAATTGGAATTCAAACATTAGTGTTCAAACTGAATAAAAGCATCAAGAACTGAAACTCAGAGAAATG
This sequence comes from Ambystoma mexicanum, assembly GCF_040938575.1. Taxonomy (NCBI): domain Eukaryota; kingdom Metazoa; phylum Chordata; class Amphibia; order Caudata; family Ambystomatidae; genus Ambystoma; species Ambystoma mexicanum. The sequence goes on along the minus strand of NC_090921.1, from coordinate 795,987,579 downwards.
GAGATGAATCATGCCATAGAAATCAAAAAGTTGTCTATTGAAAATGCTTCTCTCCCAGAGTCTTCTAGGTCTTCCAGTCCTAAGAGACCCCATATGCCTAAAGAAATGTTGGTATGTATGAGGCGAAGATAGATATTTTGGATTGGTTGGAAATGTTTGAATATAACCATGGGATTCAAGACATTACAGGGAATCACTTGCTTCCTTGGCACTTCTCTAGGCTACCCACTGTTGCATCTGATGTTGTGATGGAGTTGGGGGAGGTGGATAGGATGGATTATGAGTGTGTGAAGCTAGCTTAAATTGCTAGATTTGGGAAGACCCCTTCCCAGTACCTTAAGAGGTTTAGGACCCTCAAAAAGCATGATGGTACCCCTTGGGCTACCTGAGTATGTGAATGTTTGAAAAACTTAGATGGTTGGGTTAAGGGTTACAGAGTAAACACTTATGAAGGTATGAGAAATCTTGTTATGTTGGAGTCAATGTATGATGCCGGCTCTCCTGAGCTCAGAGAACACTTAGCTGATTCTAAGGAGATCGATTCAAAGAAGTTAGCTAAGGCTGCTGACTTGTGAGTTGCCAACAGGGCTACTCACAAGGATTCTGGGACAACTCAGATGAAGGATGAGGGAAAGCAGCCAAAGAAAGATAACAATGAGAATTCTAATACCTCCAATCCAAAAGAGGGCCCCAAACAGCAACATAAGGGTAAACCACAAGGGAAACCGAATCAGGCTAGTGTACCATCTGGACCCAAATCAGATGGAAGTCAGAACAAGCCCCCATTCATCAAACCATTTAGGAAATGTTATGTTTGTGGGTTAACTGACCATGTGAAAGGGGATCCCAGATGTAACGTAAACCTTCAGGGGTCCACACTGTCTCCGTAACCTTCTCCCCAGCGGAAGAAGTACCCGTGGCAAGTGGGAACTTTCACCTACTGGCTGATGAACCCATGAGAGTCTCAGCTAGTGTTTCCTTGGTGTCCCTGGGCTTGTGGGAACAACAGAATTTAGATGTCTATAATTCCATCCCAGATAATACTAAATAGTATTATAAAGATAGTGTTCTTGTGAATGGCCAGGCGACTCCTGCCATCAGAGATACTGCAGCCAGCATAACTATGGTTGATAAATCATTTTTCAAGGTGGAGGATGTTGCTAAGGCACCTAAACACTTACCCAGGTTAGCTGGAGGCCCTGTGCAAATTCTTCCCCAGTTAACAGCTCTCATCCAGTGCAATGACATGACTGTCAAGATACCTGTTAGTGTGCAGAGGGAAGTGCCTGGGAGAGTCATGTTGAGTAATGACCTGAAAACTCTTGGAGTTGTGTCTAGTACCCCCAGGCCTCCCAGTAAAAGGAAACAGGAGCTCAATAGGCCAGAGGACCTTTAGAGGCTCTCCAGGGGAATTCATAGAGAAAGCTATCACCCCCAGTACACAGGAGTTGCTCACTGCCATTTCAGGAAAGAAAGAGGCAAAGGGGAAACCCAAGACCTCCAAGCAGAAAGCAGATAGCACCCCAGTGCTACCAACTAGGATATCCCCAAGATTGTCGAATGCCACACCTGTCTCCACCTGCTGAGGCTGAGTGTGAGGTACAACCGTGTGTGGTTAAACCAGCTTCTGAAGAGTCAGATCTGGAAGAAGACATATCCTTAGTTGGAGATCTGGATCCTGTTGACCATCCTGAGCTGCAGTCTTTACTGGCAGAAGGTGGACCCAACAGGGCAGACTTCAGCAGAGGACAAAGAGAGTGTCCTACTCTTGAAGGTCTTCGACAACAGGCATCTTCTCAACTTGATGGGCATGAAGTTGGAAAGCATAGGTTGCACTGGGAGGATGGCCTCTTCTACAGTGAACCGACTGAGCCTATCCCTGGGGATAGACTTGTGGTGCCCCTAGAAAACAGACTCCAGTTCCTACAGTTGGCCCATAAAATACCTTTGGCTGGTCATTTGAGTTTCAAAAAGACCAACGAAAGGCTCTCCTTATACTTCTACTGGCCTAAAATGGGTTCAGAAGTTGACAAATTCTGTAGGAGCTGTCACACTTGCCAAACCTCTGGCAAGAGTAGAGCCAAGAACGTGGCACCCCTTGTGCCTCTCCCAGTGGTGGGAGTTCCTTTTGAGAGGGTGGGCATCGACATTGTTGGTCCCCTTGACCCTCCCACATCTTCAGGAAACAGGTTTATCCTGGTTGTAGTAGACCATGCTACTCGGTATCATGAAGCAATTGTAACGCTCACCTGATTCCCACGGAGGCGCAGGTCTGGCTTCGAGTGCTGATGCTTCTTCAATGGTGAAGCGCAGGACTCTGAAGATGGACAGGAAGGGTTCCTCTACTCTGGCTTCTCTGGCTCGCAGGAATATTCCCTTGTGCGTGAAAAGGGAGTATTACCTACTGACTGAGTTATGCTCAAGCCTTCCACTCTCTTCCAACCCTCCACGATACCCTTCCACGATTCCCCGTGAAGTCTCACCTTAGGGTCAGGAAGGATGAGCTCTCCATCCTACTTCTGATGCAGGGGCGCGTTGAAACCCAGTTACTTCACTGGATTGAGGATTGATGGGAGTTCAGGTAAGCTTGACTATTCAGGTAAGGCGCTGTAAAAGTTCTGCTGCAAGTTCAAAAGTCCAAGCTTAATAATAATGTTCATTGTCTTGTTGCAGCAAGCGCTAATGCTTATGTCTTTTTACCCTTAGGGGTCGGGGTTCGGAATGCCGGAGATATGGCGCCGACCCGAAGTGAAACGTGCAGTTCCAGTAAATGACAGGTAAATTCTGGATGAGCGCTCGGGTAATGTCTTTGCATTCGCTCATTCAATGTCTTTGTCTTTTTTCCCCATAGGAGCCGGGGTCCGGAAAATGCCTGGAAGCGGCAAGACCCGAAATTAAATGGGAATGACCCAACAGGTAAGTCTTAGAAGGAAACTGAGCTTTTCCTATTCCTTTCCTTCTCTCACCTCGTTCTTGTCTTTTTCTCTCTAGGCTCTGGGAAGTGGCTGTGGATCCTGATGATCGCTGCTGAAGATGGAGGCGTCCAGGATAGGTGAGTGAAAAGCAGCGCTGCAGCGATCGTAGCGAAATGCTTTTAAAAATGATGTCTTCCTTTTCAGGATCGTGGGTGTGATGTCTCTGTGGTGCTGATTTAGCAGGTAAGGTCTTTTGTCTCCCTTTGCAGGTGACCCAGGATACTGACAGGCGTGGCTGAGGTCCAGATGCAGGAGCTGACACGGTGAGCGTCCAGCTGCGAGGAGCAGAACAACGCGAAGCGTGCGTTGCTGATTGGGTGTGGTTTAAATAGCTTTGGAAGAAGTTCCAAGTGTGTATCCTTCCACCGATCAGGTATGTATCCTTCCCCGACCACACCCGGGTGGAAAGTATCCCCACAGGTAAAGTAGTTCCATTCAGGCCTCAAGAGGGCCTGGATGTAGCAGCATGGTCTGCATCAGGTAAGTGCACATTAAAACACTTGAACACATGTCTAGCTTTATGAGCCTGGCGCCTAAGGCGTCAGGACAGGGGTCCAGCATGGGCCTGGCGCCTAAAGCGCCAGGACTGCGTCCAAAGGGCCCCAGCTTGGGCCCGCTGGCACTCCCCTGGGGAAAATGATGCCTACCTCTGGGGTTGCTGGGTCAGACCTGGCTCCTTGGAGGTAGGCATCATGACAGCAATACCTATGAGGACTAGTATGGCTCAGGCTGTGACTAAGGCTCTACTTGGTATCTTTGCCAGAGTAGGGTTTCCTAAGGAAATGATATCCGACAGGGGATCCAATTTTATGTCCCACTACATGCAAGCCATGTGGAAAAACTGTGGTGTCACAAGTTCTCTACAGCCTACCATCCACAGACAAATGGACTGGTAGAGAGGTTTAATCGTACTATGAAGAGCATGATAGGTGCTTTAGAGGAACCCCTTAAAAGAAAGTGGGACCTTCTACTGCCATGCCTTCTCTTTGCTTATAGAGAAGTCCCCCAGGAGGGAGTTGGTTACAGTCCCTTTGGACTTCTACATGGCCATCCAGTCAGAGGTCCCTTGGCCCTGATTAAGGAGGGGTTGGTGAGTGCTCCTTCCCCCAAGCCAGTCAGAGTGACTGACTATGTGATAGGTCTCCAGAGGATAATGTCACACATGATGGCAGAAGCAAGTGATAACTTGAAAGCAGGTCAGGCTCTGGTCAAACATTGGCATGACCAGAAGGCCAACATGGTTGAGTTTACTCAAGACCAGCTGGTACTAGTTATGGTGCCAACAAGGCAGAGGGCCTTGCAGGACAAATGGATAGGACCCTTCAATGTTGTGGGCAAACTTGGAGAGGTGAACTATCTGGTGGACTTAGGCAGACCTAAGGAGGCTCCCAGAGGCTTTCACACCAACTGTTTGAAGGCATATGTCTCGAGACCAGAAGTGGGAGCTTTGCTTCTAGCTTCAGCTCAAGAGGAGGAGGAGAGTGAACCTCTACCTGACCTACTCAGAGGCCAACCTTTGGATGAGAACATAGGAGTCAATCTCTCTTCTAATCTGACATCTGAACAACAGGAGGAGTGCAAGGTTCTGTTAAATCAATTTGCCTCCCTGTTTTCACTTTCACCAGGCTTGATCTCTTGGGGACAGCATGATAGTCTCACTGGTGACTGTTTACCTATGAAAAGCAGAGGTTACAGAATGTCAGAACATGTGAGATCCCACATCAAAGGAGAGGTCAACAAGATGCTTGATCTCGGGGTTATAGAGCCATCTACAAGTCCATGGGTTAGTCCAGTTGTTCTAGTACCAAAGGCAGGATCCAAGACGTTGAGATTCTGTGTGGACTATAGAGCTCTAAATGCAGTCACTAAGACTGATGCCCATCCTTTACCAAGGACAGATGAACTGGTGGATAAACTTGAAACTTGGTGCAGCCAAATACCTCAGTAAATTTGATCGACGTCAGACTATTGGCAAATAGCCCTGACAGACCATGCCAAAGAGAAAACTGCATTTTCAACCCCAGCAGGCCCCTACCAGTTTAAGGTTATGCCATTTGGATTAAAGAATGCAATGTAAAAAGTGAAGACAAAGCTAGTATGGGTGCTAGAGTAGAACTTAGACTAGGTGGGACCAGTCAGTATTAAAAGATCAACATCATTTTTAATAATAAGTCAAAAAAGTTAAAACATATAATTAAATTCAATGGTCCATAATACAGTACTTCACATCCAATATAAAACAAGGAATACGTAACAGGCTATAAGTGCAAGCTAAAACAAATTCACAAGAAAAATATACATATACTCGGTACTTATGGAACAAATAGTGATGTACCAGATTCAATTAGGATTGATGTATCATATATTTATGTCTCTGTGTTTAGTCCAGAGAACTGTCTCTGGACACCCAATGAATTCTGGACAAGTTAAGCTCAAAATGAAGTGTGAGCAAAATGGCACTCCAGCAATTAAAAAAGGGAAGGAAAGACAAGGTTTTACAAAATTAAGCGGCACCAACAAGTAAGTAGGCAAGGCAATCTAGAAAAGGCTTGCTACAATGAGGATTAAAATCAATAGCCCTGGCCAATGTTAATGGTACAGAGCCTTTGCAGAGGATCACACAGTTCAGAGTAGTTTGTGGTTATGTCTTTGCCAAGAGTTCAAAACGAAGCTGGTCGAAGATAACGTTATTAAAAGAGTAGAGAAGGACAAGCCCTCGGATTGGCGAAAGATTTCAAACACTTTCACCGCGGTCGGACGGAACAAACAACCGGGTTAGAACAGTACCTTAAATGAAGAAGAAGGCTGTAGCTGAGGCAGGAGTTCCTGGCAGGTCATGCAGGCTCACGGTTCCTGAAGCGACTGTCGGACTGACACGAAGTAGGAAGACTAGAGGGTCCTGCACTGCCCAGGGAAGAAACCAGCAGCAGAGCAAAGCAACAAATAAAAGGTGCGCTCCTTCAAACCCAAACAGGGTCCGAGCCTCCTGGCTATCCGGTTCACTGCAGAGATGCACAGCAAATTCGACCAGGGAAAGGAGGCCTTGCTTGGTGTTTGGCGAACTGGTTGGTCCCACCAGCTCAAGGGAAGAAGATTCCTTGCAGATCTTCTCTGTCGTCGAAGTTTGGAGATTCGGAAACCCACAGCAGGGCTTCACCAGGAGGTTCAGTCGTGGTAGTGGTCCTCTTCTTTCAGCTTCTCTTCGGTTCTCTCAATCCAGTGGCGACTCTGCCTTCCTAGTCCCAGAGACCTGCTTTTTATGCAGTTTTCCCCCATTCACACAGCCTGGCTGTCAATCACACAGCAGGGTGGCTGTCCTGGCAGGACAGTCACCTACCCAATCAAACCAAAGTGCGACTTGGGTTTCCAAGGGAACCCTGTGCAAGGGGCCCAAAACGCCTCCCTCACATCCTGTCCACCCAGACTCTCAGGCACCTAAGGAGGGCTTCTGTGCAGAAGCCCGCCAAAGGACCACGAACAAAGGAACCAAACATGGTTTGGCGAGTAAAACACGAGAAAGACCTTTACAAAAAGAAATGGCGAATAAACCCAGCCAGAACCAAATAAAAGTAAATGGGATCCAGAGGATTTAAGTTTGAGGCTACTAACTTAGCCTAAAACAGTACCAAGGCTATTTACATAGACCGCGGTAGGAACAATATGGTAGATACCACTGCCACCAGCCTAATCTTAAAGAAAGGGGAACAAAATGATGTTCCATGAGAGACAGACAAAAAGGGATAGCTATTAACCCTTTCCAGTACTCTATGGAAGATAGTTTGTAATGGGTCTGTGAACTTCAAAAGACTAATAAAGTCAATGGCAACTTTACATGTTCTGAAAGACAGTAGACAGTTCCAGAATATGGAGTTTAGAGTGGGAAGTCTGAAAAAGACAACTCTGTGTCACTGCACTAAAGGTGCGGTGTGACACACAGTAAAAAGATGATGCCTATGGAATAGGTGAAGCTCCACAGTCTATGAACACAAAAAATGTTAAACACATAGCAAAACACATGTAAGAGTGGGAAAAAAGGCTCACACTCTTATCAGGTGAAAAAAAGAATCATAGAAATCCACCAAAGCTTCTGAGGGACTCAGCAGGTAAGGGCAATTAGCCATTCTGGAGAATAATCCTAACAGACTTGATGTTCCTAAATGGCAAATATCTATGGTGAATGCTTTGAACAGTATTCACTTCAGAAAAGAGAGTCTGGGGTTGATGAAGGGCTCTGGGAAATTTGCCATTTTACATCTCCAGGTAGCAAATCAGACAGATGGCTGTAATACCTGATAGCCAGAGCCCATCTAAGGATGAAATAATGTGTACTCAATGTGACCTTTTCACAGGGAATAGGGGAGAGATTGGATGCTGTGATAAATAGGTGCATTTTGAAGAGTATGAAAAGTATCAAAGCATTTAAATACTGTTTGAAAGGCAGGAGCCAGTCTCCGGTGGGAGCAAGCCAGGAAAGAAGATGACTTGATGTGTAGTTGGGTTGAGAATCTAAAAGTTACACTGGGTTTGGTATAGCTGTCATTTGTGTCTTTTACAAAAGTAGAGCTGAGGCTGAGGATGGATTGATGGGTAAGGCAAAAGAATGTGAATATAATCTGTTTCCAATGGGAATCCAATGTGGGGGCATTAGAAGTGCCCGAACATGTTTAGTTTGGTTTAGTTTATTTGCTTATATAGCGCGCCAAACCCAGAGGTATCTGGGCGCTTTTACATGAATGTACAACAATTGTTACAAGAGACTTATAACAGAAATTACCTGGACAGGTGAAGACAAAATGTGGCAGAGAAAGTGCAGTGTTAAGCAAGGTAATGGACTTGTGTTACATATATAGGGCCTCATTACACGTTGTGCGGTAAGGGAATAACGGTACCGGTAAGGGATTACCGGTACCACTAAATTCCCTAGCCAATTACAACCCGGACTTGCCGCTATTAGCGGAACCAGTAAGTACGGTGCCACTAATAGCGGCAAGTCCGTGGGCGCGTGACCCCCAGGTCGGAAATAGCGGCATGGCGCTAATAGCATGCCATTACAAGCCATGCGGACATGACAATAGCGGCATGGTAAAGACACAAAAACCCCTTACCGGCATGGCGCTAATACCGGCATCGCGAACCACCCGTAAAGAGACCTGAGCAGTGTTCCCACCTGCCACAGGTGGACACAATCAGCACAGGTGGAGGCAATGGAGACTGGCAGCACAAAAGAGCACACCACAACCCTTCCCACACCCCTTCCCACACCAAGATGGTTCCAATACTAGCAGCATCACATGGGCTGGAGGACATGATTGCAGTGCAGCACCAACAACAACAGGCAGCACAGAGGAGACGCAGGAGGAGGAGGAGTAGGAGGAGGGCAAGACAGGCGCAGCAAGCACCACCAGCGCACCCAGAAATACCACAGAGGCAGCAAACAATTCCCAGGATCCAAGCCAGTCAATTTAACCTAACACCTGAGCAGACACATACCCTGTACTGTCTGGACCAGGATACCATCACCAGCATCGTGGATAAGATACATGACAACATCGTGAGCCTCATAGACATCAGAACTGCAATCCCCCCTCTACTGAAGGTGATGACTGTGCTCCACTTCCTGGTCACAGGCTCCTAGCAGCATACTGTGGGGCAGATGCATGGCATCTCACAACCAGTATTCTCACGCACACTGAACCAGGTACTCGATGCCCTCCCGAAGCTTGCACATGAACACATATTCCTGCCACGGACTGGCCAGGAGATCGCAAACACCAAAAGTTGCCTTCTATTCACTGGCAGGCATCCCAAGTAGCATCAGGGCCATCGACTGTACCCATGTGGAATTGGTGGTCCCACATCACAATGAAGTAGTGTACCGAAACAGAAAATAATTCCACTCCATCATTGTCATAATGGCATGTGACGCAAACAAGATAATCACACATTGTTGTGCCAGATATCCCGGATGAACCCATGATTCAATGGTCCTGCAGAACTCAACCATACCACGCAACATGGAGGGACAAGCCGGACAACGATCGTGGCAACTTGGTGAGTAGCAGGGCATGCACATGGCGGTGTGATTGGGGGGTGGAGAGATACATACTCCAACTGGGTTTTGACTGTCGTGCGTAGGACAAATGGACATACAGATGTACGCCAATGTCCATCAGGGAAGGCCACAATGTACTTGAGAAGACACCACATGCAATTTGAAGCTGCCCAACATTGAAAAAAATCCATCTTTCAAAAGATCACACACCCATCCACACCCATATTGCACATCATGCCACACCACATAATACACAAATCAGCAACATGCCGTCAAGACAGTCATACAGAATTAGGGCACCACAACATCAATACAGCAATGTGCCCTTGAATGCATGCAAAGGGATCACCCCTAGCCATAGCATCGGACCAAACACCTATAGCACCACTGAAGTGATGCTTCACAGCATGGCAACATGGATGTCGGAATGGCAGTACACTGGCAGTGTGGTACTATATTTGCCTGGGCCCAGGGACACCTGAGACCTGGCCTCACCCAGGACATTTCTATTACTGTCGGAGGCACGATTCGGGCATGCCCACTTGCATGGTCGAGCTCAGCTTTGCACATTGCAGTCACGCAGTTCGTCTGCATGCATGCAAAGACGATTTGTGTGACATGTACAGGCCGCACCAGAGGTGACCGGTAACAGGTACCCATTCTTCACCCCATACAGGCGACGCCGCCTATCCCCTGAGGAGGTGGCTCCTAACCCCTGTACGAAACCCACAGAACCAGCAGGAAGAGGATTACAATATTGCACATACCCGTACCCGCGTCGTGATAGAGCAGGCATTTGGCCTTTCGAAGACACAGCTGTGGTGCCTAAGTGGGCCGGTTGAGGCTCTCCTGTACGGCCATGACAAAGTGCCGAAGATAACCATGGCATGTGTAATGCAGCACAAAATGTGCATCAGACGGAATGTGCCTATGCCACCTGACATTGACATGCAACCACCAGATGAGGATGATGTTGATGGGGATGAGGATGGGTGAAATGGTCCGCCAGGACGTGCAAGAGGCGATGGCCAGGAGGGACACGATGTGCGTCAGCATGTGATGAATCAAATTTTATGAGATACAAGGGAGAACTATTATGGACGGAGATGGGTATTGTTGCCCTGATGCATGTGGTGAGGCCCACAAAGGACCCTCTCCCCAATAAAGTACACATACACAATGATGAAGACCGAGCCTGTGTTTCAACTTCTCAACAGTGTATTGTGATCAGAATGTGAACAAAACGTGCATGGCCCCAACTGTGCAAACGACCTTTCCCCCCTCCCCCACAACACTCCCAAAAACACCCTTTCCCCCCTCCCCCACAACACTCCCAAAAACACCCTTTCCCCCCTCCCCCCACAACACTCCCAAAAACACCCCCCCCCACAACACCCCCATGTGAGCCTTATAGAGTGTACGTGTCCTGCTCCACATGTGCCACCTAGTTCTTGCTGGCCCTAATCCTCAGTGCCTTCGCCGCCATTGGGTGGTTGGAATGCCGTGCGCCTCAAGTTGCGCAGAAAGCGGCGCAGGGGGCTTGTTTGCCGGGAACTCGCAGAGGAGGAGTTACCCGGTTGATCCTGTGTCGGGGGTGGGTATTGCCGCTCAATGGCGTCCGCAATACGTGTCATGGCCTGCCTGAGTTGGGCCATTTCCTCGCAAATCCTGTTCGTGCAGGCCTCCATGCCCTCCCTTGTCTGGCTTGCATACATACTGAGGTCATCCCTCAGACGGGCTGCCTCGGCCACATGCTGCCCAACTAGCGCAGTGATTTCTACCTGCCTCTGGCTGATGGATGCAAGGTCATGTTGCGTGCTACGAGCTGTTGGGGTGGCTGCTGCGCCCTGGTCCATGCCTCTGGCATCAGGTGAGGACACCTGAGGGCTCCATGCCCCTTCCACAGTGTGGGTGGCTGATCCTCCATGGCTACCTGATCCTGATGATGGCCCTGGGCTGGGCTCAATGGACCCTGTTGGGCTGGGGGTCTGGCTTCGATCCAGAACATCAATTGCCTCCTGCTCATCCGAAAGTGGTGCGGTGGCTGCTGCCTCACCAGTTGACTGGTGGCAGCAGAGTGCGTGCCCTCCGTGCTGGTTTCACATGTAATGGGACACACTGCCGTGGGTGCAACAATAGCAGCAGCCGCGGCCTCAGGCTGCGTCGAACTGGTGCTCTTGCTGCCTTTGGCCCTCTGCTGCTGAACACTCCTCCCGGTTCCCCTTGAGGTGGTGGCGGTGTCCTCTGTCTCATTTCTCCTGGGTTTTTTGTTGCTGGGGGAGCAGGTGTCGCAGTGTGTGGGTCTTCAGTGTCTGTCTGTGATCCAGTAGGGGTCAAAAATAGGGAATATCATCGTTTAGGGTTCAACGTGCCTTATGCAGAATGTTTACGTCATGCCTCTCTATGCATTGGGGACTCTTTATTTTGGATTCCGGTAATGGGGATGTCGGGTGGGTCATGCATTGATGGGTCTGTGTTGCACGTGTATGTGGTGATGCATGCATGTATGTTTGTGGCTGGATCCATGGCCTGAATATGGACACATATTTGGGGGGCCCCTCACCCTTCACTGTGCATTGTTTGATGTATACACTCACCTCCATCGGATGAAGTGGCCACACCATGCTCCATGTCTCCAACACCCTCTACCGATTCCACACCAATGTGGAGGCACAGGTCTCCTCCCACTCCCAGAGTTTCAGAGGGGAATCGGCGCCACCTCCTGTGCCCATTGCCAGCTTGCGATTCACTGACAGTATGTTTCTGACACGGACCCGGGGGTCGTCCCACCTCTTACGGCAGTCCTTGACTGTGCGGGTGGTGCCGCCCAACGCACTGACTTTGTGGGCAACCTCTGCCCAGATGGCCTTTTTCTTGAGGAGGGTCTCCCGCCGCATGTCATTGCTGAAGACAACATTGGCATTTGCCGCAAGTGTCTCAGTGAGCATGATCAGCTCCTCATTGCTGAATTTTTCTTTTCGCTGGCGATCAGCAGCTTTTTTCACGGCCTTGGGCATCTTCGGGCTATCCGGGATGAATTTGTGTTTGAGATTCCTGGAAAGAGGTCCTGGATGCAGAGGATGGCAATGGATTGTGTTTTTAAAGATGGCCGCCGTGCTCTTTCCCGTTCCTGTGCGATGACGCTATTTCCGGTTCCGCTTTTTAACGGTGACTGCTCAGGGCTCGGGGGGCTTGTTGGTCTTTGGGTGATGGTTGCCTGGTGTCTTGGATCTCAAAAGAGATGACATTATGATCTGACCAAGCACACAGAGAGTTTGAGAGAATGCTTGCATTGCAATTGAGATCTGCTACCCAGTCTAAAGTTCTGCCTTTGCAGTGAGTTGGATACGAGATACACAGTAAGAATCCCAATTCTGTGATGGCGTTTTCTAAGGCTATGGCATTTGTGTCTAGACTGTCATGCAGGCCTAGATTTAGATCACCCAAAAGCGCCTTTGCAGTGAGTTGGATACGAGATACACAGTAAGAATCCCAATTCTGTGATGGCATTTTCTAAGGCTATGGCATTTGTGTCTAGACTGTCATGCAGGCCTAGATTTAGATCACCCAAAAGCATGACTTGGGAGCTAGGTCTGGTGTTCTGGGAGAGTAGGTGGGTGATGTCTTCCTCAAAGGAGGAGATGGGGCCAGGTGGTCTGTACAGGATGTGGATGAGAAGGGGCAGGCATGGGCATGGATACTTCTATTTACTCAGGGGTGTTCGTGTGGAGGCGATTAATGTTAATTGGTGTGGAATTAGGCAAAAGGAGCGTGTATCAAGTAGAACTCTTGGTGGTGATACGGGAGCCGAGTCTCTCATTCCTGCGGGTGGTAGAACATGGCAAATCCAGGGTAGGTTTTAAGAAAGTGTGCTGAAGCCGTTGACTCAGAATAGAGGAGTAAAGGCAGCTCTCAGGGACTGAAGTGTTTGATATCTGTACTTGTCTAGGCAAGAAGGAGGGTAGATGTTTTTTAGACACAGTAACATTGAGGGGGGGTAGTAGTGTAGCCACTGGGCAGATGAACACCGGCAAGTTTGCCATATGTATAAAGAATGAGCTTACTATTTGCGCAGTACTTAGAATAAGGCGTGCTAGTGGGAGATAGAGGGCTCAGAGACTGGGGAGTTCGTTCAGTCAGATGGCAGGGCAGATATGAGTCTGGCAGATCTGTATCTGCACCTATTGAATCACAAGCTGAGTGAGGCTGCAGGGCATGCCATGTCTATGTGTCTAGTTGGGCAGGAATGCACTTTAAGCTAACAAGCGTACATTAGCGATTTTCACTGGCTAACACGCATAAAGTCAAACATTGAAATTATATGTGATAGCATGTGGAAATATTCGAATAATATGATTTGAGTTAACAACTGTGCAACAGCATGTAGCATGCGCTAGGTACACATACGGGATATACAAAGTCATATCTAGTCAGGCAGGAATGCACTTTTAACTGACAGGCATACATCCACGAGTTTAAAAGATTAACATGCATACAATCGAACAATGAAGTTTTACGTGATAACATGTGGTAATATTCAAATAAAATGATTTGAGTTAACAGGCGTACAACCGCATGTAACATGCGCTAGGTAGGCTACAGGATATACAAGGTCTACGTGTGTACTTATGGCTGGAATGCACTTTTAACTAAGAAGCATACATCAGCGATTTTCAAACACGCATTCTGCCATAACTATGGCAGTGATTCTTTACGTAATATCATGCGGTGGTGGTGAAATAGAGAAATTTGAGTTGAACCGACTTTAAAGTACACGAAAGCATGAGATGCTCGAAGCAGGAAATAACAGAAGGGTGATTAGTCGGCATATAGCAGGAAATCGGGAGAGGTCCAAAAAGGCTAGCTAGGGCAAGTGATTTATAATACCTTACTTCAAGTTGCAGTTGTGTCAGTGCTGACGAGTGTAGGAAAGAACAATAAGACAGTTGAAATATAACGTGCCCCGGGGTCCTGGCGCACGGAGAAGCACAGACAGGATCTTGCCTTCGGTTAGCGCCTTAGCTGTTGGGCCGGCTTCCGCCTCTGGCGATAAGGCAAGCCTATAGGCTTTGTCGTCAGTGGATGCTAGGCAACCGGACCTAACAAAAAATGCTCTCTGTTGCGGCGGCCATCTTGGGGAAGCCTGGCACATGGTGGTGGACACAGGAGGGAAAGCCCGTGCAGGCAGCTTATTTTAACGGCGGTTTCACTGGGTACTTCAGGGGTGGCTGGCTGCCTGTAAGTACTAGCTGCCTACCGAAATTCGGAGTGATCGATGTGGTAGCCGGATTGCTTCTGAAGTCAGCGCTGCTAGTGATGGGGATCACACGGTCTGGCTGCTCCTGGAAATGGCATTCTTTGCAGATTGTAGTTGCTCCAGCAGCTACTAGTTAGAGAGGGCTCATGCCCTGGCTGGGGTTGGTTTCGAAGTGGGCACAGACAGTATCTGGCCTTCGGTTAGGGCCTTAGGTCTTTTTCTTCTTCTAAATTACGGAATGCGTGGGCGGACCCACGCAGGCGCTTCCCCATCCAATAGGATGATGTGCACCTACCCCCACCATTCATACACATTGCCCTCACAATCTCATAACTCCTCCCACCGCCCAGTCTGCCTCACAAAATCCAACAACACACTGCTCCTCCTCCTGCCTCTCACCCCGTCACTTCCCAGCAAAGCCTTCCCACTCAGCTCAGCCACACCCAGCGCATCCAAACTCTCATCAATTTGCTCTCCTCAACATCTCTCTCACACCTAAGCAGAAAATGTCCCACAATCTCAGGCACCCCACATACTGCACAGTCCCTCGACTCACGCTTCCCCACTCGATATAGACAGTCATTCAGCCCCATATGTCCTATTCTCAACCGATTCAGCATCACCTCCTCCCCCCTCCTCCATTCCAGACTCCCCGCATCCACCTTCACCGACACTTTCCCACGGACACCAAACATCCACCTGCCCTTCACCCCACTCCTCCACCTCTCCTGCCACTCATCCATGACCCGTCTCACCACCACAGCCTTCACCTCATCCACACTCAAAGGCAACCTCACATCAACCGCTCCCCTCCTCATACCTTCACCCGCCGCCAGATCCACCAACTCATTACCCAAAATGCCACTATGACTGGGGACCCACGCCAACTCCAAATCCATTTCCCCACGCACACACCGATCAATCTTCCTCCTGATGTCCAAAATCACATCCTTCCTATCACCATCCCCTGCCACAATTGCCTGCAACCCACTCAATGAATCTGATAACACCACCACTTTCACATACCCCAACTCGCACACCCTATCAATCGCCAATGCAATCTCCACCAACTCAGCCATACAAATAGACACATCATTCGTCAGTCGCCCCACTTTATACTCCCCAGTGCTTTCCAGATAACATGCCATACCCACTCTCCCAGACACAGGATCTTTCGAACCATCCGTGAACACCTTACATCCTTCCTTCCCTGCCACATACGCCTGACCCAAAACCTTGATCTCACCCCGCAAACCCTGCTTCTTCGACACCACATTCGCCAACTCCAAACACACCTTTGGAGACCCCATCATCCACTTCGGCCATCTCATCAAATCCGTGTCCGTCACAGCCAACAACTCGCCCACACCCCACTGCACCCCCTTCTCCCACATGTGAAACCCCAAAGTGCCCCCCTTCCTCCTACACCGGTCCCTGTAGTAGTCAAACCTCCAATTATACTTCAAACATACACGCACCGGATGAGCCACACTCTTCGCACTGCACTTCACCCACCACCTCATATTCAACGCATCCCTCCTCAACCCCAACGGCATCTCCCCCAGGTCTTAGGTGTTGAGCCGGCTTCCGCCTCCAGCGATTAGGCAAACCTATAGGCTGGTTCGTCGTCGGCGGTTGCTAGGCAACCAGACCTAACAAAAAATGTTCTCTGTTGCAGCGGCCATCTTGGGGAAGCCTCCCTCGCACACGCTGGTGGACACAGGAGGGCAAGTCCACGCAGTGTGAGTGTAGGCAGCTGATTTTAACGGTGGTTTCACTGGGTACTTCAGGGGTGGGCTCCCTGTAAGTAGTAGCTGCCTACCGAATCCGAAGTGATCAATGTGGTAGTCGGATTACTTTTTAAATTGGTTACTGCTAGTGATGGGGATCACGCTGTCTGGCTGCTCCTGGAAATGGCGGTCTTTGCAGATTATAGCTGCTCCTGCAGCTACTAGGTACAGAGGGATCCTGCCCTGGCTGAGGTTGGTTCGCTCATGCTCATGTCGAGACCATTACTGTGATGTTTCTAAGACCTGAAGTTTGTTGACATATCAATCTTTCATGCTGCAGTCAAGGGTGGACTGGGTACCAATGTGGCCCTGGAAATATTTTTTTTTCAACTGTCTCCATATTGCACTGTATGAGCAAATTAATAAAAAAAAGGGGTCCAAATAATAAATCTGAAGGCACAATTGTCCCAATATTCGGATTACAAGGTAGTTATATCTAACAAAACAATGGCATGCAACATTTGTTAAGAGTGAGAAATAAGTTTCTCGAAGCCTTAGAATAAAGTCTTAGCTTGAGAGAGAAAGTAAAAGGAGTTTTAAAAAACAGGCCCCCAACTTCAAAGGTCTGTGGTGTAGAGGTCCATTGGGAAATCTCAGCAGTTTCCTGTAGGCCAAACCACCACTGGCTGGAGTACAGATCATTAAAGGAATGTAAGCCTATGAGAAAGATGCAGTTGAAAATCGTGATACTTTCAGTAATGGAGTAAATGAGGAGAGCTGTGTAAAATTCCTTAAGTCTGGACATGGTAATTCTTTATGGATTTTGTTCTTGAAGAGACAAGGCAATAGGCTGCTAAATTGCAGGTCTCTGGGGATACATACCTACACACAGTGCTAACAGTCACCTAGTGATGCCACAATGTACAGATTCAAGGCTCTTGGCTCAGGCATGTTCTTCTGCTGCTGTGAGAGTGGACCTCTCCGATAATGGACATCCACACGGCTCTGTGCTGTCTTCTTGCTTTTCTCAAAGCTCCATTATTGAGGCTCCAAAATCCATTGTTGTCTCTTACTCCCCATAAGTAGGGAAGGACCCTCAACCCCTAAATATGTGGTCTGTTGGCTATTGATAATATAATGTGTACAAGATTTACTAACCAGGGAATGAATGTGCTAGAAGAAGTCACCAAAATAATGGACGTAAACATACAGATAACCGTAAAGCCAAAGTAGCAGAGAAAGTCCAACGCATTTGATGAGCTATTATTAGGTCCGTCCAAAGTGGCGACATAATGATTATTCTGGTGGTCACAATCAAAGTCAAAATATTGGATCTCTAACAGGGACCCAATGCGATAACTGCAGCCATAGAGAGAAAGTGAATTATAGGGTTACACAATAGGAGGAACAAACACATGTATCATAACAATATTCTGAAACCTCATATTGTGACAGAGAATATGAATTGGTGACATCAAGCTAGACTATAGCCCAAGTTGGTCTCAAAATTGTGTCATCAGTCAGACTCTCTCTGGAAATCAAAGTGAACAACAGAAATATAAAGAAATTAGCACCACTCCAGGGATATACCCGAAACTTCTGTTTGGGCAATAAACTACTGAATGGTCAAAATATTAGTTAAAATGACACTTACCAAACTGATAAAGGACAGTCCTAATATGTGCTCTTCCTTTGGGCTACAAAATGGAATGAGATATTAACTTTCTCTCTGTATGTGTGGAGATAGCTATTCAAAGTAAAAGACAAAGACCCATCCGGTATGGCTAGAAGCTGTCCTGGAGACGCTAAGAAAAGGAAAATTAGGAGGTAATCCCTGTAGTATGCTATTCAACTAACATAAACAATGTCTAGGTGATTAGTAATAAGTCGAAATGATACTGCTCAGACTGCGCAATTCGTTTTTAATATATTTTTTTGTATACCTTTACTGATTATGCCCTTTTGGTTTACACGTGTTTCGGCCTTGGGGCCTTTTTCAAAACAGGACATAAACTGAATAATCAAATACAATGCGTGACAAATGAATGTATGTGTGCAAGACAGACAATAAAGGGGGTTGGAGCAGGGTAGGAGTGTTAGGTTTTGAAAAATAGGAAATCAAATACAAATAGGAATTAGTATCAAATGTATTTGATTATTCAGTTTATGTCCAGTTTTGCAAAAGGCCCCAACGCCGAAACACGGTTAAACCAAACAGGCATAATCAGTAACACTGTACAAAATAATATATAAAAAATAAGAAAAGAATGGCGCAGTCTGAGCAATGCCATTTCGACTTATTTCCTATCTATGGAGGAGGGGGCTCACTCCCATGAAACTCTCCATGCGACACACTTTGCAATCAGACAGTTTCACTGATCCTAAACCCAGTCACAGTGGGAATCTCCTTGAATACCCCATATCCACTGTTAATGTCTAGGTAATGTTTATGGTAGAGGACTCATTTAACCCTATGACTACACCATGAAGAGACATACAGCAATAGCCCTGGTCACAGGTGAGGAACAAGTCGGATTTCTCCTTGGCTTCATGAGGGCAGCTTCCCAGTCAGATAAGTCTAAAATGAACACTCTGACAACCATTTACATTGTGTGCAGGGCTGGACTGATGCACAATGACTGTATCTGGGACAGGCTTCTTCTCAGAGACTCCAGTACCGATGGGTGGGTGTGGTTAGAACATGTTACTTTTTATTTGCAGCATGTGATATTGCCTGCCAGGAAACAAACCATCTATCAGTATAATGAACTATAGAAACAAAGCAGTAAAATGTGCTTGGCAGGCAGCTTATGCATGTTAACCATAATGCCACATAACACTAGATGTACCAAAAATTGGATCACAAAGTATTTGTATAGTGCAGCATTTGCTATTTGCATGGCCTATCAGAGCTGATGGCTATCTGGGTGAACATCTCACCAGGGATTTCAGATCCACGTTAAGGATCGGGAAATGCAGGTGGACATTACCCCCCGTCAGTACAGCGTGTGCTACTTTGCGCGAGGCTGGTAGAGTTATGGATCGATTTCGAATACATAGGATTTATCTGAACAGTGTAATGAAGTCCCCTGCCTGTGCCTAAGGAAGAGGTTGAATTGGACAATGGGGCCAGGCACCACAGCCAACCAATTTAAGCTGGGTTTGGAGGAGGCAAATAGGAAATCAACTAGTCTAGCCCACCTCTCCTCAGACCTAAAGAATGGGAACGTCACAAATTCCATATGACCAACATCTGAAATGCTTTTTCCTGAACTTGTGGATGTTCCATGACTGTAAGCTCAGTAGTATTCCAGTGAAATAACTTCATAGCTGCTACTTCCGCTCAGAATCACTTGGAGACAAAACTTCACACCACTACAGGAACCCTCCCCATGGTCATCTGCCGAAGCAGTATGCTCAATTTACGAAATGACAGCTCGCCGTCGGACATAGAACTGCTCTGCTGCCGGCCCGTAAACCAAAGTCAATTCAAGATGGTGTATCAACCCCAAAAGGGCTCAGTCCGTGTTGCTGCATCTCAGCTCGGTGGCAGGCCTGTGTGCATAAAAT